>NC_064643.1:435592075-435913464 GCF_023864345.2 Schistocerca serialis cubense
AACTTATTAATTTCTGATGCGCTATTAAGATTACTTTTGTCTTTTTTGCATTTAGTTTAAGCCCCAGGTTTTTCGCCCATGTCACTACTGAAGACAGATCATCATTCATCTGAGCGATTGCAGTGTTTATATCTTCAGGTCTGACCCTTAGGTAGAGCTGGAGGTCGTCGGCAGAGAAATGATATTTACAGGAGGACAGAACCGACGAAATATCGTTGACATATAAAGAAAACAAAAGTAGTCCTAACACTGATCCTTGTGGCACTCCCGAGGAGACATGTTTCCAGCAAGATTTTTCATTTAGGCGGACAACACATTGCTTTCTGTCTCTTAAGTAGCTTTCAAACCATCTCATTGCACTATTTGAGAAATTAAGCTGTTGCATTTTTCTGAGCAGTATGTCAAAGTTAACAGTATCAAAAGCTTTTCTGAAATCTAGTAGCGCCAATATTGTTGCCTTTCGGCTGTCGATGGCGTATTTCAGGTCATCAGTTACTTTAATTAGAGCAGTGTTTGTGCTGTGATGTTTACGGAAACCGGATTGAAATTTGTCATATAGGCTGAGTTCATGCAGGTGTTCAATTATTAGATCATGAACAATATATTCAAGTGCTTTGGAAACAGCAGGCAGTATACTAATTGGTAGGTAATCACTAGGCAGTTGCGAGTTTTTGATCTTAGGGATGGGTCGAATTATGCTCCTTTTCTATGCAGTGGGGTATACTCCGTTCACGAGGTAAAAATTAAATATGTCAGTTAAGACAGGTACTAAGATATCGGAAACATTCTTAATCATGGTTATACTGATACTGTCATTGGTTGTCGCGTCAGAAGAGATTCTCATTATTGCTTTTCTTGCCGTATTTATTGTTAACGTGTTTTAGGTGGAATGTATCGTTGTCAGTTATCCAGTTAGGGGATTCTTGTGGACGGTAATTATCAGCCGTGTGGGTATCCAGAGGTGAAGAGAAGAATTCATTTAATTCGTTAGCTGGGACATGGAAAACTGTTTCCGATTTTGCCTTTCCGACCCCCAAGCTACATAGGTTCTCCTATAGAGTCGTGGGCGTCAGATTGCTGCATACAAGGTAACGAGCGTGCCTGATTTTAGCATTGCGAATGTATTGTTTCACTCTGTTCCGTAGCTTGCTATATTCTTCGAAACGCTCGGATTTCGGATCTGCCTTGAAACGCCTGTGGGCAGCATCTCTATTACTCATCATTTGACGTAATTCAGCTGTCAGCCATGGAACAGGAGATTTTCTTACTCGGAGTGTGCGTACAGGTGCATGTTTGTCATAGAGGGCAGTGAGTTTATCACCAAGTTCATTGGTTTTGCCATCGATTGTAGGTCCTCTGATTATTTGATGCCATGAGATTTCTGAGCAATCGACTGTTAGAGCGTCAAGGTCAATACGTTTCATGTTCCTACAAGTTATATAACGCGATTTGATCCTTGGGGGCTGCACAGAGTAGGTCAGGAATATTACATCATGTGCTAAGAGGCCTGGGGCCGAAGTTTGACCAACATCTCTTACTTTGTCAGTCTGTTTCGTTGCGATTACGTCTATAAGAGTATGACTGTGCGCCGTATGGTGTGTAGGTTGTAATGGAAGAATGTTCATGCTATTGCAACTACACAATCTTCTTAGGTTTACTGCGGAGAGAGTGTCTCTTAGCAGGTCTATGTTCCAGTCACCCATTACGATGACAAGTTCGTAATGACCGACTGAAAGGAACTCATTAAGCTTATTTTTGGCGGCTTGTACACGACACCAGTCAAGAACTTCCGACTTTGTATATTTATTTCAGTGAACATGAATTCCGCCTCTTTTTCTTCAGTAGGGTTCGACGTACATAAGACTTTCGTTTTGAGATCTGTTCGTATATACGCGCCGATCCCGCCAACTCGCTTTTTTTATCTGTCTGCCCTAAAAAATGTGTACCCTGAGAGATGAATAGATGCAGAGGATATGTGTGGTTTTAACCACGTTTCGGATAAGAGGATTACGTGGTAGTTTAGTTGGTTGAAGAGGAGGCTAAGTTGAGGCTAAGTTCTTCGTAATGTGCAGTGCGCTACTAAAAGCTCTGACGCGTTCCACTGGGCAGCCTGGAGTAGTGTGGCAGACTGGTTTGTCCCTTTGTTAGGCACTACATGCTGCGAGGGGCACTGAACGCTGCTTCCGCGTAGTGACATAACACAGGGGTGTCCGAGATTTTGCGCGCTCTGTTTGTGACTCCGCGAGTGCCGAAAGAAAGGCGATCGCAAGATATTTCCTGAGGTTGCAGGGGTATAGAAAATGGAGTAGTGTTATTCGGTGCAACGAGAATATGACCAAAACAGTGACGGCTATGTCTCACTGTGTATCCTCTGTCGTAAGAGGTGAAATGTAATTAGTGTATTTGAAACAGAATAGGGTGGAAATAAGGAAAAGGGAAGTGATTTAAAAGGCCAATGCTGCCAGCAGAGAGAAGTAAGCTTAATAACTAATAGATTCTCGTAGGAAGCTAGAATTAAATTGAAATTTACTGAAGTGATACTGATAGTGATTTTTGTTATGAACAATTTAAACCGAAGAGATGGGTGATTAGTGAACTAAGGGAGAGACTAATAATTGCAATGGTACTATTATAGAGTGGAAGAGAATAAACTGAGCAAATAAAAATAGTATTAGCAGTAACTAAAAAATGGCTCTGAGCACTATGGGACTCAACTGCTGAGGTCATTAGTCCCCTAGAACTTAGAACTAGTTAAACCTAACTAACATAAGGACATCACAAACATCCATGCCCGAGGCAGGATTCGAACCTGCGACCGTAGCGGTCTTGCGGTTCCAGACTGCAGCGCCTTTAACCGCACGGCCGCTTCGGCCGGCAGCAGTAACTAAAATTAAGTGAATGTTAGAGCTACAGGTACAAAAAATAATACAAAGTTAATACAAATACAAAAACAATTAGTTAAAGGTACAAATATGGGGATAATTAATAAGTTAATACAATTACAAGACAGTATATCTGAGTATAGGGATGTTACAATTTGCAAATGGTGTTAAGTTTGCACTTTTGGCTCGCGTAGCATCACTTAATACTATTCAGTTCTGTCATGTTTGTGACTGTCTTCTTTCCAGCTGCTGTCGTAATGATTACTCTGCCATCCTGAGTCAACACATTCTGAAGACCGAAATGGGATATGGCACTGTTTAAAATCTTTAACCGTTCGTGTGTCAGATCTTCCCTTATTGTAAGCCCTGTCCTTGCTAACCTCTTCTTCTTGGTAAAGATCTCTGCCCTTTTCGGTATGAGACAAATTTAACTATTATTGAACGAGGTTTGGTAGCACCTGGTAGTTTTCGTCCCACCCGATGACTCCTGTCAATGTCAGCCTTAGTCACTTCAACATCTAATTTTTCACGTGCAACCTATATAAGCAGTTTGTCTGTGTCTTCTTCCTTATTTTCTGCTACTCCAAACAGTCGTAGACTATTTCGCCTTTGGTACTGTTCTAGTTCGTCTGTTGCGGCAGATAGTTTTAGTTCCAACTCTCGAGCCTTTTTCCTGTATTCAGACACAAACTTTTTTAATGCTGTAATTTCGGCAGTATTCGCCTCAACAGTTTCACGCATTTTGGCCAATACTGCTGCCGTTACAGTATCTGATATAGTGCCTGCTATCAGATCGAGATTGTTTTTATCGCGAAGCGCAGCGTTTACCTCAGAGCGGACCAGCTCTACTAAACCGGGAGCTGCGGCCACACTTCCGCCAAGAGCAGGCCCGCCGCACCCGTTGCTTCTCCGCTGCTGGACGCGCTGCTGTTGACTCTCCTGTTTACCATTTTCTCCAGCGCAAATATTGGTGGAACACACAAAAAAATAGCACTACTGCACAGAACACTTGTTTACACAATTTCGACTGGTACTAGACAACACCACCTGCGAGAGCACCTTCGAATTCAACTAAATTTCGCGAGCCGAACTTAACACGTGTTACACTGCAGCTGCCATCTTACCATCCAATATCCAGCACACATCAGATTCAACACGTATTTACACTTGAGAGTCGTCCCTACATCTCTCTATCCAAAGTTACTCTAACACATTACCCATAACACCTTGAATCAGCGACCACTGTTGAGCAGCGGCGCTACTTCACAATCGATACTACATTTTACCATCTTTGGTTCAATATAATATTTTTTTTACAAAACTTGAACTGATTTATGCTGTGTATACACCTTTCAACCAGTGTTGCAATATGTCGTCAGATCGTCCACAGATCGCTGCCTTGCCCTGCTTTATAGAGTATTCAAATCTCCGACCTCTACTGTCTGTGAAATACTACAGGTTTCCGCCTGGTTGAGGCTTCACCATCCTTCAGTCACTTTCCATAGATGCTTGCAACTGTGGCACACGAACGACATACCCTCTGTGCCATTTCTGGGATGCTCGTTCCCAGGTGAGTGGCCATTGCAGTCCGCCGTTTTTTTTTCCTTTATTGTATTTCGATTCCCCCTCAGAGGAGAGGGGGGAGGGCGGGCTGGCAGCAGCGTAATACGCCGCTCTGCAGCCTACAGATAAAGTTAAAAAACATAATGAGGAGGCATAACAATAAAACGAGGTGATGGAACGGTGACTGTTTAAAACTGATACTTGGCTAAAAAGTTGTGTAGAAAACATATAAAACAAAGAGGTCAGTCATGCTGATTAAAAACACTTAGGAAATAGACAGGCGCAATTAAAAAACACGGCGACAGTGTGGTTTCTGTTCGCAGCGCTTTAAAATGGGGATGCATAACATTGAGCACTCACGGAAAACACTGCACTATAGAGAACGAAGGCATATGGGCAAGGGGAAGGGGGAGGACCCAGACAGATGATGGGAGGGGAGAATGGGGGTGTCGATGGGGGGAGAGGCACAGATAAGGGGGTGGGGCAGTGTGGATGCGAGAAGGAGTGGGGAAGGCTGTGGACGAGAAAGAAAAAGGACTCAGGGGAGAGAAGGGAGTCAGACAGAGAGCAGGTGGGGGAAAAAACAGGATGGAAGGTGGGGAGAGGGAGCCCAAGAAAAGGACAGAGGGAGGGAGGGGTAGGTAAGGATCAGAGTTGATAGGAGACATAAACCTAGTGAAAGAGAGCATCATCCAGGAGGGAGAGTTGATGGAAGCCACCTTTGGAAAGGATATGAAGAGTATAGAGGTGGAGGGTAGGTGGGACACAATGGTGAAGGTATGGCAGAGGGTTCAAATGGCTCTGAGCACTATGGGACTCAACATCTGAGGTCATCAGTCCCCTACAACTTAGAACTACTTAAACCTAACTAACCTAAGGACGTCACACACATCCATGCCTGAGGCAGGATTGGAACCTGTGACCATAGCCATCGCGCGGTTCCAGACTGAAGCACCTAGAACCACTTGGCCACTGCGGCCGGTGCGGCAGAGGACAGGGGTTGGAGAGGAGAGGAGCAACCAGGGAATGAGGAGGATCTAGTTGGTGGAAGGTGTAGAGGACACAGATATGTTTGAGGAAAAGGAGCAGATGGCTGAAAGGTATCAGGTAATAGAGGATCCGCATGGGGGGCACACCCATGGAGGGGTAGAAGGTGCGGAAATCACCATTATGGATGGTAATGTAGGAGGGGTGGTGAGAGAGGAAGGAGGCAATCGGATGGACATAGTTAACAGGCAGGGCATAGGTCTGAAGTTTAAACAGGAGACCAGGATGCCATACACTGTTGTAAGCCTCTTCAAGGTCGAGGGAGACAAAAACGGTGGAGCAATGGGACTTAAGCTAGAGGGAGAGGAGATGAGTGAGGCACAGGAGTTGGTCATCGGTAGAGAAGGAAGGTTGAAAGCCACATTGGGTGTTGGGGAGGCTTATTGGGTTTGGAGAACGTCAGGATGTGGGAATTTTCCACAGATCAGGGTAGAAGCCAGCTGCAAGGATTTCATTGTAGAGGGTGGCAAGGAGTGCAAGGAAGGAAGGTGGGTAGTGTTTGAGATCAAGGTAGGTAACACAGTCATGGCTGGGAGCAGCGTGGTGTTTAGTGCAGAGTGTTAGGCTGATATCCTGTGTAGTGATGGGAGCGTTAAGTTCAGATGGTGGTGTGTGGCCCAAGTAGTGGAAGCTAGGAGGAAAGGGACGAGCAGAGGTATCCGTTTGTTTGATGACATCAGGGAAGAGGGAATAATCAAATTGGGGATCATCTGGAATGGAAAAGACATTGGATAGGTGGGAGGCAAAGTGGTTCGCCCTACTGAAGTTATCAGGAAAGGGATGGTCATCAAGGAGGAGAGGATATTGCATGGTGGGGCAGTTCCCAGCAAGGCTATGGAAAGCAGACCAATACTTGGAGAGTTTATTGGGAGCGCAGCATTGAATTATGTGCATTTCTGTCGCCAGGCACAGCGTTTCTTCACAGTAAGAATGTTGCAGATGTGTCATTGTAATTCCCAGTGGCAGGTGAATGTATCCCAGTCATGAGTGCGGAGGAAGTATCGGTAGAGGTAATTGGATTTACAAATGAGTAGAATGGCCTATGCAAGCAGGGCTGGGTGGTGAAGGTGAATGGCTTTGGTAGGGATATTGGTGGTTATGGATTCACACAAAGTGTGGTGGAGGAAGGCAGCAGTACAGGAGATGTCATCAGGAGATTGGAAGGTAGGGTTGTGGCGTTCAACCTGGGTATGGATGGAGTCCCGGTAGGCATCCCAGTTGCCACTGGAGTAGTAGTCCATGACACCCATATTGATGATCCCAAGAAGGTTGGGTGCTGGATTCGGGTTGGGTGTTTTGGGCAAGGGGAACGAGATCTCCCTGGAGTTTGGCCGGAGCACGGTTGTGGATATTGAGGTCTGTGGCAATCACGTATGTAGAGAACTTGCGGTCAATATAGGCCAGGAAATCGTACGGGATGGGGGTACAAGGGTGAATATAGGTGGTGGCACATGTGTAAGGGTGGGATGCTCAGCCTGCCACCTACCAGGAGGTATGGGTTATCAGTGTGGTGGAGGGTGTAAGGAGCTGTGGAGAGGGAGATACGGGGCTGAAGGAAGGTTTCATTTAGGATGAAGGCATCCACACTGTGTCAATGGAGGGTGTGGAGGAAGAGGAATTTGTGGATGGATGGGTAGTAGATATAATGGTACAGGATACTGTAATGTTGTCACACCATAAGAAGGGAGATTTAGATGAGGGTGGTGAGGGGGTGAAGGTGAAGTGGGCCTGATTGTGGGAGTACGTGGCATAGGTGGTCAGCTCGAATTTGGAACAGGCAGAAAGGGAACTTTTGGGAAAGGGCATGGGAGCATTGGAAGGGGTGGATGTTTTGGAGGACTACAGCGAGGCAGCATTCGCAGCAGTAGGATTGGAAGGGGGAGACAGGAGGGGTCCACTTTATGATGTCAATTGAAGATTAGGACTCCCTCTGTAAAGAGACGGTCGATGGGGGAGGATGAGTTGGTAAATAGGCACATTAAGTAAGTCGGCCCAGCATCATTAAAGATGCAACAGGCCAAGAGGATTTCAATGTTGGGATGGGTATTGAGTTCCGCCAACACCTCAGCCTCCGTGACCATGGGGCCAAGCTTTCTGATCACAGTGGTGAAGGTCAGCTGACATCAGGGAGGTTGAGGCTGTCGGGGAGAGGACGGGGTATAGTAGGGGTATGAGTAACTCGTGGTCCAAATTGGATACATGGGATTTTGGAGAGGAGATCGGAGTGGAAGGAAGCACTGGGGGATTTAATGAGGACCAAGTCCTTTCTAGAAATGAGAAGGGAGATGGAGGCATTGGGGAAGTATTTACGGATGGCCAGGGTGAGGGTGGGGGCATCAAGGAATTGAGGGTCAAGATTAGAGAGGACAAAGGTGTGGGTGGAAGAGGTTGAAGGGTTGGGGGTCGGCATCATGTCCATGAGGGTGGGTGGGTCATGGGGATCAGGGGTTTTCTTTGTGGAGAGGGTGGGACAGGGTCAACATTAGGGTGTTTAGAAGGTTTCTTGACAGGGTGGGAAGGGGGCTGGGGGATGGGTTAGAGGGGGAGGTGTTGAGGGGCCAAGTAGTCCTTCCTGAGGGGCAGGTGATACAGGGGATGGGGGCATGAGTGTTGCAGAGACTGTGGTGCAGCGGGCGGAAATCTGTGCCAGCTGGGAGCATGTCAGAGGTGGTGCAATGAGTGGTGGGAAGTCTGAAGATGGCGATGGGGCGACAGCTAAGGGAGAGGTGGGGGAAGTGACAGCCGAGAATGGCGCAGGAGTGGGATGGACAGAGGGAAGGGAGGATGGGGACAAGGGCGGTGGATGAGCTGCATGTGATGGTGGTTGGAGTAGCTGAAGGGGAGATGAAAATGATGGAGGTGGTGGGATGGAACATGATGGTGGTATGCAGGCTGGGGGTGAAGACGGTGACTGTGGTGACGGCGACGGTGACAAGGATGAGAAACAATGGCGTCGGCGGCTGCAGCGGCGTAGGACAGCGTCGAAGAATGGTGGCGAAGGAACCGTCAGCGACAGGGGGCGGCAGCCCCTCCGGCAGGTGGCGAAGGCGGTCCGACGAATTCCTCTGGGCAGCTGTCAGTCCGCCGTTTGTCACTGTCGCTTATGTCAGTGGATCTCTCCATTTTCAGACCGTATTACCGCTAGAATTATTCCCTGTTCGTCTCTGTGCCACTTACATGCATTCCTTACAGCGTCATGCTGTCTAGAAAGAAGTGCTCAGCTTTTTTTTCCTAGAAAAATACGAGAGCATGCTGAGTAGTAGTGTCTCCGAGTTTTTTTAGTGCGTTCTCAATATCGGTTGAGGTGTTGCATGTCAAGTATATTTCTTGGTCGCTTATCTCGCTTCGCTGATACAAGTTGCAACCTTCTCCCGCTAGATGTCTCCGAATTGCAGCGTGTAACATAACAGTGTAATTACAGTTTATTCGCGGAGACGAGACAGCAGAGGTAAACAGTTTAAATAATGTGCTGGTGACGTCACGTGAGCAGCTGCTGCCACGGGTAGACAAAAGCATACGACTCTTGCAGTATGGGCTGTTGTCACCTAGCGCCACTACTGTTAGCATGTCAGCGAAATTGTGTAAGTGGATTGAACATTGTAAGTAAGGAAATGTAAGTATTAACAAAGGTTTTTTATGCGTTTTGTCTTCTACTTCTTTTCTGATATTATTTTTTCTGTTTCCAACAGTGTTAAACATCAAAATGTCAATTTACACTGAAAGTGCAGAACGTTATGGCATTGTCAGTCCCGGCTAAATACGGGCCATAAGCGGAATAAAATCTAGATAGATGAATCTGTATCGTCAGCTAAGAAAGCCTTTCTGTCTGTGTTGTCTACAGGAAACAAGGCGTCATCTGGGAAGGGAAAATGGCTAATAATAGGGCACAAGAGTGTTTTTGGACTTTCGAGTCGAAAACCATCAATGACTATCATGAAAAAATGAACACTAAGTCCTTCGAATCTTGGTTTTTCCCAAATTTTTCCTCGCTTTGAGGATCATTATGTTGTCGGATGTGATAATGCATACTAGCACTCCCACAAACTGTATGAAAATTCCGAACACAGGCTTCAGTAAACAGAATATTACAAGCTGGCTTTCGTCCCCCCCCCCCCCCCAAAAAAAAAAAATCCGTTTGAAAATGGTATGTTGAAGGGACAACTGCTGGCTGTCGACGGTGAAACCAAAACGGCTTACAGTGCGTATATTGTAGACGCTATGGCAATCTGAGTACACAGAACAGTTTTAAGAACGCCACCATATCTCTGTGAACTGAACGCCATTGAGCTTGTGTGGACACAGATTTTGAATTATGTCGCAGCAAGGAACAAAACCTTCCAACTGGATGAAGTGAAAGTACTTCCCTCTGTTTGAATCAGTCACTGAAGTAACGCCAGATGTGTGGCAGAAATGTGTGCAGCACGTTCAAAAAGTGAAATATCGATGGATGCAGGGATAACATTGAGGAAGCTCACTAAGAGAGCTTAGTTATTAGCGTCAATAGTAGTAGCAGCAGCTCATCTGACTCCTCAGACGGATGACTCATATGCGCCTGTGCTGCAAAAAAAAAAAAAATAAAATAAAATAAAATAAAATAAATAAATAAATCTCACCCGATAAAATAATTGGCGAGTAGTTTTATTTACTCGTTCCTTTCTTTTTCCTCTGAATCCAACTAAAACGCTTGTGTCACACGGAGCAGGAAAGAATGAGTGCATAACTGTGCCCATAACAACAGATTTTACTCTCTTTTTTTGTCCCTTATTTTCGAAGTGTTACGCATGCTAAGCGCCTTGTTGTCGAGAAATATCGCCTTCTGTTTGTTCACCCTCCGTGAACACGTAATCAGTCCGAGCGCTACACGTCTGCGGGCAGCCCAGCGCGTGACATTGTTTACCTGCACTGTCTCGATTCGGCGAATGGAGTTCAAAATTGGTTCAAATGGATCTGAACACTATTGGACTTAACATCTTAGGTCATCAGTCCCCTAGACTTAGAACTACTTAAACCTAACTAACCTAAGGACATCACACACGTCCATGCCCGAGGCAGGATTCGAACCTGCGACCGTAGCACTCGTGCGGTTCCGGACTGAAGCGCCTAGAACCGCACGGCCACCGCGGCCGGCGCGAATGGAGTGTGAGTGAGAATAAGAACATACTGTAATCGAGATTCTAACCGCAGAAAACGTACCTCGAATTGAAGTCCATAGAAGAATGAAAGTTGTGTGTGGTGGTGATTATTTCGACATCAGTATTGTGCAAAGCTTGGTTGATCGTACTGGTAATGAAGAAAACGGTAGTGCTAACCCCAACGTGTGTAACAGAGCTCGGAGTGGACTACTGCGTACGGCAACTGACGAGACTCGTCGGAATTAGTTTGATGAACTCATCAGAGAAAATCGTTGTACAACACAGATACATCTCTCAGTTAAGTGTGACATATCATGAGTGCTCGTACAGATCGTAAGTGCGACAACTGTGCGCGGTGGGTGCCTCGATTTTTCTCTAATGGTTCCATCAACGTTCTTCCGTTGAGTCTTGTCGGCTGCCATGCGCGGTCATCCACTCCGAGTTCTGTCACACACGCTGAGGTTAGCACCGCCGTTTCCTTCACTGCGAGCACTAACAACCCAACGTCGCACATTACTAATGTCGATACAATTCATCACTGCACATACTTCATATCCTTCTATGGACTTCAATTTTACGCATGTTTATTGCGGTTAGAAACTCGATTACAACACTCTGTTTCTCACGCACTGACATAGGTGCGTTACACACCGCCATGTTACACATGGAAGAGGGTTGCAACTTGCGTCAGCGATGTTGGACAGTCGGCTCAGTAACATGTATCGTCCGCAGCTCGTGGTCGTGCGGTAGCGTTCTCGCTTCCCACGCCCGGGTTCGATTCCCGGCGGGGTCAGGGATTTTCTCTGCCTCGTGATGACTGGGTGTTGTGTGATGTCCTTAGGTTAGTTAGGTTTAAGTAGTTCTAAGTTCTAGGGGACTGATGACCATAGATGTTAAGTCCCATAGAGCTCAGAGCCACTAACATGTATGATACGTAATACCTCAACTGATATTGAGAACAGAATAAAAAATTCGAAGGCATTACTTTTCTTCACGCCCCCGTATAATCTTCGAAGTGTGTAAATACTATCGTGTAAACTTTGTCCGCCTTCGTAACTGTTATCTTCATATTTAAGTTTCTCAGGGCCTGACATTCGTAGCTGACTATTACAATTTTTAGTGACAGACAATGCTTTTTTAAGCTCTACTACTGCATCCACAGTTTGTAGCTTTGTCATTTTGCAGAAATGGAGGTGGCTGCTTTGCTGCAGTCGTATGATAACTCCGTGCGGTCATGTCATGGATTTCAATGGCGGTTATTTTACACAAATATGAACTCTGAACGAGTCCCGATGGATGCTATTGATATTATGGTATAGTTTGTCTCGGACTACTACATGTCAGCTGACGGAGTTTAACTTTCTATAAAAGTACTCAGGTTTTGCATATATTGTAGTTGTATGTTTTCCTACTTCGACGCCTTCGTGTTTTTTACAGAACTGAAGAATTTTCAAACAACTTATAGGAATTCAACCAGGTAATACAGTATTTACAACGACCGCCGATGCTGGGCGGGAGCACACCTCACTATTTTCAAGGCACAAACTGCCTTGAAAACGGCCGAAATATCGGACGTCGCTTTATTACCTGGCTAAATTCCTGTAAGTTGTTAGAAAATTGTATACGCCAGGAGAAACTCAGGTCTCAGATCTGAAGGGGTTCATCCTGAACGAAATCAACTGTTTCGACTACTTAAACATTGTGATCTATGGGTGTGAATGAACTAGTCTGAAGTGAGAAATACGTGTTTACAACGCTGTCACTGAGATGTGCAAAAGTCTGCTCAATGTGACACATGACACAAATTTAAAAGTGTGACCAGTATGACGAAGTACATCTATAGCTATTCTGTGACCATTAAAATCTTCTGATTATGACGTGCAGAAAATTGTGAGTGGTAGTCATTTACTCGACGAACCATCTATAAAGGGTGTCCCACTCAAACCTCCCTGATTTAAAAGACGCAGGAAAAAATAAACACAGTAGATACGACAGTGAAAAATGCACCACATTGTAGAGCATCTCAAAGAATTTATATTCCCGCGTCAGAACTGCCAAGTATCGTCGCCAGAGTGCACCATGGTTGCATGAAGTGAAAATGGCGACTCCACAGTAGTGCACGCAAGTAGTAGTGTGGTTTGCAGATACAAAATCGTCGCTTACTGTGCAAAGAACGTGTCATCGTGTGTATGAATGTGACCCACCTGTTGTGAAAGCAATTAAGGAATAGTATAGGTCCAACAATCCTGTTGTGCATTATCCTGCACCAGATGTTTAGTTTAGGGCTATCGTCGGCGGGGGTGGCCAAGCGGTTCTAGGCACTACAGTCTGGAACCGCGCGACCGCTGCGGTCGCAGGCTCGAATCCTGCCTCGGGCATTGATGTGTGTGATGTCCTTAGGTCAGTTAGGTTTAAGTAGTTCTAAGATCTAGGGGACTGATGACCTCAGAAGTTAAGTCCTATAGTGCTCAGAGCCATTTTTTAGGGCTATCACAAACATGTCAACGACAATGTAAGGGTTTTGCGAACCTCAAATCCGAACATTATGCCTATTAACCCTTCCCTATAGATGAAAAGTTGCCTCATCTGAGAAAGAACTTCTTTCCAGGAAGTTGTCATCCAAATCAATAGGCTGCAGCATATCTGCAGCAAATTGTTGTCGGCATGGTTTGCCGTTCAGTGTCAGGTGTTGCAGAATTTGCACTTTGTAAGCACACATACGAAGACGCTGGTAAACTACACGATGCAATGTTGATCGAGGTACATCAAGTAACCTAGATGCTTGATGAATTGACTTACGTGGGCTTCTAACAAACATTTGTCTGATGTCTTCTACTGTCTCTTCTAAAACTCCGTCAAAGTGCACCAACAGAATGTTTCAGAACACTTCCTGTTGCCAGAAACTTCCTATACAATTCCTTACATCAGGTGGATCACATTCACATAAACGACCATAATTTCTTTGCACAGTAATCGGCGATTTTGTTTCTACAAATAACACTACTGCTTGCGCGCCGCCCGCGGTGGTCTCGCGGTTCTAGGCGCGCAGTCCGGAACCGCGCGACTGCTACGGTCGCAGGTTCGAATCCTGCCTAGGGCATGGATGTGTGTGATGTCCTTAGGTTAGTTAGGTTTAAGTAGTTCTAAGTTCTAGGGGACTGATGACCACAGCTGTTAAGTCCCATAGTGCTCAGAGCCATTTGAACCATTACTGCTTGCGCGCACTGTTGTGGAGTGGCCATTTTCATTTCATACGACCATGCTGCACTCGGGCGACGATACTTGGCAGTTCTGACGCGGGACTATAAATTCTTTGAGATGCTCTACAATGTGGTGAATTTTTCATTGTCGTATCTACTGTGGTTTTTATCTCCTGAGTCCTTGAAATCAGGGAGGTTTGAGTGGGACACCCTGTATTTCTAACAGCAGACAACAGGCGACATTCCCCGCGTTTGACTGACTAGTGCCAATATTACCATCTATGAGTTGATAAATTTGAAATATTATTGTAATTAATGTGAAGATCGGAATCGTTTAATACGTTTCGCAGTATGGCGTGGAAATCTGCTGTGTTACCTGCTGACTTTATTTCTAAACAATGTAAAAAGAAAAAGGTTTTTAATATGTTATTTGAAACTGCGGGCAACTTGAATGAAATGACCAGCACTGACTGTAAAATACTTTTTATTAAAAGTCCCCATCTCTTACGTCAGGCTGTAAACTATCATTTTAACTATGAGCTACAGCTCCTAGCGCACCATTTGCCTATAACCTGACGTGAATGTTGGGAAGTGGCTCTAAAACAGTTAACTTTCTGATATGTTAAAAAGTAGCTATCACACTATCACCTGGGAATGCGCATTTAATAGACGCAAAACCGACAGTGATACAGACAATGATGATGATTTCCTGGAAAAATTTTTCCACAGAAACTATCCAGTCGATGTCCTTTCATCTAGGAGAATTAGAAAAGCAGAACATTTAAGAGTCACCCAAATCGCTAGGGAATTTGAGAATTTGAAACGGACACAAGCTCGTATTTGACGATGGTAGGATAGGAAATCGGCACCCCTTTTTACGAAAACGGTGCCGGCCGTCGCCTTCATTGATTTAGAGAAATCACGAAAAGTCAAAGTCCAGATGATCGAACGGGACTGGAATTTCGTTCCTACCAAATTGGACTCTAAATCTTAATCAGTGTGCCATTCGGCTCGATGTCTGACAATACGAGGAGTTATAGTGTTTTCTTGTGGGAGACCAATGTGTTATCAGAACCAGAGATGAGCCGAACGTAGTGGTGAAAAGTGGAACCTGGGTATTTTAAGACAAGCTTGAGAACTGTACTCCTTTGGTGTTGCCTATTCTGTCTGGCGATCGTAAGCATGTCGGTGGCGCTGCGCCTACTTTATTTGATTGGTTTACGCGAGATACGAGACGCTGGAGTCCATAAGGAGACTGCTTCAGGATTTATTGCGACAACTTGTTGTGGAACTTATGAATTAGCCTTTCTTATATGTAAGTGGGATCCATGCGTCCGAATATGGTGAGTTAAAATGCTGCTCGTCTACAGAGACTATTACAGCAACGTCAGGCTCATGAATGCGTACAATATTTCAGGTTCGTGTAATTTCTTTGTTTGGCGAGAAGAGTCAAGATCTCGCTTGTATATGGAAAAAGAGCTTCAGGCGCGCCTGCATCTCGTTTGTCTTTCTGCATGACTACAATTTACGCTCATATATATGAATGCAATGTTACCAAAGCGAAAAATATACTTTCTTAAATACGGCTGTGAAACAGTAAATGCCAAAAAAAGTAAAATAAAAAATAAAAAAAATTCTGAAAAGTGTGTCATTCACGCGAAAAGGGCTTCTTGTGTCTTCATATCGGAACAAGGAATAATTTACATATCATGTGTCTCTGCAGTTAGAGGGAAACAGTTCTTTTGAGAGCACAATGGCGTCGTTACAGTACAAAATGACAGATGATTTCTGACCTGTTTTCATTTATGTCCGTCAGTTCCAATGCTGAAACTTAACTCCACATGCTTTTTTCTTTGTTAGAGGTACCTGTTGTTCTGACACTTCTTTCAGTGACTGAAAGAAATGACGACAGCTGTTTCAATGCGTATTAATTTCGTCTAGTATCTCATTCCTGTTGGTAACCTAATTCATCTACAGTTTAATGGCTCGCTTAACGTTCCATTTTGTATGGAGGCTTTTAGCAGTTATTCTTCATTTTGTTTCCCGTTATGTTCTGATGTATTTTTATGCGATCAGTTGCTGGGCCACAAAGACTCCTAATACAGCGAAGTGCCAAAGAAACTGGTATAGGCATGTGTATTCAAACACAGAGATATGTAAACAGGGAGAATACTGCGCATTGGTTGGCAACCCTATATAAGACAAGTATCTGGCACAGTTGTTAGATCGGTTACCACTGCTACAATGCTAGGTTATCAAGATTTAGGTGAGTTTGAACGTGGTGCTCTAGTTGGCGAACGAGCAATGGGACACAGCATCTCTGAGGCAGCGATGAAGTGGGGATCTTCCCGTATAGCCGTTTCACTAGTGTCCGTGAATATCCGGAATCCGGTAAAACATCAAATCTCCGACATCACTGCGGCCGGAGAAAGATCATGGAAGAACGGGACCACGACAACTGAAGATGTGCATTCATTCCGTAAATTTCTGTGGATTTCAATGTGGGCCATCAACAAGTGTTGGCGTGCGAACCATTCAACAAACATCATTGATATGGGCTTTCGGAGCCGAAGGCCCACTCGTGTACCCTTGATGAGTGCACGACACAAAGATTTACGCCTCGCCTGGACCCCTCAACACCAACGTTAGACAGTTGATGACTGGAAACATATTGCCTCGTCGGACGAATCTCGTTTCAAATTGTATCGTGCGGATGGACATATACGGATATGGAGACAACCTCATGAATCCATGGACACTGCATGTCAGCAGAGGACTGTCAAAGCTGATGGAGGCTCTGTAACGGAGTGGGGCGTGTGCAGTTGGAGTGATATGGAACCCTTGATATGTATAGATAAGACTCTGACACATGAAGCCTGTCTGATCACCAGGATCCATTCACGTCCATTGTGTATTCCGACGGACTTGGGATATTCCACCAGGACAATGTGACACCCCACACGTCCAGAACTGCTACAGAGTGAATCCAGGAACACTCTTCTGATAAACAATTCCGCTGGCCACCTTACTCCCCAGACATGAACATTGTTGAGCATATATGGGACGCCTTGCAAAGTGCTGTCCAGAAGAGATCTCCACTCCCTCGTACTCTTACGGATTAATGGACAGCCCTGCAGGATTCATGGTGTCAGTTCCCTCCAGCGTTATTTCAAATATTAGTCGAGTCCATGCCACGTAATGTTGCGGCACTTCTGCATGCCAGTGGGGCCCTGCAAGATATTAGGCAGGTGTACCACTTTCTTTGTCTCGTAAGTGTATTTTACGCGTGCGCATTTAGACCTAACCGGGTGTTGACATGCTAAGACGATGAACTTCTGTTCACGGGGTGGTGGGAAAAATCCACTACGGCCAGCTAAATGTTTGTTTTTCGTGGTTTCCCTGAATTGCTTTCGGTAAATCCTGCGTTGGTTCCTTTGAAATGAGGCAAACTGATTCCGTTTGCTATTCATCTCTAACCCGAGATTTTGCTCCGTCACTAATGATACAGTCACCGACGGACTTTAGAGCATAATTTTCCCCACTCTCTTTGCATGTACATCTATTCTCTGTAAATCACTATGAAGTCCATAGCAGTTCGTGCCATTGTACCAGTAATTGGGGCCTTCTCCCGTTGCATTAAAGTACGGATCGCTGGAAGAATGATTGCTTAATTGACTCTGTGCGTGTTGTAATTAGTTTAATCTTGCCTTCGTAGTCCCTGTAGGAGCGATTTGTAGATGGTTGTAATATATTCTTAGATTCCTCATTAAAGTGAGTTCTAGAAATTGACAGTTCAGGTCTTTCATCATCTGCACGACACTCTCCCATGAGTCGAACAAATCTGTGAGCATTTGTGCTGCCCTTCTTTGCGTCCTTTCAATGTCTCCTGTTAATCCTATTTGGTATGGATACCACATACTTGACCACTATTCTAGAATACGTCACATGAGCATTTTTTTGCATTCTTCTTTGTAAACTAATTGCATTTCCCTAGTATTCTGCAAATGAACTACAGTCTATCACCCAATCCCCACTTTATCTAGGACTGAAGCTATTTACTCGTTCTGTTTCGTATCACTACGCATTTTTACATCCATATATCTGTAGTCCAACTACAACTTTCAAAGGAAGCTACGTTTCTCTCTCTCTCTCTCTCTCTCTCTCTCTCTCTCTTTGAAGTTGATAATCTTTGCATCACTTTGAAATCTCATTAAGGTCTGACTGAATATTTGTGCAGATTCTTTCAAACAGTACTTATAGATAATTGCGTAGTCTGCAGCAAGTTTGGGGTTTCTATTAATATTGTCCACAAAATCATTAACATACAATATAAACAACAAGGGCCTCAACACACTTCCATGTGGCACACTTCTACATCTGTCAATGGCAGAGAGTCACTGTCGGTTCTGGCCAGAAACGTTGACATCAGCTTCACCATTCCCAGAATTTGGACGTCATCGTGCACAGACAATTGCACTTGGTCATGAAATCATCGCTGCTGGAATTCTGACATTATTATGTCACTGCCCTGTGAAGTGCCCACTCCCCCCACCCACCCACCCACGCACACACAGACACACACACACACACACACACACACACACACACACACACACACACACACAGAGACAAATACCCCTGCTTTCCGACTTGTTGTGGAATTTTTTTGCATGTAGTGCAGCTTTACTGCCACTATATTGTAGAGAAACTGAGCGCTGGTGAAGCCAAAGATTGCGACGTCACCAGTATAACTTAATATGTATGATATTTGTTATCACATAACTCTGGCGTGAACGCTTTCTTCAGTGCTTGTACTTATGTCTAGGTCTCATGTGTACAATTTACGAAATGCTTGTGTCGAGTAAAGAAGGCTTTAACAAAACATCAGGGAAATGTACCCACAGCTTTCTGCATTAAGAATGGAAAGCCATGATAGTGGCGGAATTTATGTTTGTAGTCGGTAGGAACATTGTTCGAGGAATAATGGCAATGCACCAGAATGGCAAGATTACCGGGGGAATATATATAAAAGTTGCATCCCTTCACACCCATTAGTCTCAGAGCATATACATAAGTTGCATGTTATTAGAAAAGTCACTTAATATTCAACAGCTTGTCGACAAAAAGTCCATTAGCTAATGAAGCACCGAAAGATATTTGATGGAATTACGACCGTTAACATAAGGGCAGTTGTAGTGGGATCAGTCTCTCTCAGAAACATTTAAACCAGTAACTGAGAGTCTGAAAGGCGTACACACACTATGAATGGAGGCAATGAAGAAGAAGATGAGGAGGAGCATGTGCTATTACCGATTCCCTTATGCATCACTGTGATAGTGAGTTGGACGGAACATACAGGGTCAGCAGAAAGGAACTGCATGACCCTATACATTTCACTACGAAGGCAGAACAAGTTGGGAATAAGGAACCCTAAAGAACGCCTGGTTCATTAGAACTAATATTCTTAACAAACTTCGAACATCAAAAGACTATCTCCCAAAAGAGGGAAAAGCATATGGAAAAATATTACATATGACTAATGTGTATTGGAAGTGGTGATTTAAAGGGAGAAGCAGTAACAAATACAAGAATATATTTAACCCACGTTAGCACGTAATGCAAGCAAAGGTGTTGAATTTCAGCCTAGGAGACCATACAGTCGACTTCTGGAGTGTATGTATCCTGATGACCTGAATGGAATCATAGAACAATTACGACTACTCTCAGCATCAGCTGCTGCAAAGAATACAAGAAATCAAATATCACATAAAGCATTTCAGGGGTTCAAGAAAGACGTATCAAGTGAGTATGGAGACGGTTGTTCATGAGCCCCATAGGCCAGGGCACAAAAAGTTCACATTCAGATACGTCATAATACGAGGATGACGATTTACGACAGTCTTATCTCATAGATATATGAGAATACTCAAGATCGAATGAAAGTTTCAAGCACATTTTCATGGTCATAGGAACGTACTCCAAATTTGCATGGGTTCTGTCAGCTGTAGACTGGAGTGAATCGGTGACCTAAAATCTTCAAACCGACCATGGATTCGAAATTTGCAATAATCATTTCAAACTGATAAGGGAACTATATGGAATAAAACAACTACTCAATATTCTCTCATTTGAAATCTAGTGTTGTTGAACAGTTTAACAGGATGATTAAAAATCGGAAGTGGATTCAATTTAATCTTTGAGGATCATACAAGTGACTAGACATTCTACCACACATTATTGATGAGTATAATTGGACTACTCGTCATACAATTACCATGAGACCTATTGCAGTCCGTGATAATGCGTTTCTAAATACAGTATACAATCGAACTGAGAAGGATTCACATATCCACATTGGCAGAAGTTCAGTGTAGGTGATTTGGTATTTGTTTCGAAATATGAAATTATGTTAGAGTAGTATTACCTGCTGAAAGGATCAAAAGGCAATATTTACAGTTTCCAAAGTGCAACTCACAAACCAAAAACTTGCACCTTAGAGGTCAGTGTGATAAAGAAGTTTCAGAGAGTTTTTACACAGAAAAGCTCTGCACTGGACGTGTTCCTCATTCAGCAGGTCATATCAAGTCAACGGAACAATACATTAGCGACATGGTTCGGCGTCATGTCAAAACACTACAATTGAGAAAACACTTGTGATCTGCCTTATAACAGGATACGTAAATTTCACCCGAAGCAGAAGCTTCTCAAGAGTGCTAGGAAGCATACCAACAGAGGTGGGGTGGTATTCTCGATAACCTACCTCTGGATACAACTTCTGTGATGCTGGAACGAAGCACTAAATGCGTCTAGCTCATGGCTATAAGAGAATTAATATACTAGATTGCGCACGCAAGGAGCACAGTATTACTTATGCCAGAAATGAAGAAAGTCTTATTTCAGATCGTATATTAGCCGATAATGGCAAGCTGACATTGTGAATAAAGGACGGTAGTGTAGGACAATGTATTGGTGCATTTGCAATCGATAAGGAAATGTATGCCACACTTAAATTGTGTGCTGGAATAAGTAAAAGCGTCCGCTCCGATAGCTGAGTGGGCAGCGTGACGGACTGCCGTCCTCATGGCCCGGGTACTATTCCCGGCTGGGTCGGAGATTTTCTGCGATCAGGGACAGGGTGTTATGTTGTCTTCATCATCATTTCATCCCAATCCGGCGCGATGGTCGCCCAGTGTGGTGTCGAATGTAATAAGACCTGCACCAAGGCGGCCAGACTTGCCCCGCAAGGGGCCTCCCGGCCAATGACGCCAAACGCTCATTTCAATTTCTGTTTACAGTAAAAGCGAACTACTTTCCTTTAACACCTCTAAGCAAGGGGGAGTGTAGTATTGCATTTATCGGTCTGCAAACACACAGTAACATAGCTAATATCCCCGCACAAAACAATGAACTGCATGGTGGAGTTGTGGTAATACCTTGTGGCACTACGACACTGAAGACTTAAATGCACATATAAAACGATTTGTAAGAAGTTTTGAGTTGGATGCGATTGTTATTACGTTTCAGGTATAGGATCATACCATTCCTCATTGATAAAACCAATATGGTTTTTCGAGATCTGGCTATCTCCCTGTGGCCTGAGTCATGAATGGAAATTAGGACTGAAGAGCAAGGCATGCCAGGGTAGGCTGTGCAGTGTGAAAAGCCACTGTATCAGGATGGCATAGTGGTTAGCACATCTGCCTGGTGAGCACGAGAGCCAGCTTCAAATCCTGGCCTCTGTACAAATTTTCAGTCGTGACAGAAGTCTGTATGAATACGTAATAGATGGTTTTAGACTTGAAAAGGTCTCTGGAACTATATAGTTTCGTTAGATTAACAGCGTTCTTGCTGGAGCTGCTTGAACTCTTTTTCTAAGTGTGAGCATTTAGAAAACACATATGCGCGACTACTCAAACCAAACATGCACACTGAGGATGAGGGACTCCTGTCCCACAATGCGATACGCTCATTTCCATTTTTTTTGAGGATATAAAGTTCTTGAAGTTTAAGAATGCCCACCACCAGAACATTGTCCCTTTGTTCTATGCACTGACTGAGTGCTTACTAGTTCCTGTGGCACATTGTAAAGGCGATCTCTTAGTCTGTCATACCACTTTCATAGAACGACATGTACTGTATGCAGCTGCATATGAAGTTGTATCCACAAATGACCTCAGTCTCAGACAATTCGAATCGTATATCAGGAATAATCCTGCGAGATGATCGCTTTCTCAGTTTGAAAAACTTGTGTTGTTTATTGATGCTCTTAAGCCAAAAAACATTCCATTGATCAACTCGCAGGAGAACGTTACCTTGTACAAGCAGGCATGGCACGTAGCAATTACTTGGAAACATCTTGATCGCTAAATACTTGTCACTTCTAGCCTGTTTCGTTTCCCTCTTACTCCGCAACTCCTCCTTATCTTATGAATCAATTCAATGAAATTAATATATTCTAAATCTGATTGCGTAACTTGCAATATTGCCCCCTTATTTTATGAATTTTTCAAAGATTTTAATAACACCTGTGGTCTATGATGTTAACACATTTTTAATTTGGCATGTAACCTTCAGCACCACCCCTTCCTCTTCTGACTCCTCTTTCCTTAATAGTACATGTTCGTCAGCTACACATTGGTCACTCCACAAATATTACTTATCTAGATGTTCTAATGATGTTCATATACTTCAAAAAAATTGTCATGAGGTTTCAGCTTAGTAATTCATTTTAAATTTTATTCTTAACTAAAACAAATGTAAATTTCTTATCTATTATATGTGGATCAGTCACACAGTGCGTCCTCTTCAGATAGTGTGTGTTTGAGTACTACTACGTAGTTTCACATTGTATTTGAATTATGTCATATATTTACATAGTGCATACTTAACTTTTCATTTTCCTGCCTCTTCTTCCCCCTTCCCTCCCCCATCCCCCTTCCAGTAATATGATCTAATTACACCGCTATACTTGTAAAAATACTCACGATGTTTCAGCTTAATGGCCTACTTTAAAACAGAATAATGTACTGGGAAGAGAAACATGATCATTATGGGTATAATTTTAAATATCATTAAGTATATCTGACCTCCTTCCTGATCTAGTGCCTTTTCCCACACCATTCGCTTTTCTATCCCCAGTCCACCCTACCACAGTTGGAAAATTTGTTATTTATGATGTTTTATCTCATATATATTACCCATCTGTGGTCTCAATATGTTTCAGCTTAGGAATTCATTGTAAATTTTATTCCAAACTGAAAGAGCTGTATATTTCTTTTCTATTATGTGTGGGGCTATGCACACAATGTTTCCATTTCAAATGATGTGTATTTGAATAATGCTACATAGTTACATATTATATTTGGATAATATTGTGTAAATGCATATTGCACTTTTCATTCTCCCTTCCTCCTCTTTCCCCTTCCATCCACCCTCCCTCTCCCTCTAATACGCTCTAATGATGCTTTTATACTTGTAGACATATTCATGAGGTTTCAGCTTAATGGTCTACATTAAAAGAAAGTAATGTACGGGAAAAAGCAATGTCATTTCTGCTCTAATGTAATTTTAAATATCGTTATGTTTATTCCTTCCCTATGAACCATGGACCTTGCCGTTGGTGGGGAGGCTTGCGTGCCTCAGCGATACAGATGGCCGTACAGTAGGTGCAACCACAATGGAGGGGCATCTGTTGAGAGGCCAGACAAGCGTGTGGATCCTGAAGAGGGGCAGCAGCCTTTTCAGTAGTTGCAGGGGCAACAGTCTGGATGATTGACTGACCTGCCCTTGCAACATTAACCAAAACGGCCTTGCTGTGCTGGTACTGCGAACGGCTGAAAGCAAGAGGAAACTATGGCCATAATTTTTCCCGAGGGCATGCAGCTTTACTGTATGGGTAAATGATGATGGCGTCCTCTTGGGTAAAATATTCCGGAGGTAAAATAGTCCCCCATTCGGATCCCCGGGCGGGGACTACTCAAGAGGACGTCGTTATCAGGAAAAAGAAAACTGGCGTTCTACGGATCGGAGCGTGGAATGTCAGATCCCTTAACCGGGCAGGTAGATTAGAAAATTTAAAAAGGGAAATGGATAGGTTAAAGTTAGATATGGTGGGAATTAGTGAAGTTCGGTGGCAGGAGGAACAAGACTTTTGGTCAGGTAGTACAGGGTTACAAACACAAAATCAAATAGGGGTAATGCAGGAGTAGGTTTAGTAATGAATAAAAAAATAGGAGGGCGGGTAAGCTACTACCAACAGCATAGTGAACGCATTATTGTGGCCAAGATAGACACGAAGCCCACGCCTACTACAGTAGTACAAGTTTATATGCCAACTAGCTCTGCAGATGATGAAGAAATTGAAGAAATGTATGATGAGATAAAAGAAATTAGTTAGGTAGTGAAGGGAGACGAAAATTTGATAGTCATGGGTGACTGGAATTCGAGAGTAGGAAAAGGGAGAGAAGGAAACATAATAGGTGAATATGGATTGGGGCTAAGAAATGAAAGAGGAAGCCGCCTGGTAGAGTTTTTCACAGAGCATAACTTAATCATAGCTAACACTTGGTTCAAGATTCATGAAAGAAGGTTGTATAGATGGAAGAATCCTGGAGATACTAGAAGGTATCAGATAGATTATATAACGGTAAGACAGAGATTTAGGAACCAGGTTTTAAATTGTAAGACATTTCCAGGGGCAGATGTGGACTCTGACCACAATCTATTGGTTATGAACTGTAGATTAAAACTGAAGAAACTGCAAATAGGTGGCAATTTAAGGAGATGGGACCTGGATAAACTGAATGAACCAGAGGTTGTACAGAGTTTCAGGGAGAGCATAAGGGAACAATTGACAGGAATGGGGGAAAGAAGTACAGTAGAAGAAGAATGGTAGCTCTGAGGGGGTGAAGTAGTGAAGGAAGCAGAGGATCAAGTAGGTAAAAAGACGAGGGCTAGTAGGACTCCTTGGGTAACAGAAGAAATATTGAATTTAATTGATGAAAGGAGAAAATATAAAAATGCAGTAAATGAAGCAGGCAAAAAGGAATATAAACGTCTCAAAAATGAGATCGACAGGAAGTGCAAAATGGCTAAGCAGGGATGGCTAGAGGACAAATGTAAGGATGTAGAGGCTTATCTCACTAGGGTAAGATAGATACTGCCTACAGGAAAATTAAAGAGACCTTTGGAGAAAAGAGAACCACTTGTATGAATATCAAGAGCTCAGATGGAAACCCAGTTCTAAGCAAAGAAGGGAAACCAGAAAGGTGGAAGGAGTATACAGAGGGTCTATACAAGGGCGATGTACTTGAGGACAATATTATGGAAATGGAAGAGGATGTAGATGAAGATGAAATGGGAGATACGATACTGCGTGAAGAGTATAACAGAGCACTGAAAGACCTGAGTCGAAACAAGGCCCCGGGAGTAGACAACATTCCATTAGAACTACTGATGGCCTTGGGAGAGCCAGTCCTGAGAAAAGTCTACCATCTGGTGAGCAAGATGTATGAGACAGGCGAAATAACCTCAGACTTCAAGAAGAATATAATAATTCCAATCCCAAAGAAAGCAGGTGTTGACAGATGTGAAAATTACCGAACTATCAGTTTAATAAGTCACAGCTGCAAAATACTAACGCGAATTATTTACAGACGAATGGAAAAACTAGTAGAAGCCGACCTCGGGGAAGATCAGTTTGGATTCCGTAGAAATATTCGAACACGTGAGGCAATACTGACCTTACGAATTATCTTAGAAGAAAGATTAAGGAAAGGCAAACCTACGTTTCTAGCATTTGTAGACTTAGAGAAAGCTTTTGACAATGTTGACTGAAGTATTCTCTTTCAATTTCTAAAGGTGGCAGGGGTAAAATACAGGGAGCGAAAGGCTATTTACAATTTGTACAGAAACCAGATGGCAGTTATAAGAGTCGAGGGACATGAAAGGGAAGCAGTGGTTGGGAAGGGAGTGAGACAGGGTTGTAGCCTCTCCCCGATGTTATTCAATCTGTATATTGAGCAAGCAGTAAAGGAAACAAAAGAAAAATTCGGAGTAGGTATTAAAATCCATGGAGAAGAAATAAAAACTTTGAGGTTCGCTGATGACATTGTAATTCTATCAGAGACAGCAAAGGACTTGGAAGAGCAGTTGAACGGAATGGACAGAGTCTTGAAATAGGATATATGATGAACAACAACAAAAGCAAAACGAGGATAATGGAATGTAGTCGAATTAAGTCGGGTGATGCTGAGGGAATTAGATTAGGAAATGAGACACTTAAAGTAGTAAAGGAGTTTTGCTATTTGGGGAGCAAAATAACTGATGATGGTCGAAGTAGAGAAGATATAAAATGTAGACTGGCAATGGCAAGGAAAGCGTTTCTGAAGAAGAGAAATTTGTTAACATCGAGTATAGATTTGAGTGTCAGGAAGTCGTTTCTGAAAGTATTTGTATGGAGTGTAGTCATGTATGGAACTGAAACATGGACGATAAATAGTTTGGACAAGAAGAGAATAGAAGCTTCCGAAATGTGGTGCTACAGAAGAATGCTGAAAATTAGATGGGTAGATCACATAACTAATGATGAAGTATTGAATAGAATTGGGGAGAAGAGGAGTATGTGGCACAATTTGACAAAAGGGAGGGACCGGTTAGTAGGACATGTTCTGAGGCATCAAGGGATCACAAATTTACCATTGAAGGGCAGCGTGGAGGGTAAAAATCGTAGAGGGAGACCAAGAGATGAATACACTAAGCAGATTCAGAAGGATGTGGGTTGCAGTAAGTACTGGGAGATGAAGAAGCTTGTACAGGATAGGATAGCATGGAGAGCTGCATCAAACCAGTCTCAGGACTGAAGACCACAACACAACATGTTTATTCTATGAAATTTAGTAGAAATGTACCACTGGATTAACATGCTCCCATCCTTCTTTGTTCCCTGCCATCCCTTCATGCTACCCTTCCCTCCAGTTTCTCCGTTATCCTTTCCTACTCTCTTCCCTGTGTCTCCCCCTCTCCAACTAATTCAACTTCTATCTCACCTGCTCCTACCATGCCCTTAGTACATCCCTTCCTTCCCCAGTCCACCCCGACAGAGTACTTTGTGATAAGGGTTTTTTTTTTACATTACCCATCTCTCGTCTCAATAGGTTGAAGTTTTTTTGCTTTGTTTGGAAAACTATAATCAAAAATTGTGCTGGCTTACTGTATAATGATGGACTTCACATTTCTCTCTCTCTCTCTCTCTCTCTCTCTCTCTCTCTCTCTTGATGGAATATTTGGTCACTGCACTCCAGTTTTCACTTACAACATATTCTCTGTCTTATTTTTTCATTGATGATACGACACTTACTGTAAAAAAACAGATGTAATGTGGTAAGGGATATTTACGTTATGTCGTGGTATATTTCAATCTTTGAGATCCAGACCATCTGGCACCAGGTGTAAATAATATGGTCCTTGAGTTTAGTGCTTTCAGTCTGGAACGCAGCGTCTCCAAATAACATCTCTTGCAAATACGCCTAACAGCAATTGAATTTTTCTTGTATTGCCACTTGTCTGATCTTTCCTAACTATATTGTAAGTACTTGTACTCAATGTGTTCTTTCGTTCCTGATGTTACATTGTTCTTGTAATATTTACATAATTTTGCAACGGTTATCTGATTATCATTACTCGAAACACGTTAGAAATGAAGTGTTTAGTTATCAAGACGATTCCTAGGAATTACTACATGCATAGTCTGGATGGTTGCATACCTTACAAATGGATCACTTCATCATTCAAATGGAACAAGCAGGCAGCTGTCATTAGCGTTCAAAAGCAAAACTCAATGTAGTGACCCTTGACACTTAATGGGGAAGTTGTGCTGTGCAGCACACAATATGTGCAACTTGAAATACCAACTGCCATGACACATACCCGTCTTCTTTCATAATTTGAGGGTAAATGATGCCCACTTTCTTTTTAAGCACTTGAGTGATTTTGAATTGGAGAAAGATAAGGTCTGTGTCATAATCGACATCATAGAAAAATACATTTCATTCTCAAACGAGTCACATCAAGAATATTGCTCTGCTTCCTGGATTCATTATAATCCAGGCTCCCACCTCTTCAGAAAGCTGCAGACACATTGTGTTGTGAGGACATGCATATCACCAGAGCCCACATATCCTGATGATACTAAGTTTTGGCGTATGACGAAGAAGGACACCTTTCCATACAAATGACTCAATTCGATGAAGAGAGTCCATAAAGCCAAATGGCCAGATATAACCAAATTCAACAGCAAACTCACAAGCACTGCTTTGCTGAGTATAGACATGTGGTGAATGACTGGCAGGAGTTGAACATCTCTTATGTACAGGTATGTGCTAAATTATACATGGAGACAAATGTGCATTTGTTTGCTCACATTTTTGAGAAATTCCAGGGTGTGTGCCTGGGTACATACACACATGATCTTGTCTTCTATTACATTGTGCCAGCACTTTATTGGGACACAATGTTAAAAAAAGACACATATCGACATTGAACTGTTGACTGATATCACTGTGATGCTTTTTATTGAAATGAGATTCACAGAGAATTTCCCAATGTATCCATAGTTATGCCAAGTTGGATAACCTGTGTCTGAAGGAGAAGGAGTGCAGTCCATCTGATGATTTGAGTCGCATCCTTCATTTGTTTGTACACAGTATCTATGGGTATGCTATGAAATAATCTCTGCTTTTTGGAGGGTTCTGATGGCTGTCTAAAGATGAAATCGTCAGACAGGAAAAAGATATCCATCATGTGGCTGCTGATACTAGAGCGGGATATGTCCTGCACACAGATCTGGAATATACTGCCAATTTGCATGATGCCCACAGTGACTTACCACTGTGTCTGGAGCATCTAGTCTCAATAAATGGTTCCATCCCCAACCTGATGACATGCTGTGGAATAAGCAGAGATACATCCAACATTTTAGAGACCTCTAGCAACGTCTCAGGTATGGCATGTGACTCATTAGAATCACCTGTGACACCTCCTTTGACCAGCGTCCCTGGTTGAAGGAATACATTGATGCTAATATAGAAAAGAGGGCTCTTGAGACATGTGATTTTGAGAAAGATATTTATAAATTAATGAATAATTCATTCTTCATCAAAACCGTTAGAATGCTTTAAAGCTTCTCTAAATTCATGTAGTTTACCATTGGGATGGGCGTTATGGTGCTGGAGATTACAATGCTGGGCCAAATTTTAAGCAGACCAGAAACTGCAATGAAGGACTAGTCGCTGTGGAGGCAGCTGAGGTATCAGTGGAGTTCACAAAGTCTGTCTCAATCGGTATGTGTAGTCTAGACCTCTCCAGATTCTGCGTGTAATGGTTCCACTACGAGTTTGCATAACCAAACTTTGCTGAGGTCAAGTCACATTATAGAGATACAAAGTTTCATCTACTGGATGAAAGATTGTGATCCATATGAAGCAATCAGTTACTATCCTGAGGAATTCGAAACATCTGCATAAGCGACAGATAATCCTTATGGCATAGCATCTGAGAACAAGAACGTTATCAGCCTGATGCTAGACAAGGCAAACATCATGCAGATTGTGGAGTTTGTGGTGCTCAGATCGAAACTATATGCATACCATATAGAGGCAGATGCCATCCATAGATGGGCTAATAGTGTGCATCCTGCAACCTCATAGGCTCTTATGATCAAAGACTATAAGAAGTATACGCATGGTTATGATGGATCTCCACAAGCGTTGCACCAAGTAGCCTTTTGGTCATGAGGTCATGGGGTGCATACTGAACTGAACTGAAAGCTGGTCTGTCATGCCATGATAACAAATGATTCATCTGTGCAGATGGGATTAGGAGCTTCCCATTCTCACACTGTTTGCTTGTGTGACTGAGTGTGCATGTGCATTCATGTGTGTTTTTGTGTGTGTATGTGGGACAGGTAGATGAAGTGTTTGTCACTCTTGTGTGAATGTGTGTATGGATATGCATAAATGCACAATATGACTGCTTGCAAATTGTATATATATTGTTACGTGTGGTCTGTATATTTTCTTTTGCTCACTATTGTGCTCATATATATGAGTGTGTGAATTTGTGTATGTGTCATTCTTCTTCACCTGCAAGTGCTAGTCCTCATACATCGTAAATATTGTACACTGATCAGCCCGAATCTTATGAGCACCGACCTACTATCGATATAAAGCCGTCCAGGCTACAGCAGCAGCACCTGGCAAGGAACTGACTGCTAGTCAGATACATGAACAGTGCATGTAGTATCAGTAAGTGTGCAGTCCATGTGTAGAATGGGGAAGCTGCTCGATCTCTCTGAATCTGACTGAAGGCTGATTGTGATGGCCCTGAGGCTTTGCATGAGCATTTAGGAAGCTGCATGACTTGGATTTTCGAGGAGTGCTGTGGAGAGTGTCTCAAAGATGTGGCGAAACCCAGGTGAAATACAGATGTCACGGGGTTGGGCGGCCAGTCTGGGGAGACAGGTTAAACAGGGCAGGCGGCGCACCGGACACACCTAACGACGCGCCTCCGCACCAGAGACCCATGGATATGCTAATTTTAATAACTGACATTGGCAACTGCCACTGAAATGGTAACATGACCATTGGCATTGGTCGTTGGTGCAGTGGCAAAGCTTTGCATTGTATTATGAATACCGATACCTTCTTCATTATGCCGAGGGGAGGGAGCGAATCCATCCCCCTCCAGGGGAACAGCTCCTTGGCACCTGCACTGTGGGGTGGAGACAAGCTGGCGGCGTCTCCATTATGCCCTGGGGAATATTCACATGAGCAACCATGGGTCCAGTGGAGCTCGAGCAAGTCACCATGAAGGCCAAGGAATCTTGTAACCTGGTTGCAGACAATGTACACCTCATATAACGATCATGTTTCCTATTGGCAGTGGCATTTTTCCACAAGATAATGCACCAGTTCCAACCGGTGCTGGCCCCTTAACTCGCCAGTTCTGAAACCGATCAAACACATCTGGGATGTGATTGAACATGACAGCAGAGCTCATCGCCCACCTCCCCGGGAATCTGCGGAAATTAGGTGGCTTGTGTGTTGGTGCCAACTTCCTCCAGCAACCTACCAAGGCGTCATTGCTTCCATGCCACATTGTATCGCTTCTGTTATCCGTGCTGAAGATAGATATACTGGTTATTAGGTAGGTGGTCGCAATGTTTTGGCTTATCAGTGTATATACAAAAAAATTGTATTAGTATGATGTCGCTAAGAAATCAATTGCTGTTGTGTAAATATCGTTTATAAAATTATTCTCATCGTCTCTTAATATTAACATGATGTATTTCTGCAATCATTCGCTGGTAGTCATGTATAATAAAAGAATTGTATCAATGTGATGTATTTCCGGCAACAGATGGTACAGCAGAATACATAGAACGCTTTTATTGCTATCTTGAAACGAGTTTCTCACTCTGAAATGGTATTTGAAAGCTGCGTTTTTTTTTTTTTTTTTTTTTTTTTTTTACGATAAAAGTCTACCAGCCAAGCCTTTGAATCGTGATCTAGCCAGTGGATTACAGTTCTATGATATTGCTGCACATGTTGCTCGAGATTCCATGACTGTTTTGCGAATATGGAATCGATAGTTCTGGTTAGTCACACGTAATGCTCAACAGTCCCACGCTACTAGCACAAGACTGTGGAGGGTCGTACATCCATGTCACATATCTTGAGTCAGGAATTGGGTTTGTTTACAGCAAAGCAAGATAAATGAATAGGGCGACGACGTATGGAGCATATGGAGCATTACGGACTATTAGCAGGGCTTTGTTGTGGCTTCCCTTACCGCGGTGGCGGAGATAGACGCGCCGGTAGTAGTGAGTCACCGACAACACTGCACTCGCGCGTGGCACAGTGTCCTCTTCTCAGAAGAGTTGTCGTTGTGTGCAAAGCATCACAACGGACGCATCCGCAGTGTGGAGCCTCTGAGAAGAAGGGACGCTGCCAGATTCCATTCATCATCGTCATATGCGCCCAGTAGCTGACGCTACGGCAAGAGGTGGCATTATGTAAACAACACCATAACCTCTGGTTGGCATACCCGGTAATCTAGACAGTAGATGCTACATTGCTAACGTGTTAAGGCCAGCATGTGCCCTTTCTTCCAGGTCTCCGTAATGTTGTTTTCCAGCAAGGTAACGCGAGACAGATTGATGAACTTCAGCAAAGGGCTGAAGCGGCATTAAAGGGCCTACTCTTATCCCAATGCAGCCCGACTCGGTGTCCAGCATTAACACTGCCGCAGGAGGCAGTTCTCTCTACTAAATTTCGAGCGCAGTATGCTCCAAAGAAAACGAAAAATTTAATACAATAATTAAAAATTCATTTGTCATTTTTTCTGGTGCTAAAATTTTAAGAGTGAGTAGTGTAAACAGCACTTTTATTGGGAAAGCATCTTCTGACGTTGAAGCTCGCCCAGCAGGTCCTCACACCCAAGAACTGTATATCCTCAGGTACCCCTGAAAAGCCCAAAGAATCACAATAGGAATCATCTCTCATTGGTTTCAATACTCATCACAGGGATATAACAAGCTTAGTAGGAATATCAGCGACAACAACGTCTTGTAGACGCTACTTATAAATTGGGATGCGAGTTCCACAAGCATGGTCACTCTGTAAGTTAAGACCCTGCCATTATTGCGCACTGTAAATGACAGCCCCAGAACCACTCCATGGATTTGGATTCGTAAGTGTAAATGTCAAGACACACATAACAAATGTCCGTAAATTAAATACTTTTCTAACTGCCTCAAATGTTGTGCCTGAATTAGTTAAGATATTATCTGTTGTGAAGCCATCGGGCAACTGTATCATGAATCAGTACAGAGATGTGTGATTTGTTTAACACAATTTGTTTCAAGACAAGATTACCCCATTATTGTTGTTGTTGTTGTGGTCTTCAGTCCTGAGACTGGTTTGATGCAGCTCTCCATGCTACTCTATCCTGTGCAAGCTTTTTCATCTCCCAGTACCTACTGCAACCTACATCCTTCTGAATCTGCTTAGTGTATTCATCTCTTGGTCTCCCTCTACGATTTTTACCCTCCACGCTGCCCTCCAATACTAAATTGGTGATCCCTTGATGCCTCAGAACATGTCCTACCAACCGATCCCTTCTTCTGGTCAAGTTGTGCCACAAACTTCTCTTCTCCCCAATCCTATTCAATACTTCCTCATTAGTTATGTGATCTACCCATCTAATCTTCAGCATTCTTCTGTAGCACCACATTTCGAAAGCTTCTATTCTCTTCTTGTCCAAACTATTTATCGTCCATGTTTCACTTCCATACATGGCTACACTCCATACGAATACTTTCAGAAATGACTTCCTGACACTTAAATCAATACTGGATGTTAACAAATTTCTCTTCTTCAGAAACGCTTTCCTTGCCATAGCCAGCCTACATTTTATATCCTCTCTACTTCGACCATCATCAGTTATTTTGCTCCCCAAATAGCAAAACTCCTTTACTACTTTAAGTGTCTCATTTCCTAATCTAATTCCCTCAGCATCACCCGACTTAATTAGACTACATTCCATTATCCTTGTTTTGCTTTTGTTGATGTTCATCTTATATCCTCCTTTCAAGACACTGTCCATTCCATTCAACTGCTCTTCCAAGTCCTTTGCTGTCTCTGACAGAATTACAATGTCATCGGCGAACCTCAAAGTTTTTATTTCTTCTCCATGAATTTTAATACCTACTCCTAATTTTTCTTTTGTTTCCTTTACTGCTTGCTCAATATACAGATTGAACAACATCGGGGAGAGGCTACAACCCTGTCTTACTCCATTCCCAACCACTGCTTCCCTTTCATGTCCCTCGACTCTTATAACTGCCATCTGATTTCTGTACAAATTGTAAATAGCCTTTCGCTCCCTGTATTTTACCCCTGCCACCTTTAGAATTTGAAAGAGAGTATTCCAGTCAACATTGTCGAAAGCTTTCTCTAAGTCTACAAATGCTAGAAACGTAGGTTTGCCTTTCCTTAATCTTTCTTCTAAGATAAGTCGTAAGGTCAGTATTGCCTCACGTGTTCCCCATTATTAAGTTCTACAAAACAAGGAAACACAAATCACTACTTCGCGTTACCACACTTAGTAACATTTTTTGACGTAAATCTATCTCTGTTGCCCAGCATACTACGTATCTTAAAATTAATATACCGTTAGGCACAGTCAAAAATAATAAGCAAGTAACAAACTCGCACATTCAGTTGTATTAGAAGGCTATTCCTTGTACATCTCTTGGTGGCGCATAACACTTTCACAAAGCTCAGTATATTAACTAAAATCAACCAACTTCACCTCGCAAAGACTGCGCCATCCTCTTAGATGTATACCGCATCCACCAACGACGCTGCAGTAGACAGTAAAATCATTGAAGCATTATGTCTCAGGTCGTAGTAAATCCTAAAAACAATGTTGCATCTGTATTGTAATGTTTGCCCCAACAGGAAACATTAATTTAACGAAAATTAAGTTAGGTTGTTGGCTGCTTTTCACGAGAACAAAGCTGAATAGAGCTCAGAAATGTCCTTTGATCACTTCTGCACTCTAATTCAACGCGGTGACACATTCCTTTCTTACAACGCAAAATATCTCTACATCCTCGAAATGTGAAAGCAACCAATCTTTTTCTTCTACATGAAATACATTCAAGCAATGGCTGATACTTCCTAACAGATGCTGCTCGTTTTTAAAGTGCTTTGCTACTACCGCTGAATCAGTGAGTCGGTTTCTTTGTTATTATGCCCTTTAAGTCTTACTTTAAATCTTAGTCCTGTCTGACCCATACACTTCACCTCACAGTTTTGACATCTTATTTCACAAACCCCTACTTTCCCCATCCAATTCGCACATGTGCATATCTTATGCTCAGCCTTTGCTCGAGTTTGTTATCGCCTAGAAGGCAATTTTAATCACTTTATTGTTGAATAACCTCGCCAATTTCTATTAAATAATTACCTAGTATGGCATGAACCTATATTTTTGCTGATTCATCTGGTTTTGGTGGTTTCTGTAACCCCCAACTGCATCAGTCCTATGTATTAAACCTACGTCATGACCATATTCTGTTAGTGTTGGTGTTAGTGTTGTCAGTTTAGAAAACGCTATTTTATGTTTATAGCGGTGGCATGAAGTATTATCGATTACTGCACCTGTGACGTGTGTTTGCTGTTTATTCCTCTCTCTAGCTTATTATTCTTGTTCTCGACCATCAGATCAAGATAAACGCCCAAGTTGCACTTGCTCTGCTGTAATTAGTACATTCTTACGCTTTTTGTTAAAGTCACTTGCCAATCTTGGGTTGGTGAAGCCAGCTGGATTTAGTTAACAAGCAGAGCTTTATGAGGAAGTGATGCACCATCATGAGATGTACAAGGAAGTGATCTCTTATATCATTGTCGATGCAAGTTTTTTGTTTGCTTACTACTTTTGACTGTGCTTATTGGCATATTGTATTTAAGGTCCGTAATACTACAGTGCAATATAGATAGATTTACATTACGTATGTGTTAGTACGAATAGTAATGCGAAGTAATGATATGTATTGCCTTGTTCTACAGAATTTGATACTGGGATACTGTAGTCACGAAACATGTTGCGTTAAATAGATAACACATTTACGAGAAATCGTGTGTAATAATCTCCGCACTGATTAGTTAAGCTGTACGAATTAACCTCCCTATGGGATGGGTAAGTTACTGTGCTATAGAATTAAAATTGACACTTCTGAATGGCCTCTTGAGATCTTCACTTCCGCTTTCATCAAGGACGTGAATTCAGATATCCGAGCCTGGAAACTATAGTGCCTTCATTCAGCGTACCACCGAATGAATTGCCTTAGTCGGCCGCTGTGACCAAGCGGTTCTAAGCGCTTCAGTTTGGAACAGCGCGACCGCTACGGTCGCAGGTTCGAATCCTGCCTCGCGCATGGATGTGTATGATGTCCTTAGGTTAGTTAGGTTTAAGTAGTTCTAAGTTCTAGGGGACTAATGACCTCAGATGTTAAGTCTCATAGTGCTCGGTGCTATTTGAACCATTTGGAATTGCCTTACCACGTCAAGAGCGACTCGAAATTTTGGCATTCGCGTTTTCTTGGTGGAACGTACGCTTAGGTTCTGTTTTCCAGTAAGGTGTATGAAACATCTATGAAGTTCACAACGCAGCTGCATAAATCTCACGAAGTGGAATCACGAAGCCTGGAAAGCGTGTTATCAAGCAGAGTTGTGGCTTCCTTTTTGCCGCAACCCGCCTTTCATCTTCTCCGTGCTGAATCGCCGCCAGTAGGTATTGCCATTTAGCAGCACCCGCTTGCAATGCACAGAAAATGGCTTGCAAAACAACTTTCGTGATTCACGATCGTGAAATAATACTCTGGTATTAAAGGTCACGACGCCTTCATGCAGGGTGTAGTCGCGGGCTCTGGATGAAAAACAACGGACTGTAGAAGCCGTGCTCTCTATTTTCTAATTACTTCGCTTGTATTCACGAGTTTTTAGAGAACTATAGTTCCTCATATTTACTGCGCTCTGTGGCATGTCGTGCAAGCTAAATTACGTGGCGTGATGAAGCATCTGCAACGCTCCACGTTAATAACTAATAACTATTTTCCAGCAAGACTAGCAGGAGAGCTCCATAACCAGGTGCGCATGTTTACTGGGTAGTCTTCCACCTACAGCAGCGTTAAAAACTGTTGTCTTTAAATATGTGTACATCGGAATATAACTGTGCAGCTTACATTGAACCAACAGATAACGTTTCTGGAAAGATCATCGATTACAAGGTAATTATTTAAGTGAAAAATGAAAAAACAGTTTTCACAATTTTCAAACATGCAACCTTTAGAAAGTCAATCTAGGCTCTTCAAATTACATTTATGCCTTCTACGCTTAACGATTGTTACGACGCCCAGTATAGTGAGTAATATAAGTAAACGTCATCCCTCGGCAAGCATTTTCCCGCATATGTATACATCTACATCTATATCGCGTGATTACCCTGTAGTTCACAATTAAGCGACTGGCAGAGGGTTATCAAACTACCATTAAGTTACTTCTCTATCGTTCCACACGGTAACAACGCGGGGGAAAACCGAACACGTAAATCTTTCCGTGCGAGCTCTGATTTCTCTCATTTATTTTGATGATGTTTTCTTCCTATTTAAGTGGGTGCCACCAAAATATTTTCACGCTCTGAAGAGAAAGTTGTTGATTGAAATTTCATGAGAAGGTCCAGACGTAGCGGCAAACAACTTTGTTTAATTACTGCCACACCAATTCGTGTATCATATCCGTGGCACTCTTATTTCGCGATAATACAGAACGCTCTTCTTTGAACTTTTTCGATGTCCTCCGTCAATCAATATGATGCGGACCCCACACCGCACAACAGTACTCAAGAAGAGGGTGGACAAGCGTGGTGTAAGCAGTCTCTTTAGTTGTCATGTTACATTTTCTAAGTGTCCTGTCAATAAATAGCAGACTTTTTTCCCACAACATTATCTATATAATCGTTCCAATTTAATTTATTTGTATTTGTAAGTTCTAAGTACACTACGTGATCGAAAGTATCGGAAAACTTCCAAAAACATGCGTTTTTCATATTAGGTGCATTGTGCTGCTATCTACTGCCAGGTACTCCATATCAGTGGCCTCAGTAGTCATTAGACATCGTGAGACAGCAGAATGGGGTGCTCCGCGGAACCCACGTACTTCGAACGTGGTCAGGTGATTGGGTGTCTCTTGTGTCACACGTCTGTGCGCGATATTTCCACACTCATAAACATCCCTAAGTCCTCTGTTTCCGATGTAATAGTGAAATGGAAACGTGAAGGGACACGTGTAGCACAAAAGCGTACAGGCCGACCTCGTCTGCTGACTGACAGAGACCGCCGACAGTTGAAGAGGGTCGTAATGTGTAATAGCCAGACATCTATCCAGACCATCACACAGGAACTCCAGACTGCATCACGGTCCACTGCAACTATTATGACAGTTAGGCGGAAGGTGAGAAAACTCGGATTTCACTGTCGAGCGACTGCTCATAAGCCAGACATCATACAGGTAAATGACAAACTACGTCTCGCTTGGTGTAAGGAGCGTAAACATTGTGTGATTGAACAGTGGAAAAACGTTGTGTGGAGTGCCGAATCACAGAACACAATGTGGCGATCCGATGGCAGGTTGGCGAGTGCCCGGTGAACATCTACCAGAGTGTGTAGTGCCAACAATAAGATTCGGAGGTGACGGTATTATGGTGGTTTTCATGGAGGGGGCTTGCACCCTTGTTGTTTTGTGTGGCACTATAACAGCACAGACCTACACTGATGTTTTCAGCACCTTCTTGCTTCCCACTGTTGAAGACCAATTCGAGGAAGGCGATTGCATCTTTCAACACGGTAGAGCATCTGTTCATAATGCACGGTCTGTGGCGGAGTGGTTACACGACAATAATATCCCTGTAATGGGCTGGCCTGCACAGGGTCCTGACCTGAATCCTATAGAAGACCTTTGGGATGTTTTGGAACGCCAACTTCGAGCAGGCCTCACCGACCAACATCGATACCTCTCCTCAGTGCAGCACTCCGGGAATAATGGGCTGCCATTCCCCAAGAAACGTTCCAGCAGTTGATTGAACGTATGCCTGCTAGAACGTGAGCCGCCATCAAGGCTAAGGGTGGGCCAACACCATATTGAATTCCACCATTACCGATGGAGGGCACCACGAACTTGTAAGTCATTTTTATGTAGGTGTCCGGATACTTGCGATCACATAGTGTATGTAGCTGGATTTAGAGCCTTAAGATTTTTGTGATCTATCGTGTAACTGAAATTTAGCGCAATCTTTTTAGTGCTCGTGTAGATGACCACATTTTTCTTGAACTGGAGTCAATTGCCACTTTTTACACCACACAAATATCTCGTCTAAATCATTTTGAAATTCGTTTTGATCATCTTATGACATTACATGAACCTAAATGACAGCATCATCTGCAAACACTTTAAGAGGACTGTTCAGATTTCTCCTAAATCGTTAATGTAGGTCACGAACAACAGAGGGCCTATATCACTTCCTCCACTTCCTTTTGGAACGCCGGATATTACTGCTATTTTACTCGATGACTTCCCGCCGATTATTGCGAACTGTGACCCTTCTGATTGGAAATCACAGATCTAGTCATACAACTGAGGCGCGCAATTTAATTAGAAGTCACTTGAGAGGAACTATGTCAAAAGCCATCCGGAAATCTAAAAATTGAGATAAATCTGACGCCCCCTGACGACAGCATTCATTACTTCATAATAATAAAAAGGTAGTTGTGTTTCACAAGAACGATATTTTCTGAACTCGTGTTGGTTATTTGACAATAAATCGTTTTCTTAGAGATGAATTCATATTGTTCGAGCACACTACATGTTCCAGTATCCTACAGCAAATCGACGTTAGTGATATGAGTCTGTAATTCAACGGATTACTCTTATTTCCTTTCTTGAGTATAACTGTGACTCGGGTAAGATGGTTCAAATGGCTCTGCGCATTATGGGACTTAACTGCTGAGGTCATCACTCCCCTAGAACTTAGACCTGCTTAAACCTAACTAACCTAAGGACATCACACACATCCATGCCCGAGGCAGGATTCGAACCAGCGACCGGAGCGGTCGCGCGGTTCCTGACTGTAGCGCCTAGAACCGCTCGGCCACTCCGGCTGGCACTTGGCTAAGTTTCCAGTCTCTTGGAACGGTTCTTTCTGAGAACGGTAGTATATGATTGATAAATATGGAGCTATAGTATCTACAGTACGAGTATTACTTGTCAGATAGGGCGATAGTTTCACGTAGATCAGCAGTTCAAAATTAGTGACATACTATACGAACAACCAATTCTATAATCAATTATTCAAAATCACAGTCGCAATCGCATTATTTATTTTTCCGCCAATCGGTTTCAAACGGCAATGGGGTCATCTTCAGGTCAATTTACACCATTCGGTCGCACGCTGGAATCGTCACCCTGCCTGTGCACAATTGGTAACTGTCCAGTTCTATGTTACTCTTATTAACGTAACTATCTGAACAGTTTAAGTCGATTTTATGGACAAAAAAATAACAATGATTAGCCCAGATTACACTCTTCATTGTCACGAACAATGGGACAGTGGTAACCGCAACGAAATAAGAAACGTAAATTTTACACCAAGTAACTTGAAAAAGGCCGACAGAATAAAATATGCACATGATATATTACATTTTGCTAGCGCCAGTTACATTCAAATTGGCAGATATAATATGGTGCAGGAAATACACTGTGAGATATTTAGTTCGCATCCGGCAATCAAATGGGATGCTTACAGTTTTGTTAATGACGGGCGTGACAAGGCATCCAGTGAAAACTACTTAAAACAGAGCAGATGGTTCCGAACTCCACCCGTGATGGAAATATACTAGATCAAATAGCATATCATTCTGCAGAATGCTGCATGGTGGTGGTCTCTTTGCCCGATGAGCAGTATGTCGTGTTTTGTTGACGAACGCACATCGGCGGCGCCGTCGGCTATAGGGACCGGACTAACGACAAATGGAGTCACGTTCTCTTCAGGGATGAGAGCAGATTCATTCTAAGGAGTGATCTTGGATGTGCTCTCATATCGCGTGAGTTTGGAACATGTAATGCCGCAGGAATGCTGTCGAACATTATCGTTTTATGGTGCAGGTGTTACTGAATGGCGAAACATAATGTTTCATGGGCGTGCTGACATTCAAATGTTTGAACATGGTCACTCGCCGGCTAACGTTGTCGTGGCTCTACACTCCCTCCTCATCCGCATTTTTTCGGAGATGCATTCGACCCTGTCTTCAATTTTATGCTCGACAATGCGCGACCGCATAAATCAGCGCCGATGGAGAAGCTCTTAGAACGAGAGAATATTCGGTGAACTGACTTGCGTACCTGTCCTCCGATTTAAATCCCATCGAGCACTTACCCGATGAGTGGGGCACTCGTATGACAGCACATCCACATGAAGCACATACCATGAAGCAGTTGTCAACCGCGCTATTGGAACGGGGCGAGCTACCGCAAAGCTCCTCACTAATCTTGTGCCCAAAATGTAAGCACGTTGCGAAGCATGCATTGCTGCCGGTGAAGATCATACACCATGTAATGTCCCGGAGAACAACGTAAATCGTGGTGATTTCAGTGTAATCACTGTCGATGAATAAAAGTATCATTTCTGTTCACATCATTGCCTATTTCTTGCGTACATTGTTGCTGTTCTTTCTGTATATGGTCCAGACTTCTTCGAGCTTTGTTTCTTGGTAGTGAAGCATCACACGAAACTTAATTTTGTCCTTAAGTTTTGTACACCACTGTAGTTTATTTACGGCGCAAGTTAGAGAGGACCTTACTTATTAGTAAAACCGAACATAAGTCGTCTCCAACATTCGATATGCCGGCACTATTCAACACATTAAAGGAAAGTCAAGAGGAAAACGAAAAGAAGTTTAAGAAGAGTTGAGAGAAATGAAAAGAGTCATTAAAAATGCCAGTAAAATCAGCACACCAGTCTCAGGTTTTTCTCCGACTATGCTTGCGACGAGTTTTGAACATCAGTTATTGCGACCACGTTTGCAGCATATGCAGCAGGAGTTTGGAACATATATTGGGTTCAAACGTTATGAGCCGGCCGCAATGTCCCAGCGGTTCTAGTCGCTTCAGTCCGGAACCGCGCGACTGCTACGGTCGCGGGTTCGAATCCTGCCTCGGGCATGGATGTGTCTGATGGTCTTAGGTTAGTTAGGTTCTAAGTTCTAGGGGACTGATGACCTCAGATGTTAAGTCCCATATGCTCAGAACCATTTGACACGTTATGAAATTCTTAGAAGAGATCGGTCTATTGTCACACAGTCAACACCGATTTAGAAAGCATCGTTCTTGAGCAACACAACTAGCTCTTTAGTCACACGAAGTGTTGAGTGCTATTGAGAAGGGCTTTCAAAATGATACCATATTTTTAGATTTCGAGACGGCTTTTGACATTGTGTCTCACAAGCGCCTTGTAGTGAAATTGCGTGTTTATGGAATATCATCTCAGTTATGTGACTCAATTCGTGATTTCCTGTCAGAGAGGTCACAGTTCGTAGTAACTAACGGAAAGTCACCGAGCGAAACAGAACGATTCCTGACGTGTTACAGGACCTCTGCTTTCCCTTATATATATAGACGATTTAGGAGATAATCTGAGTAGCCGTCTTGTTTTGCGGATGTTGCTGTCGTTTATCGTCTAACAGAGTGATCAGAAGATTAAAACAAATTGCAAAACGATTTATAAAAGGTATCTGTATGGTGCGAAAATTGGCAGTTGATCCTAAATAACGAAAAGTGTGAACTCATCCGCATGGGTGCTAAAAGGAATCCGTTAAACGTCGGTTACACGATAAATCAGTCAGATCTAAAAGTTGTAAATTCAGCTAAATACCTAGAAATAACAATTACGAACAACGTAAATTGGAAAGTACACATAGAAAATGTCGTGGGGAAGGTGAACAAAGACTGTGTTTTATTGGCAAAACACTTAGACGATGCAAGAGTTCTACTAAATAGACTGCTTACCCCACGTTTACCCGTCCTTTCTTACAATACTGCGCGCGGTGTGGTATCCTTACCAGATAGGGTTAACGGAGTACATCGAGAAAGTTCAAAGAATAGCTGGACGTTTTGTACTATCGATAAGTAGGGGAGAGAATGTCACTGCCATGATACAGGATTTGGGGAGGACATCATTAAAACAAAGGCGTTCATCGTTGCGTATGGATCTTCTCACGAAATTTCAGCCACGAACTTTCTCCTCAGAATGCGAAAATATTTTGTTGACGCCGACCTACATAATAAAATAAGGGAAAACAGAGCTTGCACAAAAAGATATAGGTGTTCGTTTTTTTCCGAGCGCTGTTCAAGATTGGAATAATCGAGAATTTTTGTGAGAGTGGTTCGATGAACCCTCTGCCAGGCATTTAAGGGTGATTTGTAGAATATCCATTAGATATAGATGTACTTGTAGATGTAGATATTTCAAATGATGAAGTGCAGAGACGTGATGGTCTACGCAGCCTACATAAGATCGTTGCTGTGCAGCACGTTTTATGCAGGAAAGATTGAAAAATTATCAAATCAGCTTCGTTCCGGAAATCAACGCCTACGGATGGATACAGAAGTAGAGGAAAACCTTGTAACACCTGGAAAGAAACTTTTTCAAAAGCTCTTCAATGTATGGACTTGAACTGAGAGGAAGCTGTACACTTTGTAACTGATCGAGGTCGCTGGAGGTTCAAAATGGTTCAAATGGCTCTGAGCACTATGGGACTCAACTGCTGTGGTCATAAGTCCCCTAGAACTTAGAACTACTTAAACCTAACTAACCTAAGGACAGCACACAACACCCAGCCATCACGAGGCAGAGAAAATCCCTGACCCCGCCGGGAATCGAACCCGGGAACCCGGGCGTGGGAAGCGAGAACGCTACCGCACGACCACGAGATGCGGGCGAGGTCGCTGGAGGAAAGTTGGTGTTGTGTATGCTACCTAGCCTTTTAGGAACTAATTCTAAGTAAGTAAGTCGAGAGAAAATCACGAAGGAATTAATGTCAGCACCATACGATAACCAAGAGGATATCGTGAAAGAATTTCAGGAGAGTCAAGATAAAATCGTGACGGAGATAAAGGAGAGGCAACAAAAGAAACAGACCTATTCTTTTCCCCGAATGTTCGATACCTACGGAGCCACAATTTGAAGTGCTCCTAAAAAGCAGTGAATCTCAGATAATTCTAGGCACAGGAAGCTAGCTGAAACCCAAAGTTGACAGCAGTCAGATTTTTGGGGAAAATTTTGGCGTACATCGAAAAGTTGGGGTCATGGTAAATTGCGTTCTTGTCACAGTAGACAAGAAACTCAAATGCACCGAGACGGAAACTGAACCTGCATGCCAGATTACTGGTCAAGACTTAGTATCAGAGGTGAACATATTATTATACTCAGATTCTTCTATCGACCGCCAGACTCATCTCGTAATGTGAACGAAAACTTTGTGGAAAACCTCAATTCTCTTGTACGAATGCCCCATGTCGTACTGTAATCATGAGAACAGACTGTAATCATCCAACAATCAACTGTGATAATTGCAGTTTTGTTAGTGGTGGGCGTAACAAGCCCTCTGTCAAACATTACTAAATGCCTTCCCTGAAAAATACCTGGAACAAGCGGTTCGGAACCCCACTCACGATGGAAATACATTAGATTTAATGGCAACAAATGGACCTTACCTCTTTGAGGATATCACATCGAAATTGGTATCAGTTTTAGCAACAGTTATTACAAAAGTAAAAAGGGCATCTAAAACTAGTAGAAAGATTTATATGTTCAGTAAACTAGATGAAGACTCAGGAATGTCATATCTCATTGAGGAACTTGAAACTTCTAGCTCAGAACACGAGCGTGTAGAGGAACTAAGACTCAAGTTCAAAGGAATAGTTGACCATGGACTGGATAGATACGTACCCAGTAGAAGAGTAAGTAATTGCAGGGACCCGCCATGATATGCAGTCACTGTAAATAAACTCCTAAGGAAACACAGACTCTGCATAACAGGCGTAAAACAAAGCGGAGAGGTGTTGAATGAAATGCGCTTGGCTGTCAATAGAGCAATGTGTGAAACCTTCAACACAAGTGTCTAATGATCTTTCACAAAATCCAAAGAAATTCGAATCGTATGTAAAGCCTGTTAGTGACACCAATTTTCCAAACTAAATCAGCATAGCCACCACTAAACACAAAGAACCAAGAAGAACATCAATAATCTCACTCACGGACGATAGGAATTAGAACTGAGGATAGCAAAGCATAAGCAGAAATGCTTAACTCCGTTTCTAAATGTTCGTTTATAAAGGAAACCCCAAGGGTATTGCCCCAATTTAATACTCACGCTACTGAAAAGGTGAGTATAGATATTAGTCTGAGTGCCGTTGAGAAGCAACTGAAATTATTAAGACCAACAAAGCTTCAGGGTCCGATGGAATCCCTATCAGATTCTATAGTAATTTGTAACTGAGTTAGCGTTAGTACCTCTATTTTAACTATAATCAACCGTAGATACTTCGAATAAAATACTGTGCCCATTAGTTGGAAGAAAGTGAGGTCACACCTGTCTACAAGAAGGGTAACATAAAGCTACCTTCCAATATCCTTGACACTCATTTGTTGTATAATTTTACAACATGTCTGGAACTCAAACGTAATGACGTATCTCAACCAGCATGATTTCCGAAAACACAGATCATGTGAAACCAACTCGAACTTCCTCACACTGAGAGCAATGGATTGAGGCATTTTGGTAGATATAGTTTCTCGATTCCCGAAAAGCATTTGGCTTAGTATCACATCTACGCGTATTGTCAGAAGTACGATCGTATGGGAAATCAAGCGAAATTTGTGAGCAGATTGAGGAGTTTTTGGTAGGCAGGACTCTGCAAGTTATCTTGGATGCAAAGTGATCAACAGTAGAGGGTCACTGCCGGTTCTGGCCTGAATTGTTGATATCAGCATCATTGTTCCTGGAATTCTGACATCATGACATCCAGGACCATGCACCCAGGCCATAACACTATCTTTCCCAGACATCATCACCCTTGGACAGTTGTACATAGACCATGACATCATCATTCCTGGAATTCTCAAATTTTCGAGTCACCATCCCGTGAAGGACATCTCCACCCCTCTCCCGACCCCAGTGCCCCTACGCCCCCTCCCCCATAAACTTGCACCCCTGTACACCAGTGGTCCTGAGCTCCACTCATCGACGTCATTGTCAATGGTGTCAACCTCAGCCCCCACACTTCAAACATTTTTTTTTATAATTCAGTTACGTGTATGCTATCATTTGCTGTCTTGTTCTTTGTTCACTACGTATCGCTGACAACAGCAGCAGCTATCAACTGGGAAAAATAAGACGGTCGTTGAGTATTTTATTCTAATACAGCAATATTTTTATCATTAGGAAAATCAACGAATTCACATGTGCACAGCACACCACTGACTTATTGTGGTAAGTTAAGAGCGTTATGGCATTCTCTGTTTATACTTAGGTTTTTTTGTTATTGTTACAACTTCTGATCCAGTGGTGGCCGAACTTCTGGACAAGGGTACGACATTGTTACTGCGTGAACTACAGCAGTGGCTACAGTTACTCTCCTCATGATGTCTTCCCAACGTTTCACACGTGATGTCTTCAACTGTGCCGCAGCACAGTCACAGCATTTATCAGACCTTGAGTCTCAGCTAAGTGCTAACAGAGTACTGCCACTCACCAGTACATACAGTTTGACTCCAATTGGATCTAAACCTGTGAATTTAGTACTAACATCCTACAGCTATTTTGATATGGTGATTGAGATAGGAAACGTTCAATGTCTTGGTACTATAATGAAGTATGTTTGGCACAAAGGAGCTATATGTATAGTATGATAGAGTTCATAGAGAGAAAGACGACAGCTGAATCAACCTATTGCATACTCCTACTAATATTAATTATCGATAGGTATGGAATGGCAGTGCTAGAAGTAAGATCTGAACTGCAGTTACATACATTAAACATTCAAATGCGGTGAATTTAAACATTCAGTACAATATGTTACTGATTCCAGCAGACAGACTTAACTTCTGGAGACATATATATATATCAACCAGCATGGATTCCGAAAACACAGATCATGTGAAACTAACTCGAACGTCCTCAAGCCATAAGTAATTTGTTATATAAATTACTTATGGCTTTTATCGTTAAGAATACATTTTATTTCAATAATTATACTTTTTCTAATAGTGTTCTAAACTACTGATGTCACATTTATTGCATTTTATTGGCTCTAAAATGAAATTAATGGACATAAGGGGAGAGGAAGGGCATATCTGCTCAGTGTAGTTGGAGTCCACACGGCTTTGACATTGTGGGTGCGTTTTGCAGCAAAATTGTCATGATGAAATCACTCGGGCAGTGAATACTGGATGAGTGTAAGAAACCTGTCGTGTTGCCTAGTGATAGGGCGTGATAGGGATAGGGAAGCCTTTGGGGATACCCGGAACTTCGGGTGGTTATCGCAGGGTTGTTAAAGGCCAGGGCCGCTGCCGCAACAGGATCAGTCTGAGTCTTGTAGGCAAAGATCAATTAAAGGACAAAGACTAACCTACTATTCCCACCGCGATTGAGACACTGACCTTGACTACACCAAGAAGCAATGATATCAGCGAGCTGTTACCTGAAGACAAGCACCTGATTCGTGACATCCTAAAGCGATGTACCACGCGAATATCGATCGAGAATGGAGGCCATCTGAGGCATCGCAGAAGCGATTCTGATGACGGTGCCCCACCAGAGGAGCCATCAGAGACTTCAGAAGAGGTTTCAGCTTCACCAGATATCTCTGACAGTGAGATGAACGTCGAGAATATTCTATTCAGGCCGCAGCAGTGATGATGCAGACAAATACAGGCAGCATCACCTTCGTCACAGTGTACCTCCGATTGGGCATCAACTTCCTGCGAGAGGGCATATGCCATCAACTCAGCATCTCAGATTCGACTTTCATGGGAGACGACCTGAATAGCAACCAACCCCTGGGGAACTCCTGGAAAAATAATAGAAACAGGCACCTACTCAAGGATTTGGCTGAAAACCTCGGATTCGATGTACGTGCACCTATCAGTCTGACGTATGCACCATACAACTGTCGCCACCAACTGGATGTGATAGACATTTCCTTACAAAAAATATGTCGGCCACTATCATCAACGAATCAACATCTGACCAACATCCTTTTTTTACTCTCCTTTGGTAATTCATCTTACCGACATCTGGGAGGTCCTGGAAGACAACTGACTGGCATAAAAATACGGTTCTGCCTACCCCAACGTAACAGGTAGAGGAGAAAGTAGTCTCTGTGGTCGAATCTCTGAAGTGATGTCCAAGATTGAAACGGCGATCTGGTGATCGGCAACTTCTGTAGAAAATGCACCCACCAAAAAGTTGATACAGGCGCAAATGGCAAGCACACCTCAACGCACATGATATGCGTCATGTGAATCGCCAACAACGAGAACTTCGTGCCAGATTAAGGGAGTTTAGATAAGATAATTGAAAGGAGCGAGTGAGTTCTTCCATTTACATCCGAAATAAGAATGGCAGTTAGAGCAAGTCATCTGCATAATTAGGAAACCAAGTGTCTGCGTAGGAGCTGGCATATGACCCCTCCAGATGGCAAAGGCATTCGGTGATGCCCATGATCGCTAAAACAACTCCTAATGTAGTAGATTATCATGGAGAAAAGCCTTTAGAATTTTCGAAGCCATAGAGGAGTATATGCAATAACTAACCAATAGCAATCTGTTTCTTACCACGCACACGTAGATCAATAAGACAATCCCAGCACCGACAGTATCACAAATAACACCTTAAACGCATGCCGAGGAAACCACTAGAAACCGCAGTGGAGCGGTCCTTGAGTTTAAAAGGACGTTTTGAGTGCTGGAGGGTCAGTCTTTCGGCTCACTTTAGAAGAAGAAGAATCTAAATTTATGAGGCTGCACACCCGAAATTTAATGGAGCGTGTCAATAAATCACCAAGAAGGAGTTGTGCGACATAAACGAAAGTTGGTAGTCGTGTTTCTACATCTGAAAGATGATGTCAGTTCAAATTTTGCGCCCATCACATAAAAGTGGCTTTAGTAGGGATACAAATCACGTTTGATATCTTCAACATTTCGCGGCCCTGTCAGCCACTGTATAAATATTAATTGTAATTTTAATAATAAACAGCCTCAGTTGCACCATTTACCTAGAAATTTTCCTAGGTTTCAGTCGGGATAGCCCAACCTTCTTCAGACAGCACTCGTGTCTGCCGCATCGCGGTCGTGAAGTGGGGCCGAGCCAGTGCCAGATAAGTGTTACAGTTTGACGATATTTTATGGATTTGTAGTTTTAGCTTGACGATGTCCACTATGAACAAACAATAGATACTGTTATTCTGAAGAAGGATGGGCTATCCCGACTGAAACCTAGTTAAATTTCAAGGTAAAAGGTGCAACTGAGGCTGTTCATTACTAAAATTACAATTAAAATCACGTTTGCCTTAAATACTCGCTATAACGATCGTGGCGTTAGTTACCTTTGAGATTGGACCTGTTGAGTTGCTGTTAGTCAAGAATGCCTTTAAGGCGACCAAGACCCCATTATGGACACCTCACGGAGTTTGAACGAGATTGTCTAATAGCGCTACGAGAAGCTGGATATTCCTTCTGCGATGTTGCAGAAGGACTTGGCAGGGAAGTAGCCACTGTCCATGATTGCTTACAGCGGTGGTCATGAGATCGTGGCACTACCGAGAGGGAAGATCATCGTGTTCACCGTATGGCTCAGGCGTATCGTACTGCGCCTGCAGCAGCACTTTTAACAGCAGGTGGCAGCATAGTGACGGAACGGGCTGCTACAAATCTGTCACTTCAAGGACAGCTCCATCACAGACGCCCTGTGGCCTGCGTTCCAATGATCCCAAACTACCGCCGTTTGCGACTTCAGTACTGTCAGGTGAGAGCTCTTTGGAGGGCAGATTGGAGGTCTGTTACGTTTTCTGATTAAAGCTAGCTCCACCTCTGTCCCTGTAATGGCCGTGCGTTGATTAGAAGGAGGCTAGTTGAGGGTGTAAAACCAACCTGTGTTCGTGCTAGATTCACTGGTCCTATATCTGGATTTATGGTCTGGGGTGCGATTTGGTATTAGAGCAGGAGCAGTCTCGTGGTTATCCCACCCACTCTGAACGCAAATTTCTACGTCAGTCTGGTGATTCGACCTGTTCTGCTGTCATTCATAAATAGCATTCCAGTGGTTGCTTTCAAGCAAGATATCGCTCGCCTACATACCGCTGTTGTAGCCCAACGTGCTCTACAGAGTTACGACATGTTGCCTTCAGCTGATCGATACCCAGATCTGTCTCCAATCGAGCACATGTGGAGCATCATTGGACGACAACTCCAGTGTCATCCACCAACAGCGTTAACTGTCGTTGTATTGACTGACCAAGTGCAACAGGCATGGAACTCCATGCCACAAACTGACATCTGACACCTGTAGAACACAATGCATGTACGTTTGTATGCTTTCATTCAACACTCTGGCTTATCCCACGCTTCCATTAACCTTCCTTAGGCACTTGGTGCAGGGAGTGGCAACTGACCCTTAACATAGACAAATGTAATGTATTGCGAATACATAGAAAGAAGGATCCTTTATTGCATGATTATATGATAGCAGAACAAATACTGGTAGCAGTTACTTCAGTAAAATATCTGGGAGTATGCGTACGGAACGATTTGAAGCGGAATGATCACATAAAATTAATTGTTGGTAACGCGGGTGCCAGGTTGAGATTCATTCAGAGAGTCCTTAGAAAATGTAGTCCATCAACAAAGTAGGTGAAACTTCCTGGCAGATTAAAACTGTGTGCCGGACCGAGATTCGAACTCGGGACCTTTGCCTTGGTAGAGCACTTGCCCGCGAAAGGCAAAAGTCCCGAGTTCGATCCTCGGTCCGGCACACAGTTTTAATCTGCCAGGAAGTTTCATATCAGCGCACTCTCCGCTGCAGAGTGAAAATCTCATTCTGGGAACAAAGGAGGTGGCTTACAAAACAGTCGTTCGACCTATACTTGAGTATTGCTTATCAGTGTGGGATCCGTACAGGTCGTTTTGACAGAGGAGATAGAAGAGATCCAAAGAAGAGCGGCGCGTTTCGTCACAGGCTTATTTGGTAAGCGTGATAGCTACACGGAGATGTTTAGCAAACTCAAGTGGCAGACTCTGCAAGAGAGGCGCTCTGCATCGCGGTGCAGCTTGCTGTCCAGGTTTCGAGAGGGTGCGTTTCTGGGTGAGGTATCGAATATATTGCTTCCCACTACTTATACCTCCCGAGGAGATCACGAATGTAAAATTAGAGAGATTCGAGCGCGCACGGAGGCTTTCCGGCGGTCATTCTTCCCGCGAACCATACGCGACTGGAACAGGAAAGGGAGGTAATGACAGGGGCACGTAAGGTGCCCCCTGCCACACACCGTTGGGTGGTTTGCGGAGTATAAATGTAGATGTAAATATAGAATTACTTTTTGGTGCTGCGATTCCTTTTCGCATCAGGGTATTTACAAAATACTCGTGCGCTAGATCATTGAGAATTGCTCCGCATTATGGGAATCATATCAGGTCATATTAATTGAAGAGATGGAGAATACATAACAAAGAGCAGAGAATACGGAGTTTGAGCTGTGCGTGGCTGGTGTTCCCGCCATCATCTATTTTACACTGTGTTTTTAACATACTTCCACCTCACTACGTTAGTTTAAAACCACTGTCCCTGAGTTGCTGCTTTGCGTGACCGACATTGGCGCTAGCAGCGCGTATCGATATATCGCCTCTGGTAGTTTCTTTGCTCGACTGCTGTTACTTCCCGGTCGTTGTCTGTCGAGAGGGGTGCTGAAGCAAGTTCGGGTTGCGAGTTCGGGTCTGCCAGTCTGCTGGAACGCGTCTGGAGCGCAGTTCGGACCTGCCAGTCGGGCAGTTGCAATGCGGCACTAGTGCAGTTGGGTTGGAGCGGCAGTGAGGTCTGCGTCAACATGGCTCGCCCGACCATTGCCGCCACACATCATTTGAGCCGGGCCACGATCTCGGTCGATCGTCGGTCTGTCGTCCTACCGGAAGACGCGGTTTGACTCGCCGATCGTTCATGAGTCAGCCGTGTGAGTGAGTGAGTGAGTGTGTGTGTGTGTGTGTGTGTGTGTGTGTGCGCGCGTGCGCGCGCATCGACTCCCGATTTGTCTTCGTGTGTGCTTAGTTACTGTTCGGTATCGTTCTGGTCTTCGTGCAAGTGTTAGTCAGGTTGTGTGTGTAGTTGGCGTGATTTCCTTTAACAAGTTGTTTTAAATGTTGTCGGCATACTGGCTCTGAGAGGTCGGTCGTCTCATCGCGCGACGTGTAACTGGTTCTCTGAGCGCTTCTGGCCCCCTTTAGTTATCATCTTCTGGAACTTGGGTCGGTCCTTTCCTGCTGCAGGGATGTCGATTAGTCAGGGGGCGTCCTTCCTCTGCATGGTTGGGTCCGAGCCAATATTTCCGCTGTCGTGTGTGTCTGCAAGTGAGTCGTAGGCGCACCAGCAGTGCAGTAGCGACGGAGCAGCAGTCGCGGACAGACCAGCAGGCAGTCGGTCGGTTGGTACGGACCAGGGAAGACATCTCCGTGCGGTGCAGTCGCCTGGGTCCGCTGCCGGACCCTGCGCATTGTCGCAGCGTGTGTGGAGCTGTCCGATCGCTACGAGCTTCGTGGTTCACCGACCCAGGACGTCAAGGTTGAGTAGTAGTTTCAACTACTCAAGCCACGTCCATTCATGTCGTGGTGGTTCGTTTCGGTGGTTCGCTGTTGGGGAGATTTGGTGTTCGAATTCTCGTGTACCGATTGGTGGCAAGCAAGTCGTTGTGCCGACAGTCCGTGGCTGTCCCCTGATTGGGTTCCGACGGATCAAGTATAGTTGGGCTTAGCTCCCATCTCGCCTAAGTGAACGAGGGCAGACCGACCAACCTGGGGGCTTTCTGAGTGCTACCGGTGTTTAATCATCTGTTGTCAGCTACTTTAAATTTTAGGCTTATGGTTATTTGTTTTGTGTTCTTAAAATTTGGCAAAATTAATTATTAAATTTATCTTTCAAGCTTAAACATTGCAGCCTTCTGTCTTTAAAAGATTATGGTAACACATTTTAAAATTTTGAAGTTTAATTGTGGCCCTCAGCTATTTGTATTGCAACTTGCATATGTTGTTTTATAAACTATTATATTGCTATCTTAATTGGATTTTTATCTTGTTAAAATTTCTTGTTGGAGGCCTTCAGAAGTGAAAGAGTTACATTCGGTGAAGATCCGGCTATGTGCCGCTTTGGTTGTAAAAATTATTAAATTACAATAAATGACAATTAGAAGGAGAAACTGACCTCAACCATTGGCCCCTTTCCACAATCCTATTACCCGACCTGCCCAGCGGGTCTAGCGGGCTTCTCAGAGTTCATATAGAGATTTATCGCCAATAGTTCTTGCCAAGAATTATTCACGAGTGGAACACGGGGAGCTCAAGTAATAATGGGTCCAGAAGTATTCTCTGCCACACACCGTAAGGTTGCTAACGGAGTATAGCTGTAGGTGGTACGACTGTCTTTCACCATACACTGTATATTAGCTGTCGGAGTATTTCTCGGAGTATTCGCTTTGATCTGACAACCACCGAAACGGACACGAACCATAATCATTGATAAGGTCTAATTTCAGAATTTACCAGAGTGCCGAGTAGCAGGAGAAAACCTCACTGTGGAGTAACGTAGTTCATTGTCACTGCCTGTGAACTGGACCGCGTCCGGTGACGTTTTATTGGTGGGTGCCATAGATGTCCCCGAGTGTTTAACATTCATCAAGTCAAAAGCACATGCGGTGTCTGACAATACAAACTCGGCTATGCTTGAAAACTGTTTCTGAGTTAAATGGAAAAGGACTGACTGTTTGAAGAATGCTTTGGTGCTGGCAATAATAAAGCGATCTCTCCTTTAAATAACAAGTGATCACGTCAACAAGTTTCCCATCAGCAGCTCCCTTCATTCAGTGCGTGTTGGTGTTTATTGGAACTCAGCTCAACGTAGTTGAGTAGTTAGCACGTCCTTGACTACCTTGTGATTTGAATGCGGGGAAAAGTGCTTTCTAATAAAATAAAACAGCACTCGACTGGGAAGATGCGGTTAAACTTTTAATATGGATGGTTCTGTAGGATGTAATAAAAGGTATCAGATGAGATGATTACCATTTAATAACTGCAACCTCTTGAAATTGTTCCTGAGCCAGCGAGATTGGATGTGGAACGTTGCTCGGCTTAATTAATGTTATTTAGCCCACGAATGTGTAAGCTGTAGCAAATTATTACGTGCACGTCGAGAAATTTGACATAAAAAATCCTCTGACACGAAGATCGTGCACTTAACTACAGGTCCAGATACACGCATCAGCGAAAGAGTTTTAAATTAAAAGGGTCTCGAATCATAGATATATTTTTTCTGTAATATTCTGTGAACTGTAATCTTATTGTTGTTTTTAAAATTCACTTCTCTGTTGAGTCGTTAAATCGTAATGCTCTTGACAGAAATTAAATTATTTCTGCATGTGAGCACAAGGAAATGAAATTCGTTCTTTGCTTCGTATTCTTGCCCACTATCTAATTTCCCTTATTTTTTGGTTCTGCAATTCCATAGATTTGCGTAAAAGGAACAATAAAATATCTATGTTCATTATTTAATTGTTGTTTTTGCGGAATTTTCTAAACTTGGTCTGAGACGTTGTGCACACTTGCTCGTCAGTGGTTCGACTGTTTCGAAGGAATCGTCGATTTATTTATTACTGCGCTGATTTCCACATCTCTTTTTATCTGCTGCACCTGTCAAGAACCGACGTTAGCGACATTTTTTCTCTGCTATTGTTCCCTCAGACACCAAGTTTCAGTTTGTCAGTGCCTTACTACAGACATAAACTGGTTTTCCGCTGACTCTGTCTCGTCTTCCCATAAGTCTATATCTTCATTAAGTGCCTAATACATCCATTTAATTTTTAACACGCTTCTGTAACCTTACTTGCCAAATTCTTCGCGTTTCTTTTTCGGTAATTCTTTTTACATTACCAACTCAGAAATGGAACAGATTTGCAGTTACATTTACACTGATCTTTATCTCCCACAACATTTACAAATTTTCGTTTCGTAAAGGGCACCATTACTAGCTTTCCATTTTTTTAAAGATAAACATTTTATTTTGGACGCACAGTAATTTCCCTTCCTTATTATGTCATCCAATTTAAGGCATCGACGTTTTCCTCAGCCTGTGAAAATTCTTTGTCGGTTTGCAATTCAGTGTCCCTTATTCCTTTTGTTTCAACATAGTCATTGTCATTACTATGCAGTTTGCAGAATTTATATATGTGTCAGGTTAAGCCGTGAAGTCATTATTTTATTCTTAAATATTACAAATTGCGACATTGGGGCCAACAGTTAACAGTGATCCTGAGAATATTCAAATTACTTTATGCATAGTCTTTGATCAAAGACTGTGAATAACATTTTTATCCTTAAAGTGTTGTCTCTCCATGATACACTACTGGCCATTAAAATTGATAAACCAAGAAGAAATGCAGATGATAAACGGATATTCATTGGACAAATATATTATACTAGAACTGACATGTGATTACATTTTCATGCAATTTGGGTGCCTAGATCCTGAGAAATCAGTACCCAGAACAACCACCTCTGGTGTAATAACGGCCTTGATACGCCTGGGCATTGAGTCAAACAGAGCTTGGATGGCGTGTACAGGTACAGCTGCCTATGCAGCTGCAACACGATAACACAGTTCATCAAGAGTAGTGACTGGCGTATTGTGAAGAGCGGGTTGCTCGGCCACCATTGACCAGACGTATTCAATTGGTGAGAGATCCGGAGAATGTCCTGGCCAGGGCAGCAGGCGAACATTTTCTGTATCCAGAAAGGCCCGTACAGGACCTGCAACATGCGGTCGTGCATTATCTTGCTGAAATGTAGGGTTTCGCATTGATCGAATGAAGGGTAGAGCCACGGGTCGTAACACATCTCAAATGTAACGTCCACTGTTCAAAGTGCTGTCAACGCGAACAAGAGGTGACCGAGACGTGTAACCAATGGCACCCCATACCATCACGCCGGGTGATACGCCAGTATGGCGATGACGAATATACGCTTCCAATGTGCGTTCACCGCGATGTCGCCAAACACGGATGCGACCATCACGATGCTGTAAACAGAACCTCGATTCATCCGAAAAAATGACTTTTGCCATTCGTGCACCCAGGTGCGTCGTTGAGTACACCATCGCAGGCGCTCCTGTCTGTGATGCAGCGTCAAGGGTAACCGCAGCTATGGTCTCCGAGTTGATAGTCCATGCTGCTGCAAACGTCGTCGAACTGTTCGTGCAGGTGGTTGTTGTCTTGAAAACGTCCCCATCTGTTGACTCAGGAATCGAGAGGTGGCTGCACGATCCGTTACAGCCATGCGGATAAGATGCCTGTCATCTCGACTGCTGGTGATACGAGGCCGTTGGCATCCAGCACGGCGTTCCGTATTACCCTCCTGAACCCGCCGATTCCATATTCTGCTAACAGTCATTGGATCTCGACCAACGCGAGCAGCAATGTCGCGATACGATAAACCGCAATCGCGATAGGCTACAATCCGCCCTTTATCAAAGTCGGAAATGTGATGGTACGCATTTCTTCTCCTTACACGAGGCATCACAACGACGTTTCACCTGGCAACGCCGGTCAACTGCTGTTTGTGTATGCCACAAATGATCGATATAATATATTCGCTGTCAAGAGAAATAGGATTTTTTCTTCGGTTACAACCACGATACATTGGTGAAGCTGAGCTGTCCCTTATATTCACCCACCCGTGGCTCCAACTCAACGTGTTGATAACCCACACCATGGTCTTAGTAAGAGACTATCAAAACCGACCGTCTAAACTACAGATATAGTTTCGGAATTTCCAAGCAGAGTTTACTATGTAGTTCCTGTCAAAGTCTCAACGTTTTGTACCGCTTTTTGATATCTGATGTCCGTTGTTAACCGACATCTGCTATACCAAACGTTTTTGCGGAAATGCTAGCAGTTACAAGCTTCGAGTTAAGGCGAGAGTGTGCTCGTAGGCACCAGGAGTTTATAGCAGTCGCCGAGTCGCTCGAGCAGTAAAAGATGAGACTGCACACTCACTCACAGAAATGCCTGGTTTGTAAAGTTATGCTGAAAGGTCTCCTCCCTTGCGAAAGGCGTAACACCATTTACACATAGTCACGGAAGAGAAAACGCCGGCACCACCAGCTCTAAATTAATACTCTATTCTTTTGCATAAAATATGCTACACACTCCTAGTAAAACGAACTTAAATATAGCCCGATACCTTGATAAAGACCTGAGCACAGTGCTATCTAGTATTTTGCGAGACCGGAGTAATATGCAACGTTGACCTGTGGCCACATTTGCTTCTCGGCGCGTCTCTTCTCTTAGTCTTTGTCGTCCCCTGCTGCGTAGAGCTCTTTAGATCACCTGTTCTTCTTAAATCTGCGATGGTCGGCAGTACACCTCATGTCACGAAAACTCTCAGCTCTGCTGCCTGTGATAATTTACGGACACGTACGAGACGTAAGTTCCTAATGATGTAGCCATCTTTTTGTTCAAAGTGTGGAGTTATTTATACCGATCCAGGAGCTCAGTGGACAACAGCAAACGAAACTGTGCGTAAAATTTCAGCGAAACTGGGAGAGTTTCAAAATTTCCGCTGGGAACTTCTGTTTTAGCAACCTCTTTCACAACTTTTTTCTTCTATTTATAGCATAATTGCATAATTGGCCTTAATTTAGATAGTGTAAATCACAGTGTAATAAAGTGATCACCTAATCTCACTATGTCACACTGAATGAACTTAAAGCGGCAGGAGATGGTCAGGGAGTCGTATGGACCACAAAATAAAGTACACTAGAACAGCAGTTTATTACTAGCAAAAAGTTAAACTTTTTACTATGAGGAAATACGCAACTTAGTAGTGAATAAGGTAGTTAAAGCCAAGGCTCACCACATCAGTAAATACCTTCTTCTGTCAGTCCAGGATTAGGTGTTAAGGCCTGTCCCAGTTTCATCATCGATTCCTCGGTCTTCCCACACTTCTTCTTCCAATACGATTCTATTGTCATCCTTGTCGAGAGATTCTCTGAGGGGACAAACGCAGTACATAATCTTTCCAATTCTGTTTCCGTTGGATTACTTTTTCAAAATGGTTCAAATGGCTCTGAGCACTATGGGACTTAACTTCTGAGGTCATCAGTCTCCTACAACTTAGAACTACTTAAACCTAACTAACCTAAGAACATCACACACATCCATGCCCGAGGCAGGATTCGAACCTGCGACCGTAGCGGTCGCGCGGTTCAAGACTGTAGCGCCTGGAACCGCTCGGCCACCCTGGCCAGCTTACTTTTACAGTTAACGACTGTAGCTCCGGTTATGTCCTCATTTCTTCATTTCTTATTGTGTCATCGCTTCTGCAGCCTTTCACTGTTATCAGAAACTTCTTTTCTGATGTTTCAAGTTGTATTAAGTCTTTCATTCTTAGTATCCAACTTTATATTCCATGGGTAGTGCCACTACTTTATAAAATCTCGTTTGTGATTCTCTTCTAACTCTTCTTATCGTGCCACGTGTGTATTGATAGACGTTAATTCACTTAATTATGTCTTTCTCTTCTTCAAAGTTTATGTCACATTCTAGATATTAGAAATGGGGCGCCTGTTCTGTTATTAAATTATTAATGATTATATTAGTTCTTTTAGGGCATTGTCCTAAAAATGCCACTGTTTTTGTTTTTGTTGTTGACATCATTCAATTATAATTTAGGCTTGTATTACTTAATCTGTGTACCGTTATTTGTAATTTGTCTCCACTGTGCTATATGATTAACTGGTCATCGGGAAGAGGCACTGTATTTAGATATTTTCCTTGTTCACTTCTTATACTTTGAGGTATTCTGTCCATCATTCATTCCCTGACCGGGTTGTCGATGTAGACTTTAAACAGTGTCGGTGACGCACTAATGTCTTGCCTTACTTCCTGGTTTATCTCCATTTCTGGTGTCAGCTTGTGACACTATAATATAGATGCGCTACCTAAAATTTTAGCCCGTAATATTTGTTGTAAATATGATGTACTTGTTTTATTCTGTAAATCTTTAGATACTAAGAGTTAATTAGAAATGTGATATGAGCTGTAGCCTGTAGAAATTATTTTGTATTGTGAAGAATTTATTCTGGATTAATGTCATTAGGGAAAGCAAGGAAAAGCAATACCGTTGGCAGACAATAAAGATTTATATAGCAGCTCTGTGTCTCGACGCGAGTATGACGTCCGAGAAGAATGTCCAGGAGACTTACTTGACTGTGAGATGTAAGAGTGAACACATGCCAGTGTCGTGCACTATCTGGCCTATGCGAGGCGCAGTTGTGACTGGCGAGGTACCAAGAGCATAACGAGTGTGGGCAGGCGCAAGAGGCTCCAATAATATCAAGAGACTGCCTCACAAATAACTGGTCATTACGAATCCAGGTGTGCCCGCAATGTTACGTGGAGCAATGGGAGCGTTGTAGACGACAACGAAGACGATGGCTTAACATTTGCAACGAACCGTAAAACAGTCTTATTTTCGTTCAAGTTGGAAACTTTGTAAGTCATTACCCAGCGACATTCTCAGTGAATTTTATTCCAATAATAAATGTAAGTACAAACTGTAGGTTTGTCATTATCCTCAGTTATTGTCTCACCTACTTATGGTCCCATTGCTTTCCAGTTATTGAACACCCGATTGCCGATGTTTAAATAGCTAAGATAAAAGTAATAAAAGACTATCATTGGCTGTTTCGTTTGTTTGCTAAAACGTAATTGGAAGTGATTAATAATGAAGCCTCAATACGTTAACAGTGTTATTCAATGATATTTAGAGCAAAATCATTGTTGTTGTTGTTGTGGTCTTCAGTCCTGAGACTGGTTTGGTGCAGCTCTCCATGATGGACAGTGTCTTGAAAGGAGGGTATAAGATGAACATCAACAAAACAAAACGAGGATAATGGAATGTAGTCGAATTAAGTCGGGTGATGCTGAGGGAATTAGATTAGGAAATGAGACACTTCAAGTAGTAAAGGAGTTTTGCTATTTGGGGAGCAAAATAACTGATGATGGTCGAAGTAGAGAGGATATAAAATGTAGACTGGCGATGGCAAGGAAAGCGTTTCTGAAGAAGAGCAAAATCATTATTACTAATATTTAGAACAAAATCATTATTACTAACTGGCTAAAGGCAAATAAAGTAACATTACTACGTTTAAAGTAATTCTGGCAATCTCAAATCAAAGAAAATAAAAAAATGTTCATCTTAAAATGGTGAGCGAAGATAGTACCGTAGGATTTCTTTATTGACAGAATAAGAAAATTGACTTGCAGCTGCAAAAAGACGTGGTGCTTCGTTAGTACTCTGGAAAGTACGTGACCTTTTAGGCACCCGAGGCTTTTTCAGTGCGTTTTCTCCTATTCCACTGCTTCAAACGTGCAGCCATTTAATTACCCTCTGATGTTCTTGGTTTCTTACCTTGTGTCGTTATTCACTTATTCTTTCTCGCACGTGTCAAACCTCACCGTAAATCAGCAGTAGAACAGTCACGATCTCCATCTTTCCATGTTATGCTCTCACGGAAGGCTAATACCACAAGTCGCCCAGTTTCACGAGCGGTTGCGCCTTCTAAGGTTGACTTTAATCCCTCTCCCAGTCTCCAGGGCTACAAGTGCATCAGAGCAGTAAGTCCTGTCGACGAAGACGTTGTATGAAGACGACAAGCATTCCTTTCAGCGGCGAGCAGACGCGTGCACTGATTTCTCTTAATAAAGGAATCTCGCTAAGATGGATAAACGAGAATTGCATGTTTAGTTTCCATCTGCCTCGTCCAACAAGCGGCAGGGCATCGCATCTTTCACGACCCTGTTGCTTTTATTGGCAATTACGCGGTATAAATTAAGCGTAAAATGCTTTAATTCACCTTGCTCACGGCTGCCGGATAGACTAATGGCGCAGATAGCACGTAGCGAAGAGCTTGTTTGCGGGCTGCTCACACTTTAACCCACTGATACCGTCGTGGAAGGAGGCATTACGCCTCGTAATCAGTTACGAAATAAGCAAGCTGCCGCAGATAATCTACTGCGGAATGCTTCTGAATAAATGAGAAAACCAACATCCAATTTATTACGACTACTTCGAGTTGCATTGTGGGTACAATGACCTGTAAATGTCGGACCACTAAATCAGCATATGAACGCTGTTTCAGCGCCTCACACCTCATAGGATGGGACGACAAGACACAGCCACTGCAGATATTAGAGCTACGGAAAAAATTCCGCTCCTTGCTGCTGCGGATTAAAGTATTCTACGTTTCACATTCGTAAGCCATTACCTAAGTAAAATCTTGTCAGAGATTATGTTGATGAGACAAAAGGGGGGGGGGAGAGTCTAATAAGCTTGATATTATTAATTTATTTCATCTATTTCATATTTCATTGATTTTCATTTAGAGCACCGTTTCGCCATTCCTAGAAAAATGCCGGAAAAAATTTTTAAAAGTAAAAGTAATAAAATTTACCCGTAAGCGCCCATTCCTGTTAGCCTAAAATTAGTCATGCACTACTTCTTCGTTTAATTTTTTCTCTGCCTAACTTCAGCGATGAAGAATTTTAACAAGTGGAGGATAAATTCCAAGAAATCTTCTTTAAATATGCGAAAATTATCAAAACCTTTTTTGGTATATGGATTGCAGACAGAACTGTGCGACTGAATATCACACGCTAGCTCTTTCCACAGCGCGTCACCGTATAATATCGAGCATTCGCCTTGCGTGCAACAGATGCTCACAACTAACTTACATTTATCAGCCGAGTTTCTGATGTGATTTCACTCAGATAACAATCCCAACGCTGGAGATCGCTGTTAGACTCCGAACATCTTTTTTCAATTTTCTTATGTGATTTTGAAACACTATGTAAGTACTAGCTTTGGCAGAAATGAATGTTATTTATATCGCAGTCGACCCGCAAATTTCGAGCAGACATGTTTCGTGCAAATCTTTGTCTATAGACAGGAATCGAGCAAATATTTTAATATTTTAAACATGGGAAATGCTAAAAAGGAAAGCATTTTGTTGAAAAACACTGATGTAGAAACCTTATGGACGAAAGTAACTTTCGCACAGTGTGTCAGTGCCAGGTAACATAGCTCGACTAACTTGGAACATATACAGAAAGAACTGCTACAGTACAGAAGGTAACTGGAAGAAATAAGCAATAAAACTAAAAATTTTTTTCACTGTCAATAATTACAGTGCAGTCACCTTGATTCGTGATGATCCCCTGGACACTACAAACAGCTAGATACGGTTCTTAATAAAGCGTGTGACCACAGACGGCACTGTACGCTCTGCAACGTGCTCTCATGCTGGCGACAAGGTTGATGAGGAGTTCTTATGGTAGGGTGTTCCATCCCCCCACCATTGTGGTTGACAGCTGCTACATGGTGGTTGGTACACGTGTACGTGCTGCAGTAGGTCTCCCCAGAGTATGCCACACGTGCTCGAAAGGATTTCAGTAGGAGGAACGATCAGGCCAGTCATTCGCCGAAATTCCTCTCGTGCCAAGAGCTGCTCCATCTGCGCTATTCGGTGCCGACGATTGTTATCAACCTCAAAAATGAAGTCAGGTGCGAATGCATCCCCGAAAAGAATCACATCTACATGGTTGCCTGCCAGAGGGTTGATCGAACCATTAAAACTACTGCTCTACCATTCCACTCTCGAATAGCGCGTGGGAAAAAGGAACACCTAAATCTTTCCGTTCGAGCTCTGATTTATGTGGGTGTCAACAAAATATTTTCGCATTCGGAAGAGAAAGTTGGTGATTGAAATTTCGTAAATTGATCTCTCCGCAAAGAAAACCGCCTTTGTTTCAGTGACTGCCACCCCAACTCGCGTATCATATCAGTGACACTTTCACCCCTAAGGCGCAATAACACGAAACGAGCAGCCCTTCTTTGCACTTTTTCGATATCCTCCGTCAATCCTACCTGGTAAGGATCCCACACTACGCAGCAATATTCCAGCAGGGGACGGGCAAGTGTAGTGCAGGCTGTCTCTTTAGTGGGTTTGTCGCGTCTTCTAAGTGTTCTGCCAACAAAGCGCAGTCTTTGTTTCGCCTTCCTCCTCACAATATCATATATGTGGTATTTACAATTAAAGTTGCTCGTAATTGTAGTTCATAGGTATTTAGTCGAATTGACATCCCTTAGATTTGTGCGATTTATCGTATACCCAAAATTTATCGGATTTCTTTTAGTTCCCATGTGGATGGCCTCACACTTTCTTTTTTTAGTGCCAATTGCCACTTTTCGCCCATATAGAAATACTCTCTAGATCATTTTGTAATTTGAATTGATCGTCTGATGATTTTACTAGACGGTAAATTACTGCGTCATCTGCAAACAATCTAAGAGGGCTGCTGCTGCTGGTGGTAATGGTATCACTCATGGAAAAATTCCTGTAGTAGTTGGTGTTAGAGCTGCACCTTTTTTAGACTGAAGTCAGCTGATAGATATACCTGCTTAAAGGAAATGACTCTAAGGGCTCACCTCCAGAGGATGTAATGTTTCCAAGTAGAGAAGGAATTAGCATATTTCATCAAAATATAAGAGGTATTAGAGATAAAGTTAGTGAACTGCTAATAGATGTTATCTCTGAAATTATTGGTATATCAGAGCACCACTTAAATAATTTGATAATTCAGAGGCTTCCTTTAACAGGCTACAGATTAGCTGGCTGTTTCTCAAGGAGTCCCTTGCGGGGTGGCAGAGTGGCTCTGTACGTAAAAAACAGTATTTCATTTGAGTCCATAGACGTATCACGACACTGCACTGAACAGATATTTGAAAGCTGTGCAGCATTAGTTGAATTTAGTGAAACTAAATTTCTAATTGCTGTTGTTTATAGGTCCCCTAACTCCGACTTCAGAGCATTTTCGCTTAAGCTAGAGAGGGTTCTTGATTCACTTTATAGGCAGTACCAGAAAGTAGTTATGTATGTGGAGACTTCAATATTAATTTTGTATATGATTGTGCAAGAATAAGGATGTTGGTAGATCTCCTAAATTCATATGATCTGATGCAAACTGTGATTTTTCCAACTAGGGTGCAGGGGAACAGTGGCACAGTCATAGACAATATTTTTATTCATTCTTCATTACTAGATGGGCATTCTGTTAGTAAAAGGGTGAATGGCCTTTCAGACCATGATGCACAAATTTTAACACTAAAAGGTTTTTGTACTCAAACCAATGTCGTATTTAATTACAAACTACGTAGGAAAGTAAATCCAACAGCAATCGAGAGTTTTTCAAAACTTGTCAAGGAACAAGAGTGGCAAGATGTTTACAGTGCCGATAATACAGATGATAAATACAATGCTTTCCATAACACATTTCTCATGCTCTTTGAGAGTTGCTTTCCATTAGAACATTCTAAACGGGGTACTAACAGTAATGGACAGCCCGGTTGGCTGACTAGTGGGATAAGGATATCATGTAGAAGAAAGTGGGAATTATATCAAAATGTTAGAAGTAATCACAATCAAGCTACAGTAGCCCATTACAAACAGTATTGTAAGGTGCTTAAAATGTTATTAGCAATGCAAAAAGTATGTGGTATGCAAATAGAATAGCTAATTCACAGGATAAAATTAAAGCCACATGGTCAGTTGTGAAGGAAGTGTCTGGTCAGCAGCACAAGGTTGCTGATATAAAGTCAGTTCGCAGTAATAATATTTCTGTTACTGATAAATCAGATATATGTGCAGTATATAACAACCATTTTCTGAGCATTGCTTGCGAATTAAATAAAAATTTAGTTCGTACAGGAAATCCTATAACTTTCTTAGCAAATGCCTTTCCGAGATTGACGTCTGAAATACTCCTCTGTGATACAGACAAGAGGGAGATTGAGTCAATAATTAAATCACTGAAGTCTAAGGACTCTCATGGTTATGATGGAGTGTCTAGTAGAATATTAAAGTACTGTGCTGCACATGTTAGCCCTGTATTTAGCCATATTTGTAATTTTTCCTTTAGGAATGGTCAGTTTCCTGAGCGATTAAAGTACTCAGTAGTAAAGCCGCTTTATAAAAAGGAAGAAAGGAATAATGTAGATAATTTTAGACCTATTTCTATGCCATCAGTGTTTGCAAAAGTTACAGAAAAGGCTGTGTATGTAAGGTTAATTGATAATTTTATATCACACGATTTGCTATCAAATGTACAGTTCGGCTTTAGAAGTCGTTTGACAACTGAAAATGCTATATTCTCTTTTCTCTGTGAGGTACTGGATGGGCTAAACAAAAAGTTTCGAAAGCTTGGCGTATTTTTTGATTTAACAAAGGCATTTGACTGTGTTGATCTCACAATATTGCTCCAGAAGTTGGACCATTACGGAACAAGGGGAGTAGCTCGCATTTGGCTCACCTCTTACTTTAGCAACAGGCAGCAAAAGGTCATTATTCACAATGTTGATAACGGCTGTGATGTGGGATCTGAGTGGGGTACTGTCAAGTGGGGGGTGCCCCAGGGATCAGTGTTGGGGCCGCTCCTGTTCCTTATTTATCTAAATGATATGCCCTCTAGTATTATGGGTAACTCTAAAACATTTCTGTTTGCTGATGAAACTAGCTTGGTAGTAAAGGATGTTGTGTGCAACGTTGACTCGGTTTCAAGTAGTGCAGTACATGACCTCAGTTCATGGCTTGTAGAAAATAAACTAACGTTAAATCACAGTAAGACTCAGTTTTTACAGTTTCTAACACACAACAAAACCTGAAGTTTTAATCTCACGGAACAGGCATATGATTAGTGAAACTGAACAGTTCAAATTCCTAGATGTTCAGATAGATAGTAAGCTGTCGTGGAAAGCCCACGTTCAGGATCTTGTTCAAAGACTTAATACTGCCATTTTCACTATTCGAACGGTATCGAAAGTGAGTGATACTTCGACACGTAAATTAGTCTACTTTGCTTATTTTTATTCACTTATGTCGTATGGTATTATGTTTAGGGGTAACTCCTCCCATTCTAGAAAGATATTTTTGGCTCAGAAATGGACGGTTCGGGCAATAAGTGGTGTGAGTTCACGAACTTCTTGTCGACCTCTGTTCACGAGTCTGGGTATTTTGACATTGGCCTCTCAATATGTATATTCCTTATTGTCGTTTCTTGTTACCAATATTAGTTTATTTCCAACAATAAGCAGCTTTAACTCGGTTAATACTCGGCAGAAATCAAACCTCCATTTGGATCGGACTTCCTGAACTCGTGTGCAAAAAGGTGTGCAGTATACTGCTGCATCCATTTTCAACAAGCTGCCACTTGAATTCAAAAATCTTAGCAGTAATCCACGCGCTTTCAAATCTAAACTGAAGGGTTTCCTCATGGGTCACTCCTTCTATTCTGTCGAGGAATTCCTTGAAGAATTAAGCTGATTTTCATTGTACTGCTGATAGCGTTTGCTTAAACTTATGGACTTATTTTCTTTCAGGTTCATGAATATTTATTTTTATCTATTATTACTTTTATGTTGTAAGTTCATGTACTGACACGTTCCATGACCTTGGAGATCTGCTCCTCGATTTGGTCCTACGGAACTTGACATGTAAATAAAAAAAAATCACCTAGATCATTTATGTAAATCAGGAAGAGTAGAGGGCCTATGACACTACCTTGCGGATCGCCAGATATCACTTCTGTTCTACTCGATGATTTACCGTTTATCACTACGAATTGTGATCTCTCTGAAAGGAAATCACGAATCCAGTCACACAACTGAGACGATACTCCATACGCACGCGATTTCATAAATAGTGGCTTGTGAGGAGCGGTATCAAAAGCCTACTGGAAATCTAGGAATATGGAATCGATCTGAGATCCCTTGTCGACAGCACTCATTATTTCATGGGAATAAAGAGCTAGCTGTGTTGCACAAGAGCGATATTTTCTGAATCCGTGTTGGTTATGTATCAGTAAGTCATTTTCTTCAAGGTGATCCAAAATGTTCGAGTACAGTATATGCTGGAAAATCCTACTGCAAACTGAGGTCAGTGATATGGGTCTGTAATTCAATGGGTTACTCCTATTTCCTTTCTTGAATATTGGTGTGACCTGTGTTACTTTCCAGTCTTTAGGAAGAGACCTTTCGTGAAGTGAGCGCTTGTAAATGATTGCTAAGAAAGTGCTATGATCGCTAAGAAGTGGTCAGTGGGCCCATGCAACATTATTCCTTACACCGTAACACCTGGCCCACCAAAACAATCATAATCGACAATGTTCCTGGTTACATTAGATGTTGCCACCTCTCGGCATATGATGGTACATGCTATACTATCGAACATGGTCGTTTTGGTTGTCTAGTTGTGTTGTCGTTAGGCATAATGCTGCAACAGCGTACTGACCGCCAAATCTAAGAACATGGTACACTCAACCGTCCACATTATTGTGGCACTGTACTCCTCCCCATGTGCGTATTTTTAGGGGTGCGTTCGGATTTGACCGCATCGAATAACGCAGATGGAAGAACTCTTACAACGCAACGACATTCGGAAAATGGATTGGCCTGCCCGCACCTCCGGCTTAAATTCCTTCGAGCACGTGTGGAAAGCGTTGCGGAGATTTACGTTCACATGCACCGACAAACATCCAGCAGTTGTTAACCGCGCTGCGAGAGGAATGAAACGCCTTACCAAAGGGCTTTATACCAACCTTGTGAACAGTATGGGAACACGTTGCATAGAATGCGTTGCCGCCCGTGGTGATCACAAACTAAAATCCATATGTCACTGTTTATAATGTCCAGATCATCATGAATCGCGGTGTCTTGAGTCTAATTTTTATCTCTGAATAAATTTATCACTTGTGTGCGCCTCATTGTGTACTGCTTTCAGTTATCTTCTGTACTATTCTATACTATATTATATTATACTGTAGCTGTTCTTTACGTACGGTTCAATTTCCATCGACCTATGTTACTTGGCAGTAATACGGCATGCGAAAGTTACTTTGCCTTAGATTCTGCACACCATTGTATTTGAGTCATTAAAAAATACTGTAACATTATTTCAGCTCTGCCATCGATGCAGGACAACATCCTAAGCGTACTAATTTGTGATCTAGGACGAGGAGGAGTTGATATCGCTACCTAACAGTAAACACCTGAAGTAAACAATAGCAAGAAAAATCGCTCCTGATTCCAGTTAGTTGCTTTTTAGATTGAACATGGTGAGTTGATGTTAGTCAAGAGTGCCTTTAAGACGACAAAGACACCATTATCAAAAAGGCACAGATTTTGAACGAGGTCGTGTAATAGTGCTACTGGGAGATGGATGTTTCTTCTGCAATAATGCGGAAAGATTTGTCGGGAATTTAGGCACTGTACATGACTGCTGGCAGCGTTGGTTACGAGAATTTATGATCGCAACAAGACCGGGCTCCGGACGGCCACGTAACACTACCGAAAGGGAAAACCATCGTGTCTGCCGTATGGCACCGGCGCGTCGCAATACATCTGCAGCAGCAATGTCAGCAGCACAGTGATACAACCAACTGTTACAAATCGGTTACTTCAAGGAGAGCTCGAACAGAGACGCCCTGTAGCGTGTATTCCTCTGACCCCGACCACCACCCCTTTGCGAGTTCAGTGCTGTCAAGAGAAAGTTGATTGGAGGGCAGGGTGCAGATCTGTTGCGTTTTCTGATGAAAGTTGATTCTGCATCGGTGCAAGTGATTGTCGTGTGTTGGTTAGAAGGAGGCCAGTTGTGGGCCTGCAGCCAACCAATCTGCGTGCTAGACTCTCTGGATCTACACCTCGAGTTATGGTCTGTGGCGCAGTTTCGTCTGACAGCAGCCCACTCTCGTAGTTATCCCACACACCCTGACTGCAAATTTGTACGTCATTCTGGTGATTCGACCTGTTGAGCTGCCATTATGAACAGCTTTCCAGAGAATATTTTCCAACAGAATAACGCTCGTCCGTATACCACTGTCGTCACCCAACATGCTGTACGCAATGTCGATATGTTACCTCGGCCTGCTCGTTCACCAGATCTGTCACAGACCGAGCGCAACATGGGGCACCATCAGACGACAACTCCAGCGTCATCCACAACGAGATTTAACCGTCCCTGTATTGGCCGACCAAGTGCAACAGGTACAGAACTCCATCCCTCAAACTGACATCCGGCACCTACACAACACTTGCAATCAACATTCTACTGGTTACACCGCATTTCACATTTGCAGTGGTTCGGGAGGACGACGGTTCAATCCCGCGTCCGGCCATCCTGATTTAGGTTTTCCGTGATTTCCCTAAATCGCTCCAGGCAAATGCCGGGATGGTTCCTTTGAAAGGGCACGGCCGACTTCCTTCCCCGTCCTGCCCTAATCCGATGACACCGATGACCTCGCAGTTTGGTCTCTTCACCCAAACAACCCAACACACATTTGCAGCGGTTTATCTCGCACTTACATTAACCTGTGATCTTGCAATGTTAATTACTTAAACATGTCACTTAGATTTTTTTTTCTGCCAATGTCTTTCTTTTCTTCGGAACATTCAAATTCCCGCATGTGACCTGGGCGTTTCTAATGCTACGTGGTTATGGGGTCGTCTAGAGAGAGCTGCTAGAGCGTTGTGGCCTACGGACAGCGCCACAGCGGCCCGAAATCTGCCAATGAATTGACTAGCGAGTGTGCCGGACGGGGGCAGTCGATGTTTGGACGGCGACCGGTGGTGCACAGTGGACTTCATTCTGGAGACAAATGTCCAGAGAAATCTTCCGAACAGCAGGGACTGTGTTCTTGGTACCGTGAGTAATGTAAGCAGGGGCGACCATGCAGTCGAATGTTTGCCTGCAGACCAGGTAAGGCAGTCGGTGAAGAGCCAGCGAGCAGGGAAAGCAGCTGCAGCGGTTGCGCAGTACGGACGATGCTGCAAGTTGTGTGGCCCCAAGTGTGGCAGTCTATTTTGGAGACTAGATGTCAACTAACGGTTAGTGGTAACTCGTTATCAGTACATCGACATCGGTTCCTGAGCCGAGTGAGTGGAAGGTGCCTGGCGTCTAAGTTCCTGTGAATACGAAACTGGCTGTACACAAGTGAATTCGATCCGTGTTTTCGATCCCTGCTGGCGGCACACGCACGCACGCGCACACACACACGCACACACACACACACACACACACACACACACACACACACACACACACACAGAGAGAGAGAGAGAGAGAGAGAGAGAGAGAGAGAGAGAGAGAGAGAGAGAGATATCTCTGGTGATCGATGGGAACATTGATGGTACAGCTGGGCTGTGGTCCTCTTAAATATTCTCTCAGCAAGTGAATCATTCAGTATCGTTCTGTGTATGACTAGCTTAGGGGAAGTGCCACTGCAAGTACAAGTTGTGGTATCTTGCTTTTCCTTAAGTCTTTCATGTTAAACCAACCCCTTCGGGAGTGTTTCACAATTGTGTTAGGTGGTTGGACTATTTATATGTAGTCTGTTACCTAGTATTTCTGCAGCTTTTGAACCCTTTTTGTTACCCGTATTCCAGCAATGTGTAAGCTTTCTCTGCACTACTTCAAATTATTACTGCCGCCGTGTTACATTTAGACTGACGAATTAGTTTCAGTTTTAGAGGAATTTCTGCGCACATCTTGCTTTAGTTGAGAAATAGTATTCTTGAGTTTGGATATTGCAGCCTTTTTTACTATTATTTTCCTTGTATATATGGCTCTGAGCACTATGGGACTCAACTGCTGTGGTCATAAGTCCCCCCTTGTATATAAATTACATGTTTGATGATTCATTTCATGTGCTCAATTTATTGTGAGCTAATATTAATTGTGTTTATCACGTTCTCGCCAAGATTGCATTTAGTGAAGGAAGCCTGTCTCTTTTGTAAAGCAATTTATAAAAAAAAAAAAAATGGTTCAAACGGCTCTCAGCACTGTGGGACTTAACATCTGAGGTCATCAGTCCCCTAGAACTTAGAACTACTTAAACCTAACTAAGGACATCATACACATCCATGCCCGAGTCAGGATTCGAACCTGCGACCGTAGCGGTCGCGCGGTTCCATACTGTAGCACCTAGAACCGCTCGGTCACCAGGACCGGCAGCAATTTATCGTTTTTGATTTTGTGAAGTGATGTTTACGGAATTTGAGTGCAAATAATTTTCTGTTTTACTGATTCTGCGGTACATTGATAAATGATTTACTCATTAATAATTTATAGTAAGGTCTATAAGTATTTACGCCATCACAACCTCCAATCAGTTACCACTTTTCGCTTTCACGGCACCACTCCTCGGTAGATACAATCTTCGTTTAGTTCTTTACTAGTAAACCATGATTCTTTAAAGACTCGAACTCTCATGTATAAAACAGATTCAGACTTCTGATTACTTTACAAATGATTTAGTGAGTTAATTATTTGATGTTACGCATGCATGCGGAGAAAGGTATATAGAAAGGTCTGGAATTATGTTTGAAGTTTGCTGGATGAGAAGAGACTGAGTAATTCTCGCTCCATTTTAAGCAAATTCTAGTTTTTCACTCACCTCAGTGTTTATAAGATCCATATCTCCTGAATTATGCGCCAAACAGTGATATAATTTTGCAAGTATATTAAATGGTATATATCGATACTGTTCGCAAAATGTGTTGCGAATATCGCGAAAAGTATAGAAGTAATGAAATGAATTAAACCATCATGCCTGATGCTGAAGGTTTATTGAACAGTGAAAATGCTAGCGATAAACTTTATTTTTCCTTTCATCATTTTTTAGGGGGCGTCAGCGAGAAAAAGTTTCGTAAAGTTTGGAATTACGTGTAAAGTTTGTTGGAAGTCCTTAAGCGCTCGCATTCTAAAACATTGAATAAATGTAATCTCGGTAACCTGCATGGCGTTAGTTAGGTTGCAACAAGACTTATACAGTTTCTAACTTTAATATTTGTCTTTCTGTATTAAACCTAAGATAAACATAAGATTATAGCTCTTAATGAACTCATTATCACAGCATTTTAAATTTTTAAACTCAGTCGATGGTTATACGAAATACTGAAAATCATCCTTTTTTTGGCCCTGGATGCTGTTAGGTAGGCAACCTGCAACTAGAACCAAGTGACCATGCTTCGTGTTAGTCATTTAGTGATGGAGATGGAGATTAACTGTTTACTAATACTTTGGGCTTTATAGACTTAGTTACATCAACATTTATGAATGTTGTATGTTCCAAAATGGTTCAAATGGCTCTGAGCACTATGGGACTCAACTGCTGAGGTCATTAGTCCCCTAGAACATAGAACTAGTTAAACCTAACTAACCTAAGGTCATCACAAACATCCATGCCAGAGGCAGGATTCGAACCTCCGACCGTAGCGGTCTTGCGGTTCCAGACTGCAGCGCCTTTAACCGCACGGCCACTTCGGCCGGCTGTATGTTCCATCACGACCCCATTTTTCTCAATATTAAATTTTAATATCATATCACAGGCATGCTGCTGCATATCTGTCAACACATGCCATATTCCCTTCTTTTCCACACAGTCCAGATACTCTTCTACATCTACGTTAACCGCCTCCCCACCCACGTCATGGAATCATGCTGGAGCTCCATTATTCCTGTGAGCCATACCACACTCAACGCCTTGCACCTGAAACTGAAGAGGCTACCCGTTTTTTCCCAGCGCAGCTGTGATCTTATATCAGCAAAAACATCCCATCCAATAATTCTTTATGTAATGTTACAAGTAAGCGGGAAATTTACTTGTTGACCTAGTGCTGGTATTGAGGAGAGGTGAATTTGTTTACTGGGCTACCCAGCGAGTTGGTGGGACGAGGATGTCATCCGGCCACCCCAGGTGAGCTCGGGTATAGAGACAAGGAGTGTATCCCTGGGGTACGGAGAATTTGGACGGCTGATGCTGGCATGGCCTTTGTGCAGGAGATGCACCACAAATGGCAGAGTGTAAGACAAGCTGAAAGATGGCTTCTTACAGCTCTTTGAGAATCTGTAATAGTTAGAGTCTACAATAGATTAAAATAAAATATTAATGCAATTCTGAAAACGGGCGATCTCAGAAAATTTAGTCGTATCAAAGGACACAACAATAATTTCAATACCTTTAAATTAGAGAAGTTGATATTTCACAGTGAATAAACATTTTCACAATGAACCTTTGTATTAATGACTTTTGAACACTTCATGTGATTTCAACAAATGATATCTCAGATGATAGCATTGCACAATAACTATCATCCCAAAAAGCCACTCATCCGTATCCACTTTATTTCTTGATTTATTGAGATTTTATATCATTTCATTATGCAAATGTTTGTCAAATCATTGTATCCTTATCAATTACATAACAAATGAATACTGTGTGATACCTCAGATTTTGTCGCAGTTGTCTAGTTATTTAATGAGCAGTTTACTATTTTGCAAGTATCTTAATTTAAATATTGACTGCAAGTGCTATTAAAAAACTGTGCTAATTTAAAAGTGGCCAGTTGCATGTGTTAGCGACACCACAATTGAAAAGAGAACCAAAAGACACTTGTGTCAAAAAATGTCCTGTCATTAATTGTGGCTGCACTTTGCAAGAATGTTGGTTTATTTATTTATGAACAAACTTTTAATGATAATTATTGTAAATGATCTGATTGTGACCGAATGCTTATAACATTTCTTTATTTAAATATTGTGGCAATATATTAGTTTAGTCCAGAAAGTGGTCAAGTTGAGTCAGTTGAAATGATTGTATGCCATTTATTGGACAGGATATCCCATTTGGGGTTCGCCGCCGTATTGCAAGTCTTTTTATTTGACGCCACTTCTGGGACTTGCGTGTCAATGATGATGAAAATGATGATGAAGGTGATGTCTGTAGAACGTAAGAACGATGTGTTTTTGATGGGGACGGCCTTCAGCAAATAGAAAAGCAGACAGTAGTGGAACACCATGTGAGTGAAGTGGACACTTTTTGAATGCCCCAGAGTAGGACTTGTATTATGGAACTGACAACAGACAGAGTATACGTTACTATTCTCTGCATTGTGTGTGTTAATTTGTGAATCATAATGTTGAAATCTGAACTATTTTGAGCCGGTGAATATCTCGTGTATTGTGATTATTAAATGCATTTAATTTTCGTGTATCTTCGATGATTATTTAGTTAATTGTGCTACCATTAACATAATACTTAACTTTACTGCATTTGCTAAGATCGTTTTCTGTCTGTATTTTAACTGAATAACGTAGGACAACTTTCTCTTTACCTGAGATGTCTTTTCTTGGATAACCATTATTCAATATAATTCTCTGTCATCTACATCATTTATAGGCGTTTCAGCAGAACTCTTGTTATTAAATAATTTATTTAAATTTTATTTTGTGTTTTTGTGTATTTTATTAATTCGAAATTCTAGGCAACGCACAGACTGACTGCAGTATCGTAGCTACAGGATATTATTCACAGCGAATTAGCCCACAGGGCATGTAAGCAGATGTGTGCAGCTCGTCCCTATGGCTACATCGAACTATTGTTATCAAAGAGAGCCTTGCAAAATTCAGTGCCTATATTATGAGTAACCACATGTAAAGACACAAATGGAACGCTGTTTGGAAGAGCAACTACACTTGCAATAACCGTTAGGTACTGTGTCATTTCCCACATGCACATCCAACAATTTTCTTAAATATCCTCTCCAACTGCAAATTCTTGCGCAACACCCTCATCTAGCATTACCGGAGGACCCCATCATCCCTACAGAACAGAAAGTACTCATCTCACCAGAACGACATTATTTTTATCTTAATAAAAATTATATTTTCCTTTTAACCACTTTACCAAGACTGAAATGCGGTAGCACGACTGCTAACAGCCCGTTCCTATCAGAGGAATGTAACTGATGCATAAATAAAAAAATAAACTAAATTAAGCTATCTCCAAATTGCTTTCTAATCAACTAATTCCAAGAGCATCGCCGCCATTACTAGAAGCAACAGCAACAACACTTTTGGGAGAACGTAGAACTTCACCAGAGGTAACAGATCATAAAAGCAACAACTGTGATGTAAATTTATGTGCCAAATCCCCCATCACAACTACCACTTTTTTAATTAACTCTTATCTGTTACTTCTATATATTGTTTCCTTTTTAAGACATTGTACAGGCAATGGCAGAAATGGCGCGACGACCCCTCGCCTTATCGTTACCCTCAACTGCACAGCTTTACTACCTCTTAAATAGAATAAAATCCAAAGGGACGAAGTGCTACCAAAATAATGTCTACAGGGGTAAAATCGAAAAACTATTTGATCATTGTTTCAAAAAATGTGGGGAGACTATAATGTTGCTGATTAATTTAACCCTTATGTTTATTTGTTGTGTTGGGCAAACTAATGATAAAACGTAACTTTTTATGCATTGTACCCATACAAATGAATTATAACTTATTGTGCAAAAGTTATGAAAGAAAGCATTTTAACAAAACAAAGAACACAAAATTGTCACATGTTAGCAGAATAATACGCACTTTCAGCTTCGAAGCACTCTGTGTCTATCTTCAGTCCACAGTCATACTGAAGTAGCCTACAGGAAGGACTACCACGAAAGAATGCAAACGTAGCAATACGGGTAGGTGCATAACGACATCCAGTTAACGAAACTTTCAGTGCCACAACTAAATCAGTAGAATTGACAAATCAGGAAATGCAGGCATTAACGAATGTGCAGATCTGCACGTTTTTCACCTTTCGATCTGTAGGGTACAGAATCAAGGTAGAAACCGAGCTTATGTGGCAGAAGCTGTCTTAAGATATCTTCACCGTTTGCCGACGTGCCTGCCAGTGGTTCTGTCACAATAGAGAGAAAAATCTTGTCTCCATCGAGATTAGAACTGAAAACTAACGCTGTGTCCCCTTGGAGAGAAAGGCCTAAGCTAGCACACAACTGTAGCAGATGTCTCTCCCTTGTTATCATAGTGACGCTAAGGCAGATAATTTCATCTACATCTACATCTACATTGATACTCCGCAAGCCACCCAACGGTGTGTGGCGGAGGGCACTTTACGTGCCACTGTCATTACCTCCCTTTCCTGTTCCAGTCGCGTATGGTTCGCGGGAAGAACGACTGTCTGAAAGCCTCCGTGCGCGCTCTAATCTCTCTAATTTTACATTCGTGATCTCCTCGGGAAGTATAAGTAGGGGGAAGCAATATATTCGATACCTCATCCAGAAACGCACCCTCTCGAAACCTGGCGAGCAAGCTACACCGCGATGCAGAGCGCCTCTCTTGCAGAGTCTGCCACTTGAGTTTATTAAACATCTCCGTAACGCTATCACGGTTACCAAATAACCCAGTGACGAAACGCGCCGCTCTTCTTTGGATCTTCTCTATCTCCTCCGTCAACCCGACCTGGTACGGATCCCACACTGATGAGCAATACTCTAGTATAGGTCGAACGAGTGTTTTGTAAGCCACCTCCTTTGTTGATGGACTACATTTTCTAAGCACTCTCCCAATGAATCTCAACCTGGTACCCGCCTTACCAACAATTAATTTTATATGATCATTCCACTTCAAATCGTTCCGTACGCATACTCCCAGATATTTTACAGAAGTAACTGCTACCAGTGTTTGTTCCGCTATCATATAATCATACAATAAAGGATCCTTCTTTCTATGTATTCGCAATACATTACATTTGTCTATGTTAAGGGTCAGTTGCCACTCCCTGCACCAAGTGCCTATCCGCTGCAGATCTTCCTGTATTTCGCTACAATGCAGCAACTTCTCTGTATACTACAGCATCATCCGCGAAAAGCCGCATGGAACTTCCGACACTATCTACTAAGTCATTTATATATATTGTGAAAAGCAATGGTCCCATAACACTCCCCTGTGGCACGCCAGAGGTTACTTTAACGTCTGTAGACGTCTCTCCATTGATAACAACATGCTGTGTTCTGTTTGCTAAAAACTCTTCAATCCAGCCACACAGCTGGTCTGATATTCCGTAGGCTCTTACTTTGTTTATCAGGCGACAGTGTGGAACTGTATCGAACGCCTTCCGGAAGTCAAGAAAAATAGCATCTACCTGGGAGCCTGTATCTAATATTTTCTGGGTCTCATGAACAAATAAGGCGAGTTGGGTCTCACACGATCGCTGTTTCCGGAATCCATGTTGATTCCTACATAGTAGATTCTGGGTTTCCAGAAATGACATGATACGCGAGCAAAAAACATGTTCTAAAATTCTACAAGAGATCGACGTAAGAGATATAGGTCTATAGTTTTGCGCATTTGCTCGACGACCCTTCTTGAAGACTGGGACTATCTGTGCTCTTTTCCAATCATTTGGAACCCTCCGTTCCTCTAGAGACTTGCGGTACACGGTTGTTAGAAGGGGGGCAAGTTCTTTCGCGTACTCTGTGTAGAATCGAATTGGTATCCCGTCAGGTCCAGTGGACTTTCCTCTATTGAGTGATTCCAGTTGCTTTTCTATTCCTTGGACACTTATTTCGATGTCAGCCATTTTTTCGTTTGTGCGAGGATTTAGAGAAGGAACTGCAGTGCGGTCTTCCTCTGTGAAACAGCTTTGGAAAAAGGTGTTTAGTATTTCAGCTTTACGCGTGTCATCCTCTGTTTCAATGCCATCATCATCCCGTAGTGTCTGGATATGCTGTTTCGAGCCACTTACTGATTTAACGTAAGACCAGAACTTCCTAGGATTTTCTGTCAAGTCGGTACATAGAATTTTACTTTCGAATTCAATGAACGCTTCACGCATAGCCCTCCTTACGCTAACTTTGACATCGTTTAGCTTCTGTTTGTCTGAGAGGTTTTGGCTGCGTTTAAACTTGGAGTGGAGCTCTCTTTGCTTTCGCAGTAGTTTCCTAACTTTGTTGTTGTACCACGGTGGGTTTTTCCCGCCCCTCACAGTTTTACTCGGCACGTACCTGTCTAAAACGCATTTTACGATTGCCTTGAACTTTTTCCATAAACACTCAACATTGTCAGTGTCGGAACAGAAATTTTCGTTTTGATCTGTTAGGTAGTCTGAAATCTGCCTTCTATTACTCTTGCTAAACAGATAAACCTTCCTCCCTTTTTTTATATTCCTATTAACTTCCATATTCAGGGATGCTGCAACGGCCTTATGATCACTGATTCCCTGTTCTGTACATACAGATTCGAAAAGTTCGGGTCTGTTTGTTATCAGTAGGTCCAATATGTTATCTCCACGAGTCGGTTCTCTGTTTAATTGCTCGAGGTAACTTTCGGATAGTGCACTCAGTATAATGTCACTCGATGCTCTGTCCCTACCACCCGTCCTAAACATCTGAGTGTCCCAGTCTATATCTGGTAAATTGAAGTCTCCACCTAAGACCATAACATGCTGAGAAAATTTATGTGAAATGTATTCCAAATTTTCTCTCAGTTGTTCTGCCACTAATGCTGCTGAGTCGGGAGGTCGGTAAAAGGAGCCAATTATTAACCTAGTTTGGTTGTTTAGTGTAACCTCCACCCATAATAATTCACAGGAACTATCCACTTCTACTTCACTACAGGATAAACTACTACTAACAGCGATGAACACTCCACCACCGGTTGCATGCAATCTATCCTTTCTAAACACCGTCTGTACCTTTGTAAAAATTTCGGCAGAATTTATCTCTGGCTTAAGCCAGCTTTCTGTACCTATAACGATTTCAGCTTCGGTGCTTTCTATCAGCGCTTGAAGTTCCGGTACTTTACCAACGCAGCTTCGACAGTTGACAATTACAATACCGATTGCTGCTTGGTCCCCGCATGTCCTGACGTTGCCCCGCACCCGTTGAGGCTGTTGCCCTTTCTGTACTTGCCCAAGGCCATCTAACCTAAAAAACCGCCCAGCCCACGCCACACAACCCCTGCTACCCGTGTAGCCGCTTGTTGCGTGTAGTGGACTCCTGACCTATCCAGCGGAACCCGAAACCCCACCACCCTATGGCGCAAGTCGAGGAATCTGCAGCCCACACGGTCGCAGAACCGTCTCAGCCTCTGATTCAGACCCTCCACTCGGCTCTGTACCAAAGGTCCGCAGTCAGTCCTGTCGACGATGCTGCAGATGGTGAGCTCTGCTTTCATCCCACTAGCGAGACTGGCAGTCTTCACCAAATCAGATAGCCGCCGAAAGCCAGAGAGGATTTCCTCCGATCCATAGCGACACACATCATTGGTGCCGACATGAGCGACCACCTGCAGATGGGTGCACCCTGTACCCTTCATGGCATCCGGAAGGACCCTTTCCACATCTGGAATGACTCCCCCCGGTATGCACACGGAGTGCACATTGGTTTTCTTCCCCTTTCTTGCTGCCATTTCCCTAAGGGGCCCCATTACGCGCCTGACGTTGGAGCTCCCAACTACCAGTAAGCCCACCCTCTGCGACTGCCCGGATCTTGCAGACTGAGGGGCAACCTCTGGAACAGGACAAGCAGCCATGTCAGGCCGAAGATCAGTATCAGCCTGAGACAGAGCCTGAAACCGGTTCGTCAGACAAACTGGAGAGGCCTTCCGTTCAGCCCTCCGGAATGTCTTTCGCCCCCTGCCACACCTTGAAACGACCTCCCACTCTACCACAGGTGAGGGATCAGCCTCAATGCGGGCAGTATCCCGGGCAACCACAGTCGTAGTCCGATCAGGGGATGCGTGGGACGAGCTGGCCGTCCCCGACAAACCCCCATCCCGACCCCCACAGTGAAGCCCATTGGCAACAGCCTCAAGCTGTGTGACCGAAGCCAACACTGCCTGAAGCTGGGAGCGAAGGGATGCCAACTCAGCCTGCATCCGAACACAGCAGTTGCAGTCCCTATCCATGCTAAAAACTGTTTTGCGAAGAACGTCTGAACTAATCTACAGAGAGCACAAACAAATCGACAAAATTTACACGGTTATTAAAATACAAGATTGCCTAGTAAATGCAGTAATGCTGCTACTTGCGCACTGCTGACACTGCTCGGCGGCGGAAGGAGACTAAGCGAAATTACACTATTCAGATACTAAAACACGATGCTACACTCTCAAATACTATAATACGCCCGAAATTTATGAATTAAACAATGCAAGTACCAAAAACACGCAAAAAAATTAAGAATTAAACTATGTAACAAATGAGTGAGCTAGGAGTATACGACTTGCTGCTGCAGCTGCTTATCCAACGGCGGCAGGGAGCACACTGACTGCGACCAACCGACACTGGCCGTTCAAAACAAAACAGTAGACAAACGACTACGTGAATTTACACTATTCAGGTACTAAAAGACGATGCTACACTCTCAAATACTATAATACGCCCGAAATTTATGAATTAAACAATGCAAGTACCAAAAACACGCAAAGAAATTAAGAATTAAACTATGTAACAAATGAGTGAGCTAGGAGTATACGACTTGCTGCTGCAGCTGCTTATCCAACGGCGGCAGGGAGCACACTCAACATGTATAGCGAAGTAAGCTGCAGTTTCTGCTGGAACGTGCTCCCTGGGGAAGCCCGCATGTCGAAGACGCGGCAGGGCTGGCTGCCATCGCATCGATTGGCAACAGAAATACGTGGTATCATCTAACGAGTTTTATTTGAATGATCTGTATCCCAAGCGTAGTTACAAATAATATCCAGATGCACCGTCTGCAGATCGAACATCTTAAATAAAGAATAGGGGAAATTATTGGGGCTACATCCTCTTTAGCAGCCGCCATAGCTACTTTTTATTTTCTGCCTTGAGTGAAACCAGATGCTGTTAACATTATGAGTAAATAACATTCATTTTAACATTACACAACTGAAAACAGTTTTTCTTGTGAATGCGTTCATTGGCATCAACTCTAACACACAATACCGCAAATTAAAAGGCAACATAGCACTGATTACAAAACGCGAACATCCAGAAAGATATTTTATTAGCTGTCGAATAACATATAATTTCAAACCAAAAAAGCAAATTGCGCAAGGAAATCTTTAGCAATGTCTCAAATGTCCCGAAGAGAGTCAAGCAAGTGAATGACTGCAGTGCAAGTTCGATTCCTGCTTCTGATAACATGAGAGCAGAAGCAATTGTGATGAGAATGTGAAACAAGGAATAGAAAGTGCCTACAGTATCGTAAAGAATACGTAATTCTTAAGCAACACCGTCATTCATTCTGTAAAAACCAGAGGAACAAAAAGTATCGTCTACTCATAATGATGAAAATATATGTAACTGCTCGTGATGATTCATCAATAAAAGCGAATGTCCTCCGATGACTGAGCTTTTCAATTTTTAGAAAACTTAAGACAGTGAGGAACGGAAGTAACAAGAAGAGGTTGTAGCAGATGAGCGTGCAACGGACTTCGTACGTGGTACTTCACAGTTGCATTTTGCTCGTAGTATATTCACCAGTTGTTTCGCACTAACGACGTCTCTAGGTTATCACAACATTCATATGAAAGTTATGGAAATGTAGTTGTTAAAATAGACATGTGCATTGAATATTACGGAAATTCCGGACGAATATGACTCAGTGCACAACGCTAACAGTAATTTCACTTCATTTTGGGGAACTTTGGAAAGGTTAAACATGGTTTTGATGTAGGTCCTGCGTACATCAACTTGTCTCTGGTGTAATTACTCGTCCACTCCTGCTTGAGAAAAAACTGGGGGCCACATAAATAGGGCAGAACCAGAAGGAAAAAACAGACGTAGTGACTTGACATCTTTCTTCATAACCGTAAAATGGAAATGCCGTGTGGCTAGGGCCTCCCGTCGGGTAGACCGTTCGCCTGGTGCAAGTCTTTCGAGTTGACGCCATTTCGGCGACTTGCGTGTCGATGGGGATGAAATGATGATGAAAGACACACAACACCCAGTCATCACGAGGCAGAGAAAATCCCTGGCCCTGCCGGGAATCGAACCCGGGACCCCGTGCGCGGGAAGCGAGAACGCTACCGCAAACCACGAGCTGCGGACTCTTCATAACCGTGGAACAACATGGAAAAGTTGAACGTACTTATACGGAATGAGGTTGATAAAATAAGGTAACATTTGAGAGATCAAACCCAAATTATTTCTTCTGTAAGGACTTTCGTTTCGAAATCACCCCTACACAACTAACATGCAAACTACGTGTCGCTGATGATCTACTCGAGTCGTTTTAGACACTTTCTTTGATGACTCGAGGTCACGGTGGGGAGGATCCGCCACATATCACCATCACAGTCCCGGTGTGGTGCAGCGTTTGATCTCACTAAATGATGCAACTATCCCATTATCAGTAAAATTTGGATGGATCCGGTCAACTCCCTTCACCTTGGTACTAAAGAAATAGTTTATATAAGATTCGTCAGTCCAGCCTTGACCTGCGAGACGAGGTAGGATAAATAATTCATCTCTTCTATACCACTGTCATCTCTGTAGCAGTAGTATTACCTTCACCCCAAGTTACAAATTCGTACTACTGAACCGAAAACATGCACCACTTCAAGATTCCACATAACGCCCAATTATAACTCGACAAATTCATCGGAAAGCGCTGCTAACGTTGGGAACCTGCAAGAGATCCCTCTCTGACACAGTCGGAACTTCACTTAGTGAAAGGAGGTAGAAAATAAAGGGACGCTAATTTTGTATTAAGTGCCAACTTTCAATAGTTTCCCAGAAAGTAACAAAGTATTGATGTTACGTCATCACTTCGCACAGACGACCTTAAACCACGAGAGTCAGTACTATAGTGGCTAAGAGCACGGTTTCAAACTTTTACGCTCCATGTTCAAATCCTATTTTATCGTGTCTTTCTCTTTTGCTGTCGCGGAAGTATGCGACATCAGTATCACCAATATTTTTTTTTAGGTCGAGTAATACAAAGGGATTATTGACAAAAGAAATAAGCATTTCCAAATCGTAATCCAAATAGATTTTATCTGCAATAAACGCATATAACTTCATTCAATTGTCAGTGACTAAAAATAAGAAAATCTATAAATCCCAGTATTTCAATTCTGTCTTGGAATTTTTATTTTTATACTTCAACAATACCAGTGAATTCTGCAGGGTGATGAACACGTTCAAAGCATATGAATCCAGGGCACCACGAGCGACGTGCGAAGGCACACACGCGTCAGTCTCATTCTTTAGTGTCAATGTCTTCAAGAGTAGCAACCTCGTTTTCGAAGCCAAATAACTCGCGATCTTTAAGTAAATTCCGGGGAAATCAAGCATATTAAACCATCTTCTCGAATGCTGGAGCCTGCATCTGATTACGGATAAAAGCGTGAATTCTGTTAATTGCATCGCTTCTGCTTGTGATTTCCGTTTATTGTGCATTGAGAATAGGGCACCGCTGTAATGGGCGAATTAAATTCTTCACGTAATAGAAAAAGTGTACATCTTAGAGTTTACAAAATGGCTTACACATTGGCGGAGTTACTTCTAATGAACAAGTCGATATTCCGATTTCATCTACAAACAGGCCACTGTATAAGAAGGGATAGCTTTGCCAATCCTGAGCCAATAATCTATAGAAGCGACTCCATTTTTACGTAAGTTCACAAAACTTTTTTCCAGTAACTGATGGTGGGTATCTTTTGTGAGCCTTCCGGATTTTGTGGCTGTTGCGTACAAATTATGATACCGTTTCATTAATGCTAATTAATTAATTAATTCTTGCTGGACTCGAGGACCACATTGACGTCTTGGAGACAAACAACTAACAGTTTACCGGAAACCGGGCAATGTACGAGTGTAAAAATTCAGCCGGTCGCGGTGACCAAGCGGTTCTAGGCGCTTCACTCCGGAACCGTGCGACCGCTACGGTCACAGGTTCGAATCCTGCCTCGGGCATGGATGTATATGATGTCCTTAGGTTAGTTAGGTTTAAGTATTTCTAAATTCTAGGGGACTGATAACCTCAGATGTTAAGTCGCATAGTGCTCAGAGCCATTTTTTGTAAAAATTCATAAATACAAAACAGATCATCTTGGTAGAAGATCCAAGCGACAAACTGTGGACTGACTCGAAATAAATACAAAATAATCGATTCGTGGTTGTTTGATAGTCTTACACAAGCTAGAAACAATGAACATGTAGTTGCTTCACGAACATTGTGGGAGTGGGCTATGGCTGCAGCAGCCTGATTGCTGTCGAAAACTTGTGAGTACAAAGTCTTAAACACCTAGTAAGATTCTTTCCAGGGAAAACACAGAAATCGTCAGCGTCGTTTCACCAAATAATCAGCACCAAAGAGACGAATCCATGTGATGAATGACTGGGAACAGCAAGACTGTCTGAACTTCGAATCTCCGCTGTAATTCATGACTTCAACCTTGATTTCGTTATAAGTACATATCAAACAGAAAGTGGGAATCACATGTCTGGTTAGAGAACGTTGTCGATTTGACGTGAGAAAATTGCAGAACAGCTGTCGTCTAACAGAAACAAAGAAATATATCATTAGTCTACAGACAAAGTTTAGTGATCTTACGTACATTATTGTCTCATGGGATGGGTAAAACTATCTCTCTTTATACGGTGGCCTTGTTGACAATAAAATCGAAACAGTGAAGTGTTCATCAAAAGTAATTTCCCCAAAGTGTATTACGTTCTGTCAACCGTACATAGTGTACATTCACCCATTACAGAAGCGCCCTATTCTCATCGCACAACAAACGAAAATCAGAACTACAAGCGATGCAATTAATAAAATACATGCCGGCATCCGTAATCAACTGTAGGCTTCAGCTTTTGACATGCCATGATATAAGTCTTGCGAGGATAAAATGTGTTTTTAATAAGAACTGAAGTGCTTACTTATTTTACAGAGGGAAGTGGCGCAGTCGGGAGGACGACGCTTCGAACCCGCGTCCGGCTACGCTGATTAAGGTTTCCCGTGATTTCCCTACATCGCTTCAATCAATTGTTGGGATGGTTCCTTTGAAAGGGCAGTGCCAACTTCCTTTCCCATCCTTCCCTAATCCGACAGGACCTAAGACTTCGTTGTTTGGTCCCCTCCACCAAATCAACCAACCAACCAGCCTTATTTATTTTATGAATAATCCCGTTGTATTTCTCGATGTCACAACAAATACTGATGTCATTAAGGTCAAGTACTTCCGCGACAACAAAGGAACAGAATTTGAACAAGGCGTGCAAAAATTCGAACTCGTGTTTTTAGCCACTATTCTACAGACTCCGCCGCACCCGCAAGCTGCTGACGTCGCATGAAAACAATGTCGTATTTCCGGAATACATTGTGTTGATACAATAGAAAAACTAGGTGTCCTTTTATTCTCACCCTTCTTTCACCAAGTGAAGTTCGTACTGTGTGACCCGCACTTTCTGATGAAATGAAGGCTGGTAGTTGGGCGTTATAAGAAGGTTCGAAACTGTGTAAGTTTCCAGAATTTAGAGCTTATTTGCAGGTAATCCGACTGCTACAGAGATGATGGTGGTGTAGAAGTTATAAAGCCAGATTTGCATGCCGTGCGTGAGTTCCTCGGAAACGCGAAATCTTAATTAAATAATTAATCTCTGACAAACAAATAAAGCCTATGGCACAGAACTGCAGCGCTATGCCGCTGATAAAACAGCAGCTACAATGTTTATATTAGTGGTATGCAAAACATGCAGGCTTGCAAACTCAATTCTGGCGCGCCGCCGACAGTTGGATACGCGGTTCAGCAAAAACAGCAAACTTACATGCCGTCTCAATACGGAAATCAAAATCAACACGCGTATTCCAATACAAACAACAGTTACAACTGTAATAACACTTCATGCGGCAATCCACACAAAAGGCACCGCGGTAATAACTACAACAACAACGGTAACAACGGATACAAATGTAACAACAAAAACACAAACAGAAACAGAAACAATAGTAACTACGAGCCAAGACAGCATCAATGCTGGACTCGTAGCGATCAGTACTTTAATTCAAACACTGCTATACCACAGCAGCCATCAGGACAAAATTGGAGCATACCTTACGACCGACAGGTAAGTCGTAATGCGCAACAGCAACAACAACCGCAAAAGTTTGTAAGTAGGCTGTTTAGGTTTTCTTATTGGTAACGCCACGTAGCGCTCTGTATGAAAATCACTGGCTGTGCTGTGTGCAGTCTATGGCTGGTTTGCATTGTTGTTGGCTATTGTAGTGTTGTGCAGTTGGCTGTTAACAGCGTGTAGCGTTGCGCAGTAGGACGTGAGCCGCCAACAGTGGTGGATGTGGGGAGAGAAATGGCGGAGTTTTGAAATTTGTAAGACTGGATGTCATGAACTGCTATGTATATTATGATTTTTCAACACTATTAAGGTAAATACATTGTTTGTTCTCTATTAAAATCTTTCATTTGCTAACTATGCCTATCAGTAGTTTGTGTCTTCCGTAGTTTGAATCTTTTATTTAGCTGGCAGTAGTGGCGCTCGCTGTATTGCAGTAGTTCGAGTAACGAAGATTTTTGTGAGGTAAGTGATTTGTGAAAGGTATAGGTTAATGTTAGTCAGGGCCATTCTTTTGTAGGGATTATTGAAAGTCAGATTGCGTTGTGCTGAAAGTACTGTGTGTCAGTTTAAGCACAGTCATGTATAATTATTGAAAGGGGACGTTTCAAGTTTAGAGATCACAACAGCCAATATCCGAATGTGAATATAATACAAGTGACACCTGATACACAACCTCAATCTGTGTCAGTACCTAATACAAATGCTAATCCAACAAACTAGAAACAGTCACTTCTATGCCCCGGGTCGTGGCTGAAGAATTCTTGGGGGGCGACTTCAATGTTAATCAGTTTCTTGACACCACCATTCAACAACAAAATATTGATATGCCTAATAATTGTAAACAAAAACTACCTGTTTTATTTATAAGATACAATCACAATGAGAATATATCAGATGAACTTTTGCAAGACAGTACACAATGTCGTTCAAACACAAATGAAATTTTTTAGCCCCTACTACTGGTGTAGTAGGTGGGATTCCAACTAATACTTAGATACAGGTGCAGCTGTGAGCGTTTTGTCTTTCAATTTCTATAAAAAGATGTGTGAATTGGAGCCTGTGCCTGAGTTCCCTGTCCAAAACTATAAAATAACTACTGCTCTAGGCAATAAGTTATGTAGGGTTAAGAAGCAAGTATCATTAAAATAGCTAATGGAACCGTACAATGGCCATTCCTGGTTCTACAAAACCTTGTGACAAATTGCATATTAGGATTAGATCTTATGAGCAAGAAGGAATGCATTATAGACTTCTCCAAGGGTAAACGTATTTTAAATGATAAAGGCAGTGTAATTATTATTGATTTGGACAGGAGAACTCTAAAGCATGACAAACACTGTACAGGGTACAAGGTTCAGTTAGTACTTGACAATGACATTCAAGACATGCACACACACTCATCTGACACAGAGCTAATGGACTTGAAAACATTGATTGATCATAAGATAAATGAAGCTACATTTCTCAGTGTACATGAACGTATGAAACTACAGGAAGTGCTATCCAAATATTTACAAGTTTTTACCAAACCATCAGGTGTTATCAACACGTATGTCTACAAGATTGAAGTTAAGCCTCACAAGATCTTCTACCACAAGACATACAACGTACCGTTATCTCAACGACCTGCTGTGTGGCAAGAACTAAAACAAATGTTACACTGGAAAGTCATTGAACCATCCACCTCACCTTACTGCAGTCCTCTACTTCTTGTCAAAAAACCAAATGGTAGTATTAGGCTAGTGTTAGACGCACGAGCAATTAATGAAGTAATTTTACCGGTTCTTACAAAACCCGAAAATTTAGAAGAGCAATTAAAACATAATAAAAAGAAAAAAAAATTCAGGGCAGGAATGCTTGTACTACTTCGTACTCATCATAAATCTGTGGCACTCAAGTGACGCAATGCTAAGTGGCGTCGGCTATATGAAGGACCTTATATTATTGTTAACATACCGCATCCTGGTGCGTATCTGTTACAACATCCTAGAACTAACAAAATTACTGGACTATACGCACACCGAGATCTTAGAGCATTTTATGCTAAATAATGTCAAATTCATATTCATGAAAACATTGCTAAGCAACTCGCAAAACTCTATTTGCTACAACATAGATAGTAAGTAGTATAGAAATTTTCATTTCAGCTGTACCAGTGACGCAGTTCAAGACAGAAGAACTTTTCTTTCAACGCCGCATCACTACCAAGAAGATTGAATATTAAGGTAAAATTTATAATTACGTAGCAGTGAATGATATATTAATTTTTCACGGAACATATGTGACTGTAGTTACCACTGACTTGGTATGACACCTGACGAACCGACAGATGTCATCTGTGAAGTGATCTTTTACTTCGAGAAATGGATTAGACGCACGTCTCTCAGCAAGGAAAGCATCTACCAGTAGCCAAGGCCACACAGACACTATACACACGCGCACAAAACGCGAGGAATCTTACAGTTTTCCTTCTCTTATTATTTTGAATGTTTATTGAGTAGTGAAAACGCCTGGTCTTGCCTACTGATGTAACGAATGTTGTGTCTAACCTATCTTAATTTCAGATCACATCACAAAAAACATCGATAAAAACCCAGTAAAACCGTAAAAGAGAATGCAAATACCTGCAATTCATGTAATCAAATGTGACATAATGTAATAATTTATAGCTATGTAATGATGATGTAAACATGTTTGTGTGTAACTGTATTATGTTTATGCTAAGAAAATATGTGACGTGTATATGTATGATTACTTACGTTTTTTGAAAAATGATGTATAATGTAAAAATGTGAAAATTTGAAGGATAATGAGTGCCAAAATGTGAAAAATTTTAAAAAAAATGCATAGTGAACGACTGTTCACGAACATAAACGTACATGACTAAGTCTGCAACTACGCAGAAACCTATGTGAAAGAAACTGTTAATGATATTCATCATGCATCGTACCATTGTATACGCAATGAACGATTTCTTTGATAAGTAACTACTAACATTTAGGTGAGCCATATTTAACAAAAAACTGAAAATGTGAAGTGCATAATTTGTGCATTGTCTAGCGACATTACTACAGTATCTAACTTCAAGATGTTAACTGGATTAAATGGTCACAACGTGCCTGTCCAGAAAACAACAAGACGAGTGGAAGAATTTTGGTTGGAACTTCAGGGAATGGAATGTTCTAGAAATGTGATGGACACACTTACCTGGACTATCCAAGGATCGACGCCAGCTATGTGCCGTCCGAGGTTCTGCAACCAAGCTTCCACGGAATATTGAAAACGAACTGCATATGGACCAATTACTCGACGGATCACGTCCGATCTGTAATAAACAATGCTTTTTGTCACAACGAACTGCATCACACCGACTATAATGGAAATACGAAATGGACATGCTTATGTATCAATTACGTCGTTATACAGCGATATTTCTGTGATCAAAAAACTTTACCACGACGACACTTACCTGTGAAACATTACTGTGCAGCAGATGAATATAAACTGTAATAACGACACGATGTATATAGGTCAACGCACCTGAAACAAAAGACATTTTTCTTTGAAGCATTTCAATGCAATACTATGTAACTAAGAATATTCAACAAGCTAAGGTTGTATTGTATTATGACAAATATTGTAATTTTAAAATTAAGTTAGCTCTCATAGAATGTACTCTTCATATGTAATCTTGGTGGAATATTTTCTTTGTGCAACGACTAAGAAACGCGCGCGCACACGAACAATATGAAATGCAATACTGTGCCGCGTGATCTAAATTTACGAGATAACTGCAGTGCCGGAGTCACATAGACGCTTCACTCTATTTTGTCAACAGAAGAACTTTTACGGCGCACGCGCGTCATTCAAATTTTGAATTAATATACTCTATAAAATCCGATAACAAAAAGACGAGGGCTAGTAGAAATCCTTGGGTAACAGAAGAAATATTGAATTTAATTGATGAAAGGAGAAAATATAAAAATGCAGTAAGTGAAACAGGCAAAAAGGAATACAAACGTCTCAAAAATGAGATCGACAGGAAGTGCAAAATGGCTAAGCAGGGATGGCTAGAGGACAAATGTATGGATGTAGAGGCCTATCTCACTAGGGGTAAGATAGATACCGCCTACAGGAAAATTAAAGAGACCTTTGGAGATAAGAGAACGACTTGTATGAATATCAAGAGCTCAGATGGAAACCCAGTTCTAAGCAAAGAAGGGAAAGCAGAAAGGTGGAAGGAGTATATAGAGGGTCTATACAAGGGCGATGTACTTGAGGACAATATTATGGAAATGGAAGAGGATGTAGATGAAGATGAAATGCGAGATATGATACTGCGGGAAGAGTTTGACAGAGAACTGAAAGACCTGAGTCGAAACAAGGCCCCCGGAGTAGACAATATTCCATTGGAACTACTGACGGCCGTGGGAGAGCCAGTCCTGACAAAACTCTACCATCTGGTGAGCAAGATGTATGATACAGGCGAAATACCCTCAGACTTCAAGAAGAATATAATAATTCCAATCCCAAAGAAAGCAGGTGTTGACAGATGTGAAAATTACCGAACTATCAGCTTAATAAGTCACAGCTACAAAATACTAACACGAATTCTTTACAGACGAATGGAAAAACTAGTAGAAGCCAACCTCGGGGAAGATCAGTTTGGATTCCGTAGAAACACTGGAACACGTGAGGCAATACTGACCTTACGACTTATCTTAGAAGAAAGATTAAGGAAAGGCAAACCTACGTTTCTAGCATTTGTAGACTTAGAGAAAGCTTTTGACAATGTTGACTGGAATACTCTCTTTCAAATTCTAAAGGTGGCAGGGGTAAAATACAGGGAGCGAAGGGCTATTTACAATTTGTACAGAAACCAGATGGCAGTTATAAGAGTCGAGGGACATGAAAGGGAAGCAGTGGTTGGGAAGGGAGTAAGACAGGGTTGTAGCCTCTCCCCGATGTTGTTCAATCTGTATATTGAGCAAGCAGTAAAGGAAACAAAAGAAAAATTCGGAGTAGGTATTAAAATTCATGGAGAAGAAATAAAAACTTTGAGGTTCGCCGATGACATTGTAATTCTGTCAGAGACAGCAAAGGACTTGGAAGAGCAGTTGAATGGAATGGACAGTGTCATGAATGGAGGATATAAGATGAACATCAACAAAAGCAAAACAAGGATAATGGAATGTAGTCGAATTAAGTTGGGTGATGCTGAGGGAATTAGATTAGGAAATGAGGCACTTAAAGTAGTAAAGGAGTTTTGCTATTTGGGGAGCAAAATAACTGATGATGGTCGAAGTAGAGAGGATATAAAATGTAGGCTGGCAATGGCAAGGAAAGCGTTTCTGAAGAAGAGAAATTTGTTAACATCCTGTATAGATTTAAGTGTCAGGAAGTCATTTCTGAAAGTATTCGTATAGAGTGTAGCCATGTATGGAAGTGAAACATGGACGATAAATAGTTTGGACAAGAAGAGAATAGAAGCTTTCGAAATGTGGTGCTACAGAAGAATGCTGAAGATTAGATGGGTAGATCACATAACTAATGAGGAAGTATTGAATAGGATTGGGGAGAAGAGAAGTTTGTGGCACAACTTGACCAGAAGAAGGGATCGGTTGGTAGGACATGTTCTGAGGCATCAAGGGATCACCAATTTAGTATTGGAGGGCAGCGTGGAGGGTAAAAATCGTAGAGGGAGACCAAGAGATGAATACACTAAGCAGATTCAGAAGGATGTAGGTTGCAGTAGGTACTGGGAGATGAAAAAGCTTGCACAGGATAGAGTAGCATGGAGAGCTGCATCAAACCAGTCTCAGGACTGAAGACCACAACAACAACAACATAATGTATGTCATGTAAATAGTTGTAGATAACTTAGATTTTCTTGTGCCTTTAGGTGAATCGCTAGCCTGCAGGTGTGCCCTTTCGCCTCGCAATTCAGGGGGCAATATAAAGGCACATTTGCATGCCGCGCGTGAGTTCCTCGGCAACGCGAAATCTTAATTAAATAATTAATCTCTGACAAATAAATAAAGCCTATGGCACAGAACTGCAGCTCTATGCCGCTGATAAAACAAAATACAATTACGACACTCCTATGTTTCATTAAGAAGAAGTAGGTCTGGTAGAATAGCTGGTGCGGGAAGCACGTAGATTTTATTAACTGGCACACCGCCATATTTGATGTTATATAAGAACACTATGAGTTGGAATCTCACTAGGCACTCGACCCTGTAAAGATTTTATATTTATGAAAGTAAGTTGACTTATTTAACTGTAGGCTTATTCATTGAATATATCTGATTTAACTAACTGTGTAAACTTTTTTATGTTTAGTAGACAGTCACCTCTGTACGACGTATTGAGATAGCTAGCAAATTATTCTAATACTGAGATTTTGAGTCCGCACCTAGCGCAGCAGTCTTTGGTAACGATTTAAATACGAAGCCCGATTATTTGAATTACATTTCACGGTCAAATACGAATGACATTGCATTTACCAAAAAGCCATTGTCAAGCGTCTGACACCAAATAATTAAACGTCCACGTTTCAGATAAGCAAATATTAATTACAACCAATCACTATCATACATATACAATAATTAATATTATATATTATATTTTTTTATTTATTTATTTTATAAAGTGGCGTCTTGCTTATCACAGCCTCGCGGGTCTAGGCGAGACAGATGAATTTTATCTAAACTATTTCGCTGGCTCCGAAGAGAAGGGATTTGATCTGCGTCGGACTAAAATTTTTTTCCGATAACGGTATAATTTCGTCACTTAGTGAGATCCAGTGCTGCGTCGCACCGGGCCTGCGAAGGCGGTGGTATTAGGTGGCGGACACTCCCCACCATGACCTCGACTCATCAAAGTAAGTGCCTAAAACAAATCGTAGAGATCTTGAGTGACAGGTATTTGGCATTTGTTAGCTGTGTAGGCGCGATTTCAAAAAGCGAATACTTCCGGAAGTATCATCTCCAAATTTTTAATTTATTTAATCGAACTTATTTCATCTAAACTCGTTGCCTTAGCAACTTTTTTACCAAGCAAGAGCTGATGAGCAATTGTACCAGGATACAAGTTGATGGCTGCAGGATCTACCTTAAAAGCGTTACTAAACCATTTCAGTACTCTCCAAGATGAAATGAAATTTCGGTTATCGTTTCCCACCGTGTAACATTCGGTCGCAATTTCCGTAACAACTGTGTTTAGTTACTATGGCGGTCCAGTGGTGGGTGTTCCTGTATGACGAATTCGTTCTATATTTGTCCTTTGCATTATAAAGTTGACACGTTTTTGCACGTAAACTGCGTAATGGCTGCTTAATTCCTTGTAAACTACTATAACATGAGTAACTCTTGTGAAGCTCGGCCACGTTTAGCCAATTAATGTTGAGGAAGTGTGCTGCCTTAGACGGTAAAACGATGTATGTCATAGCAGTTTATAGGGAATTAAACAGCCCTTACTGAGTGCATGTGCAATAATGTGTTAACTTTATAATACAAATCACGAAACAGGACGAATTCGCCACACTAGCACACGCACCAGTGAATAACATAAAACTAGGGCCCAGAAAGAAAGAAAAGAAACCTGTATGAAGCCATCAAAAGATGGAGCTTTTATTATATTTTAATTTATTTATTTAAGAAATTTTGTTTAAGAAAATTCTCTGTTTGTTATTTATTTTTTGGTACTTTTAGTTATGATTTCCAGTGGTTTTATTTATGTTTTAGCTTCAGTCTTTTAAAAGTTAAAGAATGTAAGTCTCTGGTTTTAAATACCACAGGAGAGCTAGATATATGTCCCGCAGCGTCGATCTCGCTGATACTCCTCGTCGGAAATGCTCCACCTAAAATCTCCACAAAGATCCTTCGGCGCAACTAGGTGCTACGTTGTATGATCCGTATGGATTGATGTGTCCAACTTTTTTATCAATGAAAAGTCTATGGTTTCTGAGATATTTTCTCGAACAATATTGACCGTGAAAAGATGCAGGCTCCCACTATCATTCCACACTGCACCTCCGATCGACCTACGTCACGTGATATCTGAAGAATGTTTGTCCAATCTTTTATAAATTGATAAATACACACCTTGAATGCGTATTATTTTCTTGAATTTGTTTATTGTGCCATCGATTAACTAAACGTTCACAACGGATCTTAATAGCGTCGCACATCAATAGCGAAATCTCTCCAACATAAAACACTTCCGTCTGTAATCGCTTCACACAGAGTCTTCAAATATACATCTTTGTTTACTCATTCCAGAGAGATTTGTCCATAGCACAGAACGTCCAACTCTCGCATGCACTATACACTACTCTCGGCATTAATCATTCGCCGCAGTTGCAAGCCATTGGTGTGCCGCTGTTTTGAGTGCAAATTTAGGTTATCAGAGATTACGGGGCCAGATCTGAGTGTAACAAATTTGACTATACCGTTCCCTACGATATTACTGGTTGGAATATGTTGGAGGCTGATAACAACTTTTGCCGCTTATGAACTTTGTGTAGCTTTCATAATCGGTCGCTGCTTCTCATAAGGTTAAAGATTTTGAGATTAGCCGATTAAAAAACCCTGTAAACGGCTCATATGGCCAAGGACTTTCGATCAGAATAGCCTTCCCATTCGGGCGAGGATTCCTGAGGGAAAACCTGGAACAAGGCTTATATAACCTTATGTTCCACCCAGTAATTTAAAAAAAATTAATTAATAGTTTACATAACTGATCTGGCACTGTCTTTATATAGAGTGTTCTTGCAATGTTGGAGTCGAGTAAATGTGAAGATCTCTTGGTAGCGACGTCAGCACGGCGTCTGATGGAAGTTGCAGGACAGGTGTGTGTAGAGACGGAGAATGACCCTCTTGCTAGTGTGTGGGATGGTCAGGAACAGGGTTGATCCTCAGGTTGGAGAACGGATGGATCATACCCTCATAGGACCATTCACAGGGCAGTGATGTGTGAACATGTAACATACCCCGGAACAAGTATCAGTGCTAATCATTACTCATGGGAAAGCGCTGTGAGAGAACGGGTTAGTACATATACTCTTCATTCTCACGCTACTTGTTTGAATTTACTGATTCGGAAGAGGTAATATATATTTTATTACTCAATATTCGGGTAATCTTTCGCCACAATTATCGATTCTTTTCTCCTTCATTATTTTATTAAATAAACTCATAGATATTGCGTATACTGATGCGTCCATGTCCAAACCTACCGCTCTGGAATACCCTGTATTTCAACTTTCATTGCAGAAATGGGTTCCGATGAGTATTCCTCTAAACATTTAGTTGTGTCAGCACAAAACTCCTCTTCTATCAATCTTCCTTCGTTGTACCTCATCAAATTTACATTATGCTCATAGTCCCTATACCTTTCCTCGACCGCACCCTCTCTCACTTCTGTAATAACTGGTGTTCGTTGGCTCCAGTCATTATCCATTGGTGCAGAAGATTGTGTCTTCCTATTATTGTTCGCCAATTCGTAGAATTCGAGTTCACATTATAACCTGGATTGTACCCTCTGTCGTGTCGATTCTGTGTGTTTTCCCCGTATCTGAAATTGTTTCCATTACCGCTACGCGGATTACGATGTTGGTCGTAATTATTGCAGTGCGTTGGAGCGCGATTTGCGTTTGTCTCCTGAATTAGCTAATTGCTCGCTCGGCTGCCGTAAGAATTATTCGACTGCGAGTACGCGCTGTGTCTGTCTGGTCTCGCCTTAATATCTTCTTGAATCAAATCAGTGGAGTCCAAGACTGGCATGAATTCTTGTAAATTCTCCTCCGATGCGTGTATTAGCTTCTCTCTCCTCTCAGCCGGAAGTTTCGCCTTCAAAATCCGCAGAATATCCTTGTGAGTTATAGGTTCATCCCAGTATCTTGCTTTATTTAAATAGTTCTCAAAGTATCGCCGTAGTCTTCCTGTTTTTACACAGAACGGATCCGGGTAAAAGACCTCTTTTCTTAATCGTTCTTGCACACCCAGTGACCAATACTTAGCAAGAAACGCCTTATCAAATTCCTCGTACGTTTCGCATGTATCCATCATATCCGTGGCCCATCACGCGCCACACCTTGAATATATCCCGAAACGTAACTGATCTTTTGCGCTTCAGTCCATGCCCTTGGTGGTACTCCACGAAATCCTCGTATCAATACCACTGGGTTTATGGATTTTCGGTCAGGTGAGAACGTCTGGAGCTGCCTTTGTTTCAACAATTTTTCCTCCTTTAGCATTGCAGCGTACACAATATTAACTTGCGCCGCTGCATGCATTCCGTTATAATTTATATTTCCTTCCGGCGAAGCATGTCCCTTACCATAACATGATTCATGGCTTGAGCCCTGCGTCCGTTCTACTTCACGCAGCTCGTTTCTGCAGTCTTTTACTGCCCCTCGCATCTGTTCCACATCTATGAACATATTTTAAACAGAATGGACAATTTGGTCCTTCCATTGTTCAAAATTCACCCCTAATTGGTCTTTTACCTCTTTAATGTCTTCTTCAATATTTTCTACAATTGGTAAGCTGTCAACAGCCAATTTGTTTGTTTGGTTTTTCTTAGCGGATGCCTATCCATCTAATTTATTTAAGAAATCCTGTTGATATTTACTGAAATTCTCTCGTATCAACTGATCACGTCCAGAAGCTATGGTAGTCACAGTTTCTGTTCATTCCACTACGGAAGTTTCTACTTCCTCCTGCTTCAGTTTTATGTTTCGCATTTCTTCGGTAATCCTTTTGATTTCCAAAGGAAACTGCTTTTGCGCATCTCGCAACTCGGTTATTTCATTTGAGATTTGTTGTTGCTGACTAACTAATGTCTGAATTGCAGTTGACATGTCTGTTTGCTTTTGACACAAGTCTGCTTGCTTTTGTGATACTATTTGTACCACCAATGACATATCAATTTGCTACTGTGACATGTCTTCCTGCTTTTGTGACACTGCTTGTACCACACCTGACATTATCGTTACCGATACTGACAAAATTCTTAGCTGTTATAAGATGTGAGCCATAGGATTTGTTTCCTGTTGAGACGAAGCTGCTGTCTCCTCTACACTCGTATTTTCACCAATTTTGTGAACATCTAACACTCTTTATCCATTTTAAATTGTGATCTAGTTTTGACCATAACAAAATTAGAAAACACAAAATACCTATTTGTTTGTACACACTTAATTACACTATCTCATATAAAAATTCCTCCTGAATAGATGCACCAAATAAGTGTCTATGACTACCTCTGAAGAAAATACGGAAATGAAGTGAAAATATAGAACTATATTACACTATAAAGATTGAGTCTATTCAGCTTAAAAGACCAGATTGAGGTGAGATTGCTGATAGTTGTGTGTGCTTCCCTTATCCAGCTTGAAGTGATGTGAAGTTCTGCTGTGGGGATCGGGACTGCTCAGCTGCAGGACATACGTCTAGCTCTCCTGTGGTGTCTAAAACCAAAGACTTATATTATTTAGTTTTTAAAAGACTGAAGCTAAAACATAAATAAAACCACTGGAAATCATAACTAAAAATACCAAAAATAAACATGAAGCAGAGAATTTTCTTTAACAAATTTCTTAAATTAATTATTTATTTAATCAAAATACAATAAAATACTCGGACACCAATATAATAAAATGGCGATATATTCGGACGCCATTTTCTTAAATTAATTAATTATTTAATTAAAATATGAAAATACTCGGAAGCCAATATAATAAAATGGCGAGTATATATATATATATATATATATATACACTGAATATATATATATATATATATATATATATATATATATATATATATACTCAGACGACATTTCATTACATTTTAATTAAATAATTAATTAATTTAAGAAATTTGTTAAAGAAAATTCTCTGTTTCTTATTTATTTTTGGCATTTTTAGTTATGATTTCCAGTGGTTTTATTTATGTTTTAGCTTCAGTCTTTTAAAAACTAAATAATATAAGTCTTTGAGAGCTAGACATATGTCCTACAGCGTCGATTTCGCTGATATTCCTCATCGGAAGTGCACCACCTGAAACCTCTAAAATGTTTATTTCGCACAACTAGGTGCTATGTTGTACGATGCGTATGGATTGATGTGTCCAACTTTTTTATCAACGAAAAGTTTATCGCTTCTGAGGCATTCTCTCGAAGAATACTGACCGTGAAAAGATGCAGGCTCCCAATATCATTCCACACTGTACCTCCGATCGACCTACGTCACGTGATATCTGAAGAATGTTTGTCCAATATTTTATAAATTGATAAATACAAACCTTGAATGCGTATTATTTTCTCGAATTTGTTTATTGTGCCATCGAATAACTAAACATTCACAATAGAGCTTAATAGCGTAGCACAACAATAGCAAAATCTCTCTAACATAACACACGTCCGACCTCTGTAATCGCTTCAGATATACATCTTTGTTTACTTATTCCAGAGAGATGCATCCGTAGCACGGAACGTCAAACTCTCGCAGGCACATTGTACTACTCTTGGCATTAATATTTCGCCGCACCTGGTCATTGGATATTTATTGGTATGATGACGAAGTTCCACACTCCTTGATTGGTTCGAGCGGAAACCTTATAACTAGAGATAACGTCAAGTCTTTTTACGTCTCAATGTATGTAAAGACAGCATATTCCACTTAAATTCGCATTGTTCAGTCATCATTCTTATCTTCCGTGTATTTGAGGGATAGGAGATGAATAAATGATGGAAATAAAGGAGAGGTCGCGACATTCGTAGAAGTGTCACAGCCAGACGCTTGAGACGCAAAATACACCAGTATAAGAGGAGGAGGAGGGTGTTGCATTGTCAGTAGAGTGGTAGTAACAGTAGAATGGGTCAGTCAGCAGAGCTCCGTGAAGTCGAAGGTCACCCAAGTAATCCATCAGGGACATTTCAACCCTTCGAAGGCTGCCCAAGTCGATTGTTACTGATGTGACTGTATAGCAGAAACGTGAAGGGACAACCAGCCGAGACCAGACCGACCTAATGTACTGACTACCTTGACAGGGACCATTAAGCATTGCGGAGGGTTGTAAAAATGGCATGAAATCAGCAGAAAAAATCACTCGTGAGTTTTAAAGTGCTACCAACAGTCCAGCTGGCACAATGACTGCGCGTGGAGAGTTAAAAAGAAAGGAACATAGTAGTCGAACAGACCCTCATAACGCACTCATTTCTGTAGTCAATGCTAAGCGACTCCAGGAAAGTGGATGGGTGGAAACTACTGATTTGTAGTGATGTATTACGCTACGCCCTGTGGCAGTCAAATGGAAAGAGTTCGGGTTTGGCGAATGCTGGGAGAACGTTACCTGCCATCATATGTAGTGTCAATAGTGAAGATCAGACAAGACAGTGTAGAGTATTTTTCGTGATTAGGTTGTGGTCCACTTATTACGAATAGGAAACACTAAATGTTAAATTTTATAACAATGTATACCGCGTACAGGAATCTGTTCGGAGATGATGATTGATTGTAGCAAGTTGACAGTACACCCTGTCATAAAGCAGTGAGGGAATGGTTTGTGGAAAATATCATTCTTGAAATGGTCTGTCCTGCCGAGAGTCACGGCCTGAACTGCATGTGATGAGTTACAATGCCGCCTTTGCTCCATGTCTCTGTGTCCAACATTGCTACCTTCTTTTGAAGGAGAATTGGTCACTATCCCTCCTCAGACATTCGACACGTCACCGCGCTGGTAGCCACGCTGTCTTAGGTGCCTTGTCACGGTTCGCGCTGCTCCTCCGTCGGACGTTCGAGTCCTGCCTCGGACATGGGGTGTGTGTTGTCCTTAGCGTAAGTCATATTAAGTAGGGTGTAAGACAAGGAACCGATGACCTCAGCAGTTTGGTCTCACAGTATCTTACCACAAATTTACAAATTTTTACATTCGACACCCCACTGAAAGTTTCCGCAGCATAGTTCAAGCCGACATAAAAAATGGTTTAAATGGCTCTGAGCACTATGGGACTTAACTTCTAAGGTCATCAGTCCCCTAGAACTTAGAAATACTTAAACCTAACTACCCTAAGGACATCACACACATCCATCCCCGAGGCAGGATTCGAACCTGCGGCCGTAGCGGTCGCGCGGTTCCAGACTGTAGCGCCTAGAACCGCTCGGCCACCCCGGCCGGCTCAAGCCGACATAAGGACGAGGGTAGATGTATTGCACATTAATGTCCATCAAAAATAGCTGTCTGGATACTAGGCCTATTGATCAGGTAGTATACAGAGTACCAACATCTGACAGCCTGATTTGATAAAAGGAAACCTAGTTCTCAAAGCACTTACTGAACCAAATGGAAAGAAAAGCCAGAAGGTTGCTGAATTCATTATAGGCAACGCATACTAAAGTGAACGCTGCAGTGATTCCACTGTTAAGAAAGAATTGGGTTTTCATAAGAGAACGGAAACGATAGATTTAAAAGCGGGGGAAGGGAGAGGTGGGAGGCGGGGTTAAGTGGCCACTCTAAGGGAAATTGGGTCTCACTAAGCCATTATTATTGATAGAAGCTCGCCATTTACTTATTCTGAATGTATACACGTAAGATATCACATTAAATACTTGCAATTAAAAGTGTGTAATGAATAGGACCTATATGCCTTTTTTTGAAGCCTCGCATAGTGGCCAGTTTTCGCAACCCAACGCGATAAAGTGTCCAACGTGGACAAGCAGAGTGACAATTATTGCAGTACATGAAAAAAAAGTAAATTAGTTACAAATTACGGCGTTACACACTTTGTTCAACATGTAAATGTCATTACATATATTCGGATTTAGGTTATGATATATTCGATATGTCTGCCATCATCGGCGATGAGTTGACGCAGACGAACAGCAAAATTTTGCTTGACCCGCTGAAAAGTGGTGGAATATCGAAGCTGTAGATGACCTTCTGAATGACTGCCTACAGCTCAGTAATGGTTTTGGGATTGTTGCTGTATATCTTTAATATTGCCCCACAACAAGGAGTTGCATGTGTTCAGATCCGGAGAATATGGCGGCCAATCGAGGCCCATGCCAGTGGCGTCTGGGTACCCCAGAGCCAGAATGCGGCCCCCAGAGTGCTCAACCAGGATATCAGTCTCCTGCTTAGATGGGGTCGAGCTCCGTCTTGCATGAATCACATCTTGTCGAAATCGGGGTCACTTTGGATAATGGGGACGAAACCATCTTCCAAAACTTTTATCGTTCGGAGGTCACTCTGCCATGAAGGAATATCGCACAGATTATTCCGTGACTGAACATTGCATACCACACAGTCACCTGTTGAAGGTGAAGAGACTTCTCGACCGCGACATGCGGATTCTCAGACCCCCAAATGCGCTCAGGCACGTAGCTCTATGATATTTTCACGTATAAATGGCCGACAATAACAAGGCGCTTGCGCATGCGAATGCTAATTCCCATCACGCCCTGCGGCCAATCATGCAGTTTGAACGTCCTAATGCAAACTGTTCATAATATATGACGATTTTATTTCAAATAGTTCAATAATTGTCATACTCCGAAAGGAGAAAGGAAGTAACCGTCACCGGCTTGGCGTCTTTCTTTATGTGCGAAAGCTTTGCTATTCTTGAACTGAACTATCAATGTTTCAGTCATGTTATAAGTATGAAGATCAAAATGAAATTATTGTCCTAAGAGCATCGAAGTAGGCTTCCTAGGAGTAATATTAAGATGCTGTTATTGCCTGCCGTCTCCGACTCATATTTTAAACGATGCGATATTTTGTTCCGAGCTGCCAACTAGAATGATAATCTCCATACATCGTCCACAGTAAATCTGTAAAACTGGTTTTTCGTTTCAAGAACATAATTAAACACTTCTTGTTCTTTCTGGAACACGCTCCCTCAACTTCCCATAATCTTGTAACCTCTTCTGCATCCAAATTTTTTTATTCGAGCTGTTCTTTTTAGCATCATGAGGAATGTGAAATTGTTTTTCTGTTGTAAAAGAAAATATGCCCTACTATCTGCAATAATACCAAACGGATGTAGTAGATCGTTTTAAATCGAATTTTTGTGTTAGATCAAGTATAAAAGAACATAGATGGTTTTAAATAACCTTAATAGATTAATTATTTCAAAATCTGCAGTAGGGATTATAATAATGGATAGTAGCTGTGTATATAAAAGGATATAGAAATCAATCTGTAGTATTATGAGCTATATGTGGAAATAACTAACTCTTATTGAGCTAATCAGATTAAAAGTGAACTGTTGGGGAAAGTGACCACATTTTCCATCTTCCCCGACGACTGGGGAAGCCACTTTTACCGATGGGACGCAATGTTAGCAATAGTGGTTCACTGATGAGGCTGTCAATCCGAAAGATACAATTAGTAACTACGCTTTTAGGCCAAAAGATCTTGTTTGGACATTGTTATTACAAATAAGTATTACTCTTCGTTTAAGTGAGGTGACAAGAATTATTTTACTGACTTATCTTAGATTATACTACTGAAAATTGCAGAAGTTTTGTTAAAAGATAACGGAACAATCTTCCTTTGTCAAACGCACTGACAACCAGACTCACTGACAACATTGTTGGTGTATATTAGCACTAGTTTCACCATTTCTCGGCAGGCAACAGCACTGGACAGGGAAAAAAGTATGCAGTGAAAACTTCCCCAACCTCACCTCCACCCCTGACCACTTAACTCACTTCCCTTCCCCTATATAAAAAATTGACAATTCCGGAATCATCGCAGTTGTTACAGAACAAACAGTGAGCAGTGAGCGGAGTGACCATTTTCTGGGATTCACAAAGATGATTTTTGTCTTAGTTTAAGCAAAATTTGTTCTAATAGCTCTCGGGAACAAGGCCGTATATATAGGGTAGTCAGAAAATGTGTGAAATGCTTGTAGGGATGTTACAGGGCAGGTTGTACTGAGACATAAATGTTAAGAAACAAATTCGATACGTTGCGCCGTTTCCGAGTTATTTAGCATAGACTTTAGCCCATCGGGGCGTCGCGCGCTCGCATTCAAGCGGCCTGCCAGGGGCGGTGTTGCCCAATGAGTGCTCTGTCTCGTTAGCTGAAACTTGAATTTACGCGCGCGACGATCTGATTGGCTAACTTCAATGCTAAATAACTCGGAAACGGCGCAACGTATCGAATTTTTTTTTAACATTCATATCTCAGTACAACCTGCCCTGCAACATCCCTACAAGCGTTTCAGTTATTTTCTGACCACACTGTATAATACATACCTCGACGCTACATATTTCATTATACTTCATCAGAACAGTTAGAAATTCAGAACTGAAAGAGGGCTCTGGCAAGGAGGTAGTGTATACCCCAAAGTACCTACAGCAGCCTTAGAGAGAATTTACAGGCCCTCAGAATGAGAATATTAAGACTGACAGCGCATTAATAAAACGTATCTTAAGCAACGCACTATTTGGATCTAGCACAGTTAAACTTCAGCTTCGAACTTCAGCTTAACATAGGTAGTTTGTAGGTAGGCATGAGAGCCAAAAATAATGTGTAACGAGTATATTGAAACAGAAGAGCAACACCCTCGAGTACTTTTTGATAATGTAAAAAGGTTCCTGAAACCAAAGTTTCCGGCGTACCTGAAATATGCTTAGTTTAAAGTCAGTGTGATTGACCGGTTTTGGCTGATAGTAATTTGTAGATCCTTCCCACGAGACGCAGCCTTATTGAAGGAACTTTCAGTGTCGACCTGGAGGCTCTGCGTGCCCCAGCGAAGTCGATGGCTACGGCGGCAGTAGTATAGGTGCCGGCATCTTCACCCAAGCCAGACAGGTCTCGACAGAGGGGCCAGACGGATTTTGCTTCACATAGAGCAGGTGGTGCCCTACAGGCGAATGGAAGCCTACCTCCTTAGGGGAATAAACCCCAAGGGAAAATTCTGGTCCTCCACGTTGGGGGTTGGGAGTGGAGCTAACACCACCACTTCGTAAAATGGAATCGTTGCGGATACCACACAACAGCCTCGGAAGAAAATGAAGAAAATGATTTACAGAATGATGACACAACAAAGAAAAGCGATAACGCTAAGGAAAATGGATTTCACGATAGCCACCTGGAACGTAAGGACATTTAAGAGACCTAGCATATTGCAAGAAATTAGAGAGGAAATGGATAACTATTGAGTGAAAAGAGTTGCACTGCAAGAAGCACGATGGACAGGAAAGGTAATTATTTTATCTGGGGAAGATCTGCTTATGTACAGTGCAGAGGATACAGGTCGTCACGGTACTGGCTTTCTTATACATGGCTGAATGAAAACCAGTATAATAGTTTCAAATATGTTTTCTCTACAGAGGAATCAAATGGAGATGAGGAGGTCGCATTTTACTCCAGAGTGGAGAGGAAATCAGCAAAGTTCACAGACATGATAGTTGAGGATCTGAATGCAAAAACATGAAAAGAAGAAGTGTATAAAAGCTTAATAGGAAAAGAAAGCCTGCATGGAGTCTGTAATAATAACGAACTAAGGCTGACATAGTTCGTCATTGATAAGGAGTTGATAATATAAAAGCTCATGGCATCCAATGGCAAATAGCAAGTAGTGCACAGGGCATCGCCAGACTGTGTTACAAGAAACCAGATAGACCATGTAATTAATTATAGATAAACGGAACGAAACAGACATCGTCGAAGTCAGTAGCTCTAGAGAGACAGACGGAGACACAGATCATTACACAGTGCGGTTTATGAATAGATAGAAGACAGATATAGTAAGGGACAAAAAGTGTACGGTATGGAAAAAGTGAAACACAATATATAAAGTCTCCAAATTAAAGAAAATCAGGAAGAATAGAAGAAGAAATTAGAAGAAATTATTGAGGCAAGAAGGAGCACATCGAAGTAAGAAGATGTGGAAAATAAATAGGGGATACTGAAAAACGCCATCAATGTAGCAATAGAAGAAGTACTGGGGAGGACAGAATACCAACGTGCAGTGAAGAGTTTTGAGGAGAATGCTCACGGGTAATCCAAGAGAGAAATGAAGCGAGACAAAGAATGATACAAATGAAAACAAGAAACGCGGTGGAAGACAGATGGAAGAGGAACAGAGCAGGTAAGTTATGTAGTGCGAAGAAAAGGCAGTATATAAGGAGGAAGGTAGAGAAGCTGGACGAAAAGAAGGATAATTACGACATACGAAAGTTCTATGAAAGGTCTACAGAAACGAGGATTCCAGCTGAGGGCAGTCTTCTACAAGGACGCAGATGGAAACCTAATTGGAGATAAAAGCAAAGCTTTGAGAAGATGTCAGGAGTATTTTACTGAGTTAATCGATGGAGAGGGGGGAAGGGAACAGAAGGGTTGAATGAAGAAGAGGGAGGAATTGGAATTAGGATCAGAAGCAGTGGAGCACGAAGTCGAACCAACACACTTAGAGGAAGCTAAGAACGCAATAAAAACTTAAACAATAATAAAGCAGCGAGAGGAGACGGCAAAGACGCCGAATTGTTAAAGTTTGGGGGAAAGAAGGAGACAGCTGTTAATGAATTCATAAAGAAAATGTTGATAAAGGAAGATATGCCTAAGGATTGGAGCATGGGAGTAATCTGGCCGTTACATAAGAGAGGGGATAAGGCAGTGTGCACCAATTAATTACGGAGACATTACTCTCTTAGATACAGCGTATAAGTTGTTTAGTAAGATTTTAGCCTCTCAGCTAGAATACCGGGTGAAATAGCATTGGGGGATTATCATGCTGTAATTAGGAGAAACAGATCCACAATAGACTAGATTCTTTTTATTGAGACAAGTGCAAGAGAAATTTTATGAATATTACAAGGAACTGCATCAATTGTACATTGATTTGAAAGAAGCCTACAATAGCCGAGACACGCTGAAATTAGTGACGTTAACCGAAATCATCACGAAAGCAACAGTTTGCAAGGTCAGAACAGAGCAAGAGTTGTCAGGAGAGCTCCATGTGGGTACGGGCTGATGCAGGGAGGTGTGATCTCTGTGCTACTCTTTAACTAAGTTCTAGAGAAGGTAATTCAGGAAATACCAAAAGAAAGAGGAGGTCCACGTACTAGTATACGCTGATGTGGCATTAATTGCAAGGAATATCAGAGTGTTGAAGAATAATTATGCTGCATTGGAAGGAGCGGTGTAGGGGGAGAATGAGGACTGGAAATTAAATACAGGCAAAACGAAGTATACGATGATGGGAGATCATGGTGGGATAGAGGAGAGACTTCCATAAAAAAAAAAAAAAAACGGGAAAGAGTGCTTGAGAGTGGAAATGTTTAAACCGCTAGTCTTGATATTAGCAGAAGATAATACAGTAGAAAAACTGCAGAAATTCAAGAAAGAATAGGAAGTGGAAACCGTTGTTATTATTTCTTGCTGAATGTGTTTAAGTCTTGAAATGTTAGTAAGAATACAAAAATCCGAATATATTTGGCTATACTAACACCTATAGTAACGTATGGAGCAGGCTGGGTGATGATGACAAAGGAGGAAGGCTGGTTGTTGAGATGGGAAAAGCAGAATATGAGAAAGATGTCTGGGGCGGTGAGAGAAGAAGGAAGCTGGAGAATGAAGACAAATGCAGAACAACAGACGCTTTTTGGCTGGATGAATATTGTAGTGAAAAATCAAGGAAAGAAGAATATGAAGGGCTGGATATGTACGGAGAATGGCAGAAACTCGAAGTGTTAAACGAAGTGTTTATAGGAAAGCCCGAAGGAAGAAGGAGAAGAGGAAGCTCTAGGAAAAGATGGCTTGAAGGTATGGAGGAGGATCTCAAAGCAATGGGTGCCAGGAAACGGAGAAAGAAAGCGATGGGCAGAGAAGAATGGAGGCAGGTGAGAAAGAAAGCCAAGGTTCTGAAAGGACTGTAGCGCCGACCGACCAATAAGTAGGTAAGTAATTGGTAGATCATTAATCCATAAATAAAAAGAAGCTGTCAAATGTTTGGCCACCTTTGTGATCTGATGTTCAGCATTGTTTCCCACCTAGGCGGAGGTATAGGGTTCAGTTCCTGGTGACCACCTCCGAGTCTAGTGTGATGGAAAGATCTGGTACGGCGTCCATTCATTCTTGTGGTGACAAATGAGAAACTGGTTGATAAGTAAGTCGCCGAAGACTTGTCTAATCGTTAGGTTTGTAGCAGGCTGAAAGTCATTCGTCATTTCATCCGTTTTCTCAAGCAGTTAAACAAATGGGTTTGAAGGTTGAAGCTCTTCTTCACAGCTAGAGATATTAAACTGCCTGGTACAGGTCTGCTGCAAAACCGTGTGTACACAAAACTGAAGTGGTAGTTGCTATGTTGGTATGACACTCTGAAGTTGTATCTGTTGTGAAGAAGGTTTCTACAATATAATCACAGTCGATAATTTTCCCGATTTGTGTCGAAACCAAGCTACTGATCCGTCTTTGAAGAAGCCGGTTTAGACGGCGTATTAATCAACGAATAATTTACAGATAAACTGAGATAATTCTAAGAAACGTGCGACTTAAAAATAAAAGATACGCATATAATTACGTATCATCCAATAAAGAAGCGTTAAAAATTTTATCGTTTATTTTACCTTTCAGTTGCTCGTTAATTTTGTGGTATCGCTGGTTTGCATCAGATGTATGTAGTTGAGTTAGCAACTGGCCGTGCTACTGAGACGGCAAAATAACCAATAAAATTTATTAAATATCAAAACGGTTGCTGAATCTCTCGCGATGAATACCTCGGCAACAGAAAAATGAGGGTCCTATGATCATTTCTATTTATAATTCTATCCTAAGAACCTCTATAAAAAAGGCATTTATGTTTTTCTACAGAAACCATACAGTTCGGCTATGACAGAGTAGTACTGCACTTTTATAATGGTGACATTTTTTCCGTACAAATGAATAGCATCTCCTAGGTACAGTATTATTTTTTAACCAAAAGCTTGACAAATTTGTTGATGTCATTGCACAATGCAAGATTACAAAATGTATACATGCGACGACGCATTACCTCTGTTAAGATGTCAAGACTGTCTCACTGTGAGACACACGCAGTGACACACTCCAGAACGAATGTCATCCGTTTCTATTCGAGACGAAGCACTACCTCGAACGCTGTGACAATACACGGTATTGATAGCACGCTATGACTGATGTCCGACACTACAACAATGGGTTGAAAAACGAAGCAGACTGCAGGTTCTTCCAGCGATCGATGAAGTGGCGGCCATCAATGCTTGTCTGGAGCCCGCTTCTCCGGGCATTCATTACATACCGGCCCTCTCCGAAGAACAGAAAGGCCGTCCTCGAGACTACAGAACTGTGGCCTCATGTGCTGACACGTTTTCCGCTTATTACATCTTTTATGAAGCACACGTCTCTATATCAGGGAACTCTGAAAACGTTTGGGCTACGGCAGAAGCTGTTTGGAGAGAAGTTTATCAGCTGGGGTAATGGAAGCAATCAGCAAGATGAAAGAGCTCTGACAATATAGTGGAGTACAATGGCCTGCTAGGTGCTGTATACGAAGAATGCTCCATCTGATCGTCCGTCGCTATTGTCAAATACAGGACAGGAGGTTAATACAACCCTGTACAGTGGACAGCGTTTCTAAGCTCATGGCCTCATCCGCAGCCCGCTTTGAACTCCTGCGATCGGAAGACCTAATGGCCTTTAAACCGATAATTAAAGTTTCCCCGACGTATCTGTCCAAACTTAGCATTATGCAAGCTGCACCCAGATGTAATTATTGTAAGACTATAACGTCAGTGTAAAAACTAGCAATTAGAGTCAAACAATTCAAATTCATGCTTAAAATTGTTATGTAAGGGAAACGTAGGAGTTTTACAAATAGAATAGGATTAATAAGATAGCGTCATGAAATGAAATCCTCAAATAACTGTAAATAGCCATGTTTATTGATCTTCCCAATACGCGTTTCTGAGGATTTGTTACGAAACTCTCAGCTAACTAATAAATCTTCTACCGGAAATACGTATAAAGTTTGTTGAAATGATCTTTCAGATAAGGCCAAATTGGAAAAGATGACATAAGAAACTGTCGTAATGACGAAAAAACCCGCTTCTTCAGCACTGCAGTAAACGAGCCCCTGAATGTCTGCAGCTAGCAACTCCGCTGGCTGATTCAGAATGTCACCCACATTCTACTAATACGGATTCTATCAAAAAGAATCATCCGATTTTAAAAAGTCGTAACTATTATGTTATTGGAAATACGTGCGTGAACAACTTACTGTTAAGAAAGAGCGAATTCTCGAGTTTTACGTGGGTCCCGCTGGGGTAGCAACAATGTGCATCCACTTCAGTTCTTGTAAAAATGGTGTCGGGACAACAGAAAGCGTTTTGTGTTCTACGTTTTGCAGAGTGCGGGTAGGTAGTAACTGTTCAGCGTGACTTTCGTACTATACTCCATTCACCGAAACAAGAAACGTATTGTAAACACGGCAAGGCGCGTGACCACAGCGCCCCCGTCGAGGGGTGTACAAGGCAGGGGCGTCAGAAAGTAAAAAATTAAAGTCGTGTTTTTTATAATATGGCACCTGATCATGATAAAGTGATCCGAGAACTACCTACCGACCCCTTTTTTTATATTACATTAAAATTTATTGTCACTGAAAAAGAGAAATATTTAAGCTTTCACGAAAAGTTGTTTTTTCGCGTTACTCTGTATTCATCACGCCCTATCTCCTAAACTGTGTGTCGCACAGCAAAATAATTTTATAATTGCCTTCAGTACTATATGTTGATGACGTCCGCAAATTTTCTGCGCAATAGAGTCAGTAATTGTGAAGTAATAAATTAAAATCTCACGTCTGATGCAGAACTTTTACCAAATCATCATCCGAAATATAGTGCGCGACAAAATTTTCCTCTTTAAATTTTTTTGTGGGGTGCAAGCGAGAAAAGTTTCAGAAAGGTTTGAATTTAATTTCGCAGTTTTTTCGAATGCGATGGGTGCAACCGTTTGTCCTTTACGAGTGGAAACTCAAATGTGGAAATTAGACTGCATTATAGAGGAGAGAGAGAGGAGCGGTTTGTTATAAACCTCGATGAAAACAGTTCAAGTTCGACAGAGTGAACCTTGTTTCGTCCTTTCTCATTATTATTACTGGTATTGTTATTAAAATTAACAATTGTGTGTGAATGGAGCGTTTTGTTAGCAACTTGAATGAAAATAAATCTGCTTCGACAGAATGAACTCAGTTTAACATTATTTTAACATTATTGTTAAATTTTTTCGTACATTGTTGCCCAGGTTTCTCACGGTCCGCTGTGACAGCTCGGCAGCCAGCTGAACGCCGCCAGCGGCAAAGCGTGCGCCAAGGATTTTTCCACACCCCTACGTATCACGTGAACACCGAATGCTTTCTCTGGAAACGAGTGTAGTCGCTCACGTGACACTGTTTATGGTCCGTCCCAGCTCCCAGTGAATAGACTGTAGGTATAGTGTGGATCCTCCAACAGCACATAGCATTAGCCGATGACATGAACAATTCCGAGAATCAGGTTGAGTAAAGGCAAATCGCCGACACATCCCCGAGTCGGGGATACATACGTAGAACGCATCCGTGGTAGTTTCACAAGGAGTCCGCAGAAATCCGTTCGCCGTGCAGCTCGAAAGCTCAACATGCTCTGATGTCCGTCTGGTGTATGTTGCGTCGACGTTTACACATGAAACCATACAAAATTCAGCTACTGCTAGGTCTTCATGAAAGTGACAATCAACAACGTGTGGAGTCCTGTAATTTCGTTCTTGGCAAGATGGAGGATGACAGTTTCCTTCCACTCTTAGTGTTCAGTGACGAGGCAACATTCCATTCAAATGGAAAGGTGAACCGCCATAATGTGAGAATATGGGGTACGAAACAACCATATCAAGTTATACAACATGTTTTTTGTGCAGTTTCACAGGAAAAGGTGTATGGTCCATTCTTCTTTGCACAGAACATTGTTACAGGAAACACATATCTCGATATTCTTGAGGATTTTTTTTTGTCACAGTTGCAGACTGATTCGAACGACTTCATTTACCAACAGGATGGGGCACAACCACGCTGGCATCTGGAAGTGCGGGAATTTTTAAATCAAAGGATTACTGGACGATGACTTGGTCACACTGGACCAAATGATTCAGCCTTACATTACTGGCCTCCAAGATTAGCGGTCCTGACTGTATGTGATTGTTTCTTGTTGGTGTTTATAAAAGACTCTGTTTACGTGCCTCCGTTACCAACACCAATGCGTGAAGTGAGATATGCGTAACGGCAGCTGTGGAAACAGCAACTCGAGTGAAGCTCGCTGGAGTGTGGGAACAAACTGAATACAGTATTGACAAATGCCATGCATCTCAAGGAGGTCACATTAAACACCGATGAAAGGGAGTGCAAAAAAAACTTTATCAGTTTCCCATTTATCAAAAAACAAAATTAATTGTATATGTTTACTAATTTCAGAAATATAGACGTGCCAAATTGGATGATTCTTTTTCATACTCCATATACTTTGCCTGGATACCAGAATCGCTTGGCATATTTGAATATAGACGGGAGGTGTGACATGACAGTGGTCTCACTCTTGGACACGTTTTCTGCAGCACGTTGTTGGGTTTCATTTGTACCGGAACCCGGATTAGCGCCCAGCTTCCAGACGCGAAGTCTTTTATGAGTGGTTACACGGCATTCCATGAAATATGGATTATAAGCGGTATGTATCTTCTGTTACCTAAACTGGCTTGTTTCGACTGTTTTAGAGCGTATTTCCTTTTTAAATTGTGGATTGTATGCTGGCTGTGTTGAGGCATCGTTCTCGAACTCGGGTGGCTGAGTTTAAATGCGGAAATTTCTTCCGAGTTCGCAGGTAGCCCCTCCGGTTTGGTAGTGGCTGTTACTGACATAATTAACTAGACACCAGGGCCTGTGTTAATGAGCTCGTTACCATTGTGGGTGTTGGACGTTAATGTTGTACGGACCAGTGAAAGAAGTGGTAATTTGATATACGTTTACACTGGTGCTTGCTGTTATTAAACTGATTTAACATTCTCGGCCGTCCTGATGGCCAGAGAGTGTTAGGTAAAAATTTTTGACTACCTCAGATTCTCGCGATGAGTATTCGTACTGAAGTTGAAACTACCTCTTTAATTATTTTTTTTTATCGAACACTGACCTACAGAATTTTCCCTGACAAAGACAACTCACACTTAACCTGTTCTTTATTATCCACAATATACAAGCCCAAGGCAATCTGACTGCTGTACATTGACAACATGACTTCCAATAATTAACACAAGAATGACTCCGAATTGCAAGAAATCCTAACAATAATACAAATCCAAAAAATATGAAATTAAAGAAATATGAAACCACCTCCAACTCTGTTAATGGCCTAAACGCATTTCAATCACGAATCCCGATAGTTTTTCGTAAGTCACTTACCTCACAGCAAATCTTCATAACACGAACCACAGCAATTACAGAAGTAGCAACAACGGCCAGCTAAATAAAAAGATTCTGTTATCAACCATACATCAATCCTCACACATTTCCTTGCGTATTTTCTTATTAACACATCAGTTCATCTCACTTTACGATGCATGTCCTACCAACATAGAGTCTCCACTAAGAATATCATGACCATACACTTTCCTATCCACTCGCTAACTGCTAGTCCACCCAACCACAGAATCTCTTGCCGAGGGCACAGAGCGCTGTCAGCGATATTAACACAGTCTACATCATTGCCAACATACAAACGGGCTACTTACAAAGTCCTCATTTGAACAGCGTCTAAAATTGATGGTAGCTGATCTCATTTCTACTGCTCACGAGGTCAGTGCCACATTTTCCCCAAGTACAGTGGAACAACAGAGAGATGAGCAGTTTACTGCTCTCGACTTCCCGCCTTTACCCTTGCAGCACAGTCCTGAAATTGTTGTTGCCAAGCAGGCAGTGACAGCACTGCAACGTCGTACCCTGGATGGTGAGGATTCAGACACGTCTAGTCCTCACACACTTCTCCCTGAAGTAACTTCGTCGGTTAATGTATCTTTTAGGGCTGAGGCCAACATTCCTGATTAGGTCTACGGTACGAAAACAGCTGCTGATGTCGATGATAAAAAACAACTGCTGAGGTCTCTAGTGTTCCTCCTTGTGTTCCTCCCGTGGTTGAGGTGACTCCTCCGGAACCACCCAAGGGTGGGAAGGTTGATCCTTCTCTTGTTCCAATGATTCGACAACACCAAATTGTGGTTCCTCTAAAACTACCTCTTCCCTTGATCTTACCCATTCAAATGACGCCGAAAAGATCACCTGTTATTACTCCAGTGGAGGTGATTCGTGATCATGAAATCTTACCTGTCGACTTAGATGTTGGGATGGCTGACCCCTCTCTTGTGTGTCGATCAGAATTGCAAGTATCTCATTCTGCGAAGTGGGCTCTGCGGCTCTTTGTTTGTCATCCACTTTGGATGACGTAATTCATTTAGTCAGTAGACCGAATGCCATGTCTTGCTTTTAAAATATACAAGCTTATACGTTTCTTTCCTTGAATGTTAAAAGGATGGAACCGGCCTTGCGGTTCGCTTCACTGTGTCACTTTATCTATGATTCCTATGCGGATGTCGTACTACTACAAGAAGTATAATATACTCTATTTTCTCTTCCTGGATTTTCCACCGTGTTTAATGTGGCTCCCGAATGTTCCACGTGGACTGCGTGTTTCTTAGGGCGGTCGTTCCCACTGAAGTGATTGAAGTTGTTGGTAATGGTAGAGGAACAGGATGTATTTTTTCTTTTTCTTTTACGTGACCTTGATTATCCTTTATTCACCGTCCTGTACCGGACGCACTTTGTACCGTTCCCGGGTTTATAAGGAAGAGTTGGCTTAGTTGTTATTGAAAAACTGTAGAGTATTTTACTAGCTAGTAATATTAACCCATTACTGGCCATTGACCCTTTTTTGGGACGCGTATGTTTCACTTATTTCTACGTAAGCAATGGAGCTTTTAGCCTTTATTGTTGTACCTGTAGGTTCAACTAACTGCTATAATGCCTGTAAAAGTAAAATAAATAACTTTTTTCTAAGTACTTCACGTCAGGAAAGTTATAAACTTGCCGATATTTTGTTCTCGCACTTGGCAGCACTGTATGTCTGCTGGTAGTTCGTGGACGACAATGAGCTGTGATTTAGTTGTCTGGGCGTGTTTGTTATGAACATATGGATGTCCGTGTAAGATTAAGTATACTTCAGATTTTTTCAAGTAAGTTCAATATCGATACATTTTATGCGTCCCAATAATGGGACAATGGCATGTTACACTATCATTTATTGTTGATGTGCCCTATTCTTGTATACACGTATTATACAGAGAAGAATTGCATTTTACGTTCTTTGTATCTACTTTTTTTCATATTCTATTCAAATTTTACGATTCCAACAGGATAGAAACAAGCCGCGTGAACTTTACTTGAAGATATTCCAGCAGAACTAAAGAACTATCAAGAGAGTAACGATGAAGATGATGACGTAGAATTGGCGATTATTCCACCTGATGCAGATGTAATAACAGATGAAGAAGACATTGACGAAAATGTATTGAACAATGAGTCTGTTCTACAAGATGTAGCCGGTACTTTAGAGCTCATAACCAGCCGAGATGAAGCGACAAATTACAGTACTATTACTCCTCTGAGTTCTACTAAAATATACTGACGGGCAAAGAAATAGGAAAGATCTTGTACAATGCCACATCTCATTGAAGAATACAAAGCCCATATGGGTGGCGTAGAACTCCTGGACAAGCATATATCACTTTATAGGACGAGGATAAGGCCAAAGAAATGGTGGCGGGCATTATTCACACAGATGATAGATATCTGCGTAGTAAACACATGGAGTGCATACCAAATTGCTAACTCTAATGAGACGCTCTCTCTTTTGGATGTCCGACGGAGAATAGTGATGTTTTACCTATCAAAGAAAACAGGATCAGTACCAAAACGCACAGAACCACAAGGAAGCAAATTGATGAGAGGACGGGTGAGCACACATGTACGACTAGATCCAGGAAATCATTTCATTGTGTCAAGTAAAACAGAGAAGAGATGTCCTTACTGCAAGAAAAAACAACAAAAATTTGTGATAGGTGCAATGTTGGTGTACACGACAAGTGTTTTGCTTCATTTCATACGGAATAGACATTCAATAATAATAAAACATTCTTTATTTATTGTTTGTGTTGTTTCTTACAGTATTATGCATGGAGAATAAGGTTGTGAATTTGGATAGCGCATTTGGCCAATGACCCAAAAATGGGACAGTCTGTAGTTTTTGTTCTAATAAACTGAAAATTTTCAAAACAACTTTTTATTCAATTAATCACTCAACGAAACGTATCTAGGTATAAAAGTTTTCAAAAAATGATCCGATAGAGTTTTGGCCAGTAATGGGTTAACTGTGTGTTGCGTCCGATAGATCAGCCTCCCAATTTTAATTCCTGCCAGGAATCGCAAGATTTACTTCGTTACTTGAAACTGCAAAGTGTTTGGGTCTGTAAATACCCGACCCTTGTCAAATTTCCCTATTGTACTGCAACTTCTAGCAGTAGGCTTGACATATTTTATTTCCAGAATGAGATTTTCACTCTGCAGCGGAGTGTGCGCTGATATGAAACTTCCTGGCAGATTAAAACTGTATGCCCGACCGAGACTCGAACTCGGGACCTTTGCCTTTCGCGGGCAAGTGCTCTACCATCTGAGCTATCGAAGCACGACTCACGCCCGGTACTCACAGCTTTACTTCTGCCAGTATCTCGTCTCCAACCTTCCAAACTTTACAGAAGCTCTCCTGCGAACCTGCAGAACTAGCACTCCTGAAAGAAAGTATACTGCGGAGACATGGCTTAGCCACAGCCTGGGGGATGTTTCCAGAATGAGATTTTCACTCTGCAGCGGAGTGTGCGCTGATATGAAACTTCCTGGCAGATTAAAATTGTGTGCCCGACCCAGACTCGAACTCGGGACCTTTGCCTTTCGCGGGCAAGTGCTCTACCATATGAGCTAGATAATAAGAGTGTGAACAGAGATTAAATAATACACACCCAGAGAGCATCCGAGAGTGCCCCAGAGAGCATCCCAGAGTGCACTAGAGAGCATCCCAGAGTGCCCCAGAGAGCTAGAACACGAAGAAGAATCGCTTCTCGGCTTTTGGCAAGATCAATGTGTCGTAAAATTTAATAAATAATAGAATAAACCCACCCTCCTCCCCAGGAGTCGGAACTCCTGCAGTCTTAATTAATATCAAATAATAATATAATCAACAATAACGCAGCATGGCTGTGTAAAACATGCAGTTGCCTCGTATTAATTAGAATGCAGCAGCTACATTATATAGCATCACTAAAAGTCAACAAAACAGCAGTAGCTGCCTGCATGTACTGGTAACAGCAGCGCCATACGTCACACTTCCTGCAGATAATCGGAAGCTGCCTGGGCGCGGCAGGAAGTAGCGCGCTGATAATCCAACATGGTGGCGCGGAAGTACATTTTTCCAGCGGATCGCGCTTAGTTAGAACTATAGCGCGATCCGCCAGGCGCCTCGTGCAGCGGCTAAGTCCCGTTCAAGGTGACCCGCCTAGACGGCGGTGCACACACCCACCTCCCCAGGAGTCAGAACCCCTGCAACCCACACAAACATGATAATTAAATAATAATTAATTTATAGGTCTAAAAGATAAGAGTTTAAACCTAAAGTTGATGCAGACTTTTAAAAAAAAAATTAATTTATTTGCCTTTCGCGGGCAAGTGCTCCACCATCTGAGCTACCGAAGCACGACTCACGCTCGGTACTCACAGCTTTACTTCTGCCAGTATCTCGTCTCCTACCTTCCAAACTTTACAGAAGCTCTCCTGCCCGCGAAAGGCAAAGGTCCCGAGTTCGAGTCTCGGACGGGCACACAGTTTTAATCTGCCAGGAAGTTTCATATCAGCACACACTCCGCTGCAGAGTGAAAATCTCATTCTGGAAACATCCCCCAAGCTGTGGCTAAGCCATGTCTCCGCAGTATCCTTTCTTTCAGGAGTGCTAGTTCTGCAAGGTTCGCAGGAGAGCTTCTGTAAAGTTTGGAAGGTAGGAGACGAGATACTGGCAGAAGTAAAGCTGTGAGTACCGGGCGTGAGTCGTGCTTCGGTAGCTCAGATGGTAGAGCACTTGCCCGCGAAAGGCAAAGGTCCCGAGTTCGAGTCTCGATCGGGCACACCGTTTTAATCTGCCAGGAAGTTTCATATTTTATTTATCTGACAGACTGTGTGACAAGAATTTAGCTATCGATGTCATCCTAGTCAGCTTCACTGACCATTATGCAGTGACTGTTACTTTAAATCACGCGTGACTGTCGGTGAAATTGTTCCGATGGCTTAGGATGCTGAATGTGGCCAACTTGGAGGATCCCTCTCTCGATGAGGTGATCCAGGAAGTGTGGGACCGTAGTCTCCGTTCAACTGGGAGATACGCCTCTGTTTTGGAATGGTGGGTTCAACTGGTAAAGATTAGGCTCTAAGAAACGTTGATACGCTTCTGCGCTGATATAGCGCGGAAATGTCGGAGGACCCAACAATTTTACAACTCTTTCTTACGTGACATTTATGAAAGTGGTCATCGGGCTCGACTACGAATTGTAGATGTCACGCGTGTAAACGCACTTTTGTTAAGGTCGAATGAGTGTTAAATCGAAGAGTTGACGAAGCGATTCGAACTACGTTCCGTGGTAGCAGATGAAGTGAGTTCTTTATATCATCTGATTCTTCGCCGAAGTGCGTGTATCACGTCGCTCAAGGCAGAGGACTGCAATGTTGTAACGACACAAAAGAACATATTGTACATTCTACATCAATTCTATGCTGGGATGTATGAGGTACCCGTCCCTGACGATAAGTCATCCGATTTATTTCTTCGGGCTCTGGATTGTAGATTTACATCTGCCTCTAATGCTGCGTTTTTACAAGCTTTTCAACGTGAGAGTGCCTATGACCATATTGTCACATCGCCTTCTCATAAGACACTGTGATTGAATGGTGTGCCCAAGGAGTTTTATGTGCGTTTTTGGCCATTGCCGCGTAACAAATGGTTCAAATGGCTCTAAGCACTATGGGAGTTAACATCTGAGGTCGTCAGTCCCCTAGACGTACTACTACTTAAACGTAACTAACCTTAGGACATCACACACATCCATGTCCGAGGCAGGATTCGAACCTGCGACCGTAGCAGGAGCGTGGTTCCAGACTGAAGCGCCTAGAACCACTCGGCCACAGTGGTCGGCTGTCGGGTAACACTTTTACACTACTTTTGAACGAACTGTTGAGAGGTGGGGTTGTCCTCGACTCATTTGACGCTGGCAGAATTGTGTTATTTCCTACAAGTTAAGATAAGGTAGCCACTGATAAATTTCGTCCGATTACCTCATTAAAATTTGATGACAAGACTGTGGCGAAGGCAGTGAATAGCCTGCTGCCTGCGTTTCTGGAGGGCAAAGTCAAACACAACTGCATGGTTGTTAGGCCTCTATGTTCATTACATTGTAGATGGGGAGGACGATACGGATCTGCTCTCCTTCCACCGATGTTTAGCCACTGCACATGGGAAGCGTTTGCGCCTGCCACGATACCTTGACTTGTTCGCGAATATGCTGAACCTTATACTTCGTCTTCAAGGTATCGGTTGAGTTAATCGGCCCTTATGGTATTCTCGTCATGGACCTTTTCCCAGTGTATTGTTATACAGTTCATATCATTTTTGTGGCGCTGTTGGTCTTGGTTTTCCTTTTTCAATTAAGAAAAAATAAAAAAAATATCGCATCCAACGACTGACAAGGGAAAAAGATCCATTAAATGTTTTTTGTACGTGTTAAACTGACGGTGCCATATAGGATTCACTCCGATTTTGTTTTACTCTTTTTTGAGTTGCAAGTAGTAGAGTTTAAAAAAAGTAAACAACCAGTCCAGTACCATGTGAAGGCCCAGTAAGGTGACAGCCGGCGGGAGAAGGGCGGGAGGGGGGGGGGCAAGGGCAAGGGGAGGGGATGAAACGTTACCAGGTCTCGGGTCTCGGGATCCGACCCCTACTGACTTTGTCTCCACCCGGCCTGAAGCTCACTGCGCCGGTCCCTTCCTACCGGTACAAGCATTATCCGATCACTAAAATAAAGGAAAGGGATAGCGTCTGTGACTAGTAATCAAAACGTCGTGGGTCCTGGAGTAGAACCTCATCACTGCTTAAATTTTGAATAGAAGTCTTCAGCAACGGCGGCCGAAGACTTCCTTGATAGGAAGTCACCCTCGTTCTACCAACGGCCTTGTCAAAGAGGTCAGAGGAGCAGACAGAGGTTCAGGGCACTCTCATGCCTTTTTAGTGGAAACTGCCCATAAAACGTGGAAGGATCAACAATGATCAACAGCACGAGGATGCAGAGGGAAATTGAAATTAATGCATTGAAGACACATAATGTGTATCCACAGGATATGTGACCTGTGACTGAAACAGTATCACGATTATGTCTCCGTTGGCAAAATATTGTGGACTAGTCCTCCAATCGTATCTCCGGGAGGGTACTGTCAAACAGGAAGTTTACCATGAGAAAAAGATTGAATACCTACGAAATGGTAACGTTCTCACCGCAGGGGGCTCCCGTCTTGGGAGTATGTGGGTGGCAACCACACGAGCCCTTAGCTAAGCTTGGCATTACTTCCACTTACTTGTATCAGGCTTCTCCTGTTTCCTTTCCTATCCGGCCTCCCTTGGCCAACTCTTCGTTTCTTCGACCCCAACGGTATTAGGTTTCCGAGGCCAAAGAGTGTCTTTCACTTTCCTCTCTAGTATCTACTGTATTATCTACCCTTCGACACAATGGTGAAGCGACCGGAAGAAGAATCTTATATCCCAGGTTCTCAACGATCGTGGAGGCAGAAGAGGTCATGCGAGACGAACTGGCTGTAAAGGCGCCGCTCATCCATCATTGAGCTGCCTACTTGGGAATCTGGTCCTGCATTTGCGACTGGGCAGGCCTATTTAGGATGCCCGCTGCCCACTCTGAATGGGGAAGGCCCTAGAAAATGTGGGCTAAACATCGGAAGTCACACTTGAACCGGGCTGGGAATCCGCACCCAGTAGGTCACTTCTTATACTGCGGACGTAAACAAAAGAAGAATAAAATGATTATGACAATAGGGACATGGAATGTCAGGACCCTCCTGGACGTGAACAATTACAGGCCAGAGAGAAGAACCGCTCTTATCACCCAAGAACTAGCCCGGCTAGATATAGACATAGCTGCCTTGAGTGAGACAAGACTCTCAGGTGAGGGACACATTAATGAGGTACGTTCACGGTACCCATCTTCTGGAATGGAAAGGATTCAGGAGAAGCATGCATCCATGGTGCAGGGTTTAAAAACGAAAATAGTGAAAGATCTTCGACATACACCTATCTCAATTAATGAAAGACTGATGACTCTTAGAGTACCCATTGGTTCAGACAGTTTCATCACCTTCGTCTCCGCATATGCCCCTACTTTAGACAGTGATGAAGACACAAAGAATCAGTTCTACCACCAACTGAACAGTACTCTCTCTAAGATACCCACTAAAGATAAATTAATTTTACTTGATGATTTCAATCTCAGAGTGGGAAGGGACAACCGCTTTTGGAGAGACGTCATGGGTAAACAAGGGCTCGGAAACTGCAATGCAAATGGGTTGTTAATTCTTGGTCTATGTGCTGAGCACGAGCTTTTCATCTCCAATACCCAATTCCGCTTGCCTAACCGCTATAAGACCACATGGATGCACCCACGCTCCAAACATTGGCATCTTATAGACTACATTATTACTCGACAGCGAGACAAGAAAGACATTCTCATCACAAAAGCAGAATTACACATCGATGAGTGCTGGTCTGACCATAGACTTTTAGTCAGCCGTTTGAGAGTACCAAAGTATTGCAAGCCACGATCCCACTTTTCAAACCCACCACGCAGAAAATTCAACATAAGCAACCTGAACAACAAAAACGTTCGCTCACACTTCCAAGACATACTGTCTGAACAACTTAACAAAGCTCCAGCAGCCACAGATGATGTCGAACAAGAATGGACCACATTAAAGAACATCATCAAAGAAACTGCTGAGAATGTTGTTGGTTTTAGTGCACGGAAAAGAAGAGACTGGTTTTATGACATCCATGGAGAAATCTAAGCCATCATCAATGTAAAGCGGGATGCTTACCTATCCCTCACCCAAGAACTCAAGCAGAAATGTCAAAGTGAAATACGAGCAATCGAGAACAAATGGTGGCAAAAGAAAGCCACACAACTCCAAAATCTTTCCGATGAAAGGAACCTGCGCGGCTTCTACGCTGGTATTAAAGAGCTGTATGGACCTATCCGCTCCTCATCAGGAACACTGAAAGCTGCTGACAACTCCACCATTCTTACTGAAAGTCAGGACATCTTAAATCGTTGGAAAGAACACTTCAGCTCACTGTTAAACCGCCCTTCTACTGCTGCTGGATATTTTCTCAAAAATGTCCCACAGCACCCTCCACAACCCTGGGTGGCTGATCCTTCAACTTTTCAAGAATTTTGCAAGGCACTCAAGAGTGTGAAACCTGGGAAGGCTCCTGGACCTGACAGCATCCCGATGGAGCTTATTGAGGGTGGCGGCTTGCCTCTAAGAACTAGACTCTTCTCACTCATTCTATTAATGTTGGAAACCCGCAAGGTACCAGCTGACTTAAAGAACTCCACAATTGTCACCATCTTCAAGAAGGGCGACAGAAGCGTCTGTGGTAACTAACGGGGAATATCTCTACTGTCTGTCACTGGCAAAAGTTCTCTAATCGTTACTACCCCCTGCTGTCGGTGTTGTCGGTCGAAGCATTATTTTCATTTGATTCACTTTGTACACCAGAGCTAATACATAACAGTGCAAAACGACACTGTTCCTAAGTTTATATATTTCAAATTAATATAAAGATACCATTTAATAAATAAGTACCCCAAGTTTTGATATGATTTTGACTCCACCTTAAGCGACCATCTCCCGTAATAGCAACATCAGCAGAAAATGGTGGTGCGGTGATTGCACACTAACTTGTATACCAGTAACACAACCAGTTTGTTGTTGCAACACTTCTTTATTGATTACCCATACACATGAATTCATCAGCAGTAATAATCAATTAACAACATCTGCATATCAAGGCCCTATCCACAATTAGTATCTACAATATTAACCGTCACACTTGTGACAACGGCCCCTTTACGTACCGGTAACAACAACCAAAATGACAGATGAAATAGATAACCAAATGTTTACAATGACGGCTATCGCCTTTCTCACTCAGTTTTACACTTCCTGAAAAGGTAAAATTAATTTGATGCTACCTGACCTGAAGGGTACTATTAATTGTTCTGTTTGCACGTAGCATTCTACTACACTCAACGTCCGGAAGATTCTAGACTCTATGCAAGCTTAAGGCAAAACGTCAATCTGATGAACATTGTAGTGTAACGACGTAAGTTTTTTATAACCGATTTTCGTTTGATACATGACCATGTGCAGACTTCGTCACCTACGTCAGTTACAACCCACTTCAAAAATGATTTATATGCTTTTTAAATTGTCATAGAATGGTTCTTGAACGAAACTGTAAAACATCAGTTGAGTCGTATGCAAAGAATTACATCACTTGGGCCAATTGGTTTTCGTAAACTTTTTCGATTTAAATTTCGTTTGTTTCTCCTCAGAAATTATATTGACACACGTTATCTTGATTTAATCGATATCAGAATCACACATTAAATAAACCTTTGAGATTCAAAGTTTCGATGAACGCTGTCAGAATCAATAATCTTGTCAAATATATTATTATTCCGTTCACATAATTCTTCATAAATAATCCTCAGAACACGTGTTTCAACTTTAGTAGCATACACTGTTTTATTAGCTTCCTACACATACAGATGCGAACTTGACCGTAGGCAAAATAGGACTGGCTTTTAATAAGATTAAGCTCTATATGACGTCATTGTTGTATAAAAAGAGTACAAAAAATTCATTTTTAGTTTTTAGAAGCACGACGCAACAACTCGATTCCAGGATCTTCTGTTGCTCCTTGGCTGTCGACCCGCGACGTATAGCGGCCAGCAATTTCCTCTCTGGTCGCGGCAACGAAGATGCTGTATCAGTTCGTTGCGCCGCCCTCTCCGTACATGAAACACATAAAAAAAATACAAAACTTTTAGATAATTCACATCTATTACAAATATTAAGAAAAATACATAAACAAAACTAAATTAAACTAATAGTCACCTGCAAACTGGGCTGACATTGGTGGATGGGTGACGCTTAATTTCGTCCCACTACATATCCCACCCACAAGCTCAGTTTGTCAGGTTTTAACCGAAAATAAAACTTTTCAATATACAATACTTAAATGTTAATACATTTTCCTCACATTTTACGTAATCTAGAGTCCTTGCTCTTAGATAGATTTAATCCTTTTAATACGATATTGTTGTGACTATTTGTCATTTACTCTTAATTGTGCTATTATGGTAATTCATAACCGAATATATGGAGATTACTCCTCTTCATTTAATAGTTGCTAATAAATACTAATTTAGTACGTTCTTTAACGTTGTTACATTAGGACAGAGCGTTCAAATTATGATAAATTAGTTTCAGTTTTATTCACTTACTAGAGTTATTCTTTCCAAAATTGTATATTACTAATAAGTTTCTCACAATAACTAATGGTACTATTTACTTTACGTCATTCTTTTCCCTAATGCCTTATTTATGCCTGAGGTCAAGAAGAAATCAAGCAAAACTTTCTTTAGAATCTCGGCACGGCTTTCTTTACCTTCGGACACCTTGTTCGGTAATGGCAATTTATTTAGGAGAAACAAGCGAGAGAGCCCCGTTTGGTGTGTTCTATATTAACACTATTACAAACCTCTATTAAAGGCACTCTGCTATGTTCTCGTGAGCCATATAGCTCTGGACGCCCATGGTCCCTAAAACTATTAACCATCCCCTTTGGTTCCTACTATCCGAGTAAATTTAAAATATGCAAAATTCCTTTTGACCTAAGAGCAAACTTTCTTCCATATAAATCCCCCCATTTGGTTATCTTTCTCTTTTTGAAGTACCAGTAGATTATTGTAGAACGCTTGTTTAAGCTTTCTGTTTCATTCTTTAAAATAATACGTAACTATCACGAAAAACTTCACATGAATAAACTATGAACGCTCTTCCGTGTGTAACATATACTAAATATTAACTTATTTAGGAATGAAGGGTTTCATTTGATCAACACTATATAATCCTTTAATTACACCTGATGAAGGTTCCATAAGAAGTAATGCTTTGGGATGTACAATCTTATGTACAACATATGGACCTTCAAAGATAAAGAAGAATTTTCTACATTCCTTACCGATCTTAGAACTTTTAGGATGAGATCGTACTAACACAAGATCTCCTACCTGAAATGAGGGTTCTATAGCCTGTTGATTATAACTTTTAATTCTCCGTTCGGCATTTTTTATAATCTGTTCGCAAACTTTTTCGTCTGGAATGCATTGTTGGATCTCATTTACCGGTGGCCAAGGTAGAGCAGCTAGTAAAGGCTCACCTATAATTCGTTTGCCTAAAATTTCTATAGGTGATAATCCCGTCGTTAGGTGAGGCAATTCATTTAATATCTTTTCGAATTCAGGCATTAGTTTGGCCCACAGAGTATGTTTATGTGCACAATAAGTTCTACATAATCGTCCTAATTCTTTCATGACTCTTTCTACTAAATTACTTTGAGGGTGATATTTCGAAATTAAGATATGTTTGATTTCATATTGTTTTATCATATCTTGAAATCTTTGACTAATAAAGGCACTACCGTTGTCAGACATAAGTCGTTTAGGAATGCCCCAGTTAACAAAGTAATTTCGGGTGAGGCAGCGTATAACGCTTGCTGTATTCGCTCGTTTCAAAGTACATAGCTTCACATGTTTGGACCAACATTCCATTACAACAAACACATAAGTTAATCCTCCTGAACTACGAGGCAGAGGGCCGAAAAAATCTAATGACAGTAGATCCCACAAACCTCGAGGAATTACAGCATATAATTTATAACGCTTAGATTTGTTATTAACTTTAACCTTTTGACAGGTTTCACAAGCCCTAATAATACTTCTCACAATACGGGACATATTTGTGAAATAATAATACTTCATTAGATGTTCAATACATTTATGAATTCCAAAATGCCCGTAACCTTCATGAATATAAGTAATTAACTCGTACACAACAGTTTTCGGAATGTAGATTTTCCATCTCTGGTGTTCCCTCTGTGCTTTCCAATACAACAAGTCGTTGAAATATAACCACACACCCCGGGTGTTAACTGTTTCGTCCCCATTATTAAGGTTTTGTATAAGGTCCCTATATTGATCGTCGTTTCTTTGATTGCCTCTAATAGCAGTTACTATCCGTTTAACCTTACGTTCGTTCTCCTTAGTTAAAAGGAAATAAACATGGTAATTTGTTCCTGGTTCTTCTGCAATATTAATATTCTCCATTCCTACGGGAAGCCTCGACAAAGCATCTGAAACTACATTCTGAGATCCTTTTATATACCTAATTTCGTACTGAAATTCTTGCAAGCATAATACCCAACGTAATAGCCTACGGTGAAGTAACCGACAATTGTTCAAAAAGATTAAAGCCTGATGGTCAGTATATACAATTGTTTTTCTTCCCATTAATAATCCTCTAAATCGTTGAAAACCCCATACCACTGCGAGAGCTTCCTTCTCGGATACAAAATAATTTCTTTCATGTTTATTTAAAGTTCTACTAGCGAATCCAATAGGCCGATATAATCCCTTTTCATTGGTCATATCACCTTGGAATATTACACAAGACACACCATAATCAGAGGCATCCGTACACATACCAAAGTCCTGATTGAAATCTGGGTGGTATAACATTTTGGCTTCGGTTAACGCTCCTTTTATCTTATTAAAAACTTCCTCTTCCTCTTGTCCCCAGAGCCATACTGACTTCTCTTTCAATAAATCTAGTAATTTAGGATTAACAATATCCTGCCCTGGAAGAAATCTTCCCAGGAATCCTACCATTCCTAAGAATGATTTCAATTGTTTCCGATTTCTAGGACTCGGGCATCGAGCAATAGCTTCAATACGTGCTGGGTCTGGCCTAATACCTTTACTGTCCACTATATGCCCCAAAAATCTCACTTCCTCCTTTCCGAAGTAAGACTTAGATAATTTTAAAGTAATTCCTCTGTCAATTAAACGGTTAAACAATTCCCGTAATATCGTTACGTGTTCTTCCCACGTTTTAGTAGCTACCAAAATATCATCTACATATAAAATAATCTTTTGTAACAATTGCTGACCCAAAGCAGAATCTAATGCCCTAATGAAAGTTGACACTGATATATTAAGTCCAAAAGGTAAAACTTGGAACTGATATGATCTGCCTTCAAAAAGAAAAGCCGTATATTGCCGTGAATCCGGGTGTAACGTTACTTGATGGTAGCCGGCGGTTAGATCCATTGTACTCATATAACGAGAACCAGCAATCTTAAGAAGTACGTCCTTCATAGGAATAGGTCTGTCTCTTTCCATCTCTATAATTTTATTTAATTCACGGGCATCCAGAACCAGTCGTACCCCACCAGTAGCTTTCTTAACTACCCACAACGGACTGTTAAAAGCGCTACATGATCGTTCGATAATGTTTTGTTCTAGCATCTTACTTATTTCTCTACTAGCCGGTTCTTTGAATTGTACTGGAATATGATAAGGTTTCTTAAATAATGGTTTTTGATCTTTAATCTTAAGTTTACAAACGTAATCTTTAATTCTCCCCGGTTCATCTGAGAAGACGGCTCTAAATTCTAACAACAAAGATTCCAACTCTTCCTTTTCTTGTTCGGACAGACAATTCGTAGAATAACATTTTTCTTTCACTTCGGTTTCGATACTATTACTAGCCTGACATTGGTATACTGCATAATCAAGATCACTAAAATCTGTTAATAGGTTCATGGTCGGTGCGTACTTAATCTGTAAGGATTCGTAGCAATTTTCAGGTACTTGATTATTAGAAAACCTCACTTTAAAAGCACATGCCTCCTTATGGATAGTTAAGGAAGAGTCTTTAAAATCTAATATAGCTTCATATTTACACAGCCAATCTATACCTAAAATTATGGCCACATTTAAGTTGGCTACGACGAGTACAGAGTGAGCAATTAATTGTTTAGCAATTTCAAAAGTTAAATAAACTTCCTCAGTAATTTTTTGACTTTTTTTACCAGTAACTCCTATAATTTTCACCCCAGTTACAGGTAAGGTTGGGAAATTCCAATATTTTCTTTTAAGCTGAAATAATTCTTTAGATAAAATACTTACTTCGCTACCCGAATCAATTATAATATTTACTTCGGTATCTTTAATATAACCTTTAATAACGGGTTTATAAGTTATATTCTCCCTTATCTGATTGTCTTCCTGAAGTAAATCTTGTTGCCAGTCACCGTCCTTTTGGCAGCTTAATGATAAATTGCAATTGGGTCTTGTATGATCTTGACTAACAGTTCCCTTTAGTTGACCCGTACTAAAGTACTTTCTATGATAACGTCACCTATCACCTGGCCTTCATTAACTACTTGAGGATGATTTATCTCATGATCATTATTGTGTAATTTCCGCACTTTAGAGTTATTACCACGATTTTGTTGGCTCTCTTTATCTTTAGATTGACGTTTTATATAACAAAACCGGCTATGATTGTTGTTGTTAGCTTTTCGTGGTTCTGAATTATTATTATTATTTCGAGGATTGTCATTTCTACCAAATCTAAATTTCTCGTCTTCCCTTTCTCTATTAAGTATATCTAACTGTTCTAAATATCCTAATAATTCGCACGGCTGTGACCATTCTCTTTCTATCATTCTTTCCTTTACATAATACGGTAACCTACTAATTAGGACTCGTATTAAATGACTTTCAATAATTGGTTCTTAAATTAATTTAGCACGGTTTAAATGCCATTCAAAATAATTCCTATAACCTCCCCACCGTTTAGAATATGGAGGAGGGTCTAACAACTCTAAAGTTAAGTGTTGTTGTTTTCCTCTTGACCAATAATTTTGTTTAAACTGCTTAACAAAATCATCCCAGTCCCTAAATTCAGTTCTATGCAGTACTGCCCATTCCGCAGCTTCTGCTTCTAAATGTCCTATTACAAATTGAATGCGTTTTTCATTACTCCATTTAGGAGATAATGATGTTTCAAAAGCTTTTATAAAGATTATAGGGTGAAGTTCGCCTCCTGGTTTGAATACAGGAAATCGACTTGCTACATTTGAATTTGTCGTTATATCATCCAAACACTCTGCGAGAGAAATAGTCGGATTTTGTTTAGATTGCAGAGACGGAGTTGCATCGGATTGGCTTGCCGTGATTTCTTTATTCATATTGTTGTCGTCCGAGCTAGCAAATTCGATGCGACTGTTGTCTCTGATTACGTTATTGCTTCTACTACTTGAAATGTTTCCATTATTATCTAATTCCGATAACCGTTTAGTAATTTCCTGTACTCGCATTTCTGTATTGGATACGCGATTAGCTAATATCGATTCTTCACTTTGTTCACGATGTGAACGCTCTGTACCTTCGTCAATGTTATTATCTTTGGCAGTCTCAAGGTTACTGCATATTTCAGTAATTAAAAATTTCATATTTTCGATTTCGGTATGATCCTTTTCTACTTGATGAGTTAATGTCTCTAATTCTACATTATCTATTGAAGAAATCTCTACAGGTTTGGTAGAGACCTCTTTAATAGATTCCAATAATTTTCTACGAACAGTTTCTGTTTGCATAGAAAATTCATCTCGTAACATATTGTTATTTTTCTGTATTTCATTTACAACTAAGATATTGACCCTATCTAGTCTCTCGGTTAAGTCAGTAATATCGTTTCGCATGCGAGCTTTTTCCTCGCGCGATTCCTGGATATGTTCTTCTAGCTTTTTACAATTATCAGCAATCTTATTACTAAGTCCTACTAATTTTTCCTGCATTTCAACTTTAGAAGACTCTATTTTATCACGTAATTCTCGACTGGTTTCATGAAGATGTTCCTGTAACCTGTCTGTCGATTTTGTTAGCTCCCCTTTAAGTCTAGCAGTAGATTCCTCGTTAGACTGTTTTAATTCCTGTTTTAGTTCCTCTTTCAATCTAGCAGTAGATTCCTCGTTAGACTGTTTTAATTCCTGTTTTAGTTCCTCTTTCAATCTAGCAGTAGATTCTTCAGTAAACTGTTTTACCTAGCAGTAGATTCTTCGTTAGACTGTTTTAATTCAGCTAGAAAATCCCCGTTAGATTGTTTTATTTAGCGATCGCCCTAAAAAGGGATCTCATGCTCCTATCGGACATAGAGTGCTCTTCGTCTGACATTTCACTTCCCGACATTATTGTAAGATATTAACTATTTACACACGCAGACTGGTAATCAACAATCCTGTAAAAGCACACTCCCTATGTACAACACTCCACTTCCAATTTGAAACAAACTCACCGGACACTTAATATTGTAATTTGTAGTTCTCGATGATCAGTGTGCTGCTATGGGCTGCAGATGTAACAGCCGTCGATGCAGCCGCTGAGATGCTGCGACCCCGCTTCCGCAACCGGCAGGACGCTGAGTCGAACACTGGAACGTCACCGGCTGCCACCACGCCCGGCACCGCCGTAGACAGGCGAAGCCCTCAGCAACACCTCTAATACCAGCAGGAGGAACGCCCCGCAGCTGACGTACTGGGCCTATTAGTTTAGGGAGAAAAAAGGTTGTCGGGGTTTGCAGCGTTCAGCTGCTGCCCAACAGATGCGCCTTCTCGTGGAACAACTGCGTGACCGTACTGCTTGGCTGCGCTCCGTCAGATGCCCACACCCACGAAGTCGCCGCTGGCTGGTGAAGGCTCCACGAAAACTCGCGTTGACTTCCAAAGGACTCTTGATGTTTTGCTTCGTACCTGTGTGCTTTAGTTACACACAAGTCCTGTTTCTAAGGTCGCCACGGTGTAGTGTAACGACGTTAGTTTTTTATAACCGATTTTCGTTTGATATATGACCATGTGCAGACTTCGTCACCTACGTCAGTTACAACCCACTTCAAAAATGATTTATATGCTTTTTAAATTGTCATAGAATGGTTCTTGAACGAAACTGTAAAACATCAGTTGAGTCGTATGCAAAGAATTACATCACTTGGGCCAATTGGTTTTCGTAAACTTTTTCGATTTAAATTTCGTTTGTTTCTCCTCAGACATTATATTGACACACGTTATCTTGATTTAATCGATATCAGAATCACACATTAAATAAACCTTTGAGATTCAGAGTTTCGATGAACGCTGTCAGAATCAATAATCTTGTCAAATATATTATTATTCCGTTCACATAATTCTTCATAAATAATCCTCAGAACACGTGTTTCAACTTTAGTAGCATACACTATTTTATTAGCTTCCTACACATACAGATGTGAACTTGACCGTAGGCAAAATAGGACTGACTTTTAATAAGATTAAGCTCTATATGACGTCATTGTTGTACAAAAAGAGTACAAAAAATTCATTTTTAATTTTTAGAAGCACGACGCAACAACTCGATTCCAGTATCTTCTGTTGCTCCTTGGCTGTCGACCCGCGACGTATAGCGGCCAGCAATTTCCTCTCTGGTCGCGGCAACGAAGATGCTGTCTCCGTTCGTTGCGTCGCCCTCTCCGTACATGAAACACATAAAAAAATACAAAACTTTTAGATAATTCACATCTATTACAAATATTAAGAAAAATACATAAACAAAACTAAATTAAACTAATAGTCACCTGCAAACTGGGCTGACATTGGTGGATGGGTGACGCTTAATTTCGTCCCGCTACAACATGTGATGGACGCGAGCAAACTTTAATCTATTACGATTTCACAAACACACGATCCAAAGGCTGAACGTATACTCAACTTTGGGCAGTAGGAAATCTTCTGCCTAAAACAATCCTCTCGTTGAATGGAACTGAGAAATCGCGCGTTAACTGGGTCCGGACGACCCTGAGTTCAAATCCTGACATTCCAGTCACACTGCAAGCTCGCGGGGCGAGGATTGCTCGCGTCGACCACTATACACGTTTCTGAAAACAGGAAAACATGAGCGGCAAACACACTGTAGTATACACAAGTTACACAAATATATATATATACAGGGTGTTACAAAAAGGTACGGCCAAACTCTCAGGAAACATTCCTCACACACAAAGAAAGAAAAGATGTTATGTGAACATGTGTCCGGAAACGCTTAATTTCCATGTTAGAGCTCATTTCAGTTTCGTCAGTATGTACTGTACTTCTTCGATTCACCGCCAGTTGGCCCAATTGAAGGAAGGTAATGTTGCAATTGTGCAATCACGTCATCAACACAGATTTTCTGTGAACGTTTGGGCAGGCATTGCTGGTGATGTCTTGATTGGGCCCCATGTTCTTCCACCTACGCTCAATGGAGCACGTTATCATGACTTCATATGGGATACTCTACCTGTGCTGCTAGAACATGTGCCTTTACAAGTACGACACAACTCGTGGTTAATGTACAATGGAGCTCCTGCACATTTCAGTCGAAGTGTTCGTACGCTTCTCAACAACAGATTCGGTGACCGATGGATTGGTAGAGGAGGTCCAATGCCATGGTCTCCACGCTCTCCTGACCTCAACCCTCTTGACTTTCATTTATGGGGGCATTTGAAAGCTCTTGTCTACGCAACCCCGGTACCAAATGTAGAGACTCTTCGTGCTCGTATTGTGGACGGCTGTGATACAATACGCCATTCTCCAGGGCTGCATCAGCGCATCAGGGACTCCATGCGACGGAGGGTGGGTGCATGTATCCTCGCTAACGGAGGACATTTTGAACATTTCCTGTAACAAAGTGTTTGAAGTCACTCTGGTACGTTCGGTTGCTGTGTGTTTCCATTCCATGATTAATGTGATTTGAAGAGAAGTAATAAAATGATCTGTAACATGGAAAGTAAGAGTTTCCGGACACATGTCCACATAACATATTTTCTTTCTTTGTGTGTGAGGAATGTTTCCTGAAAGTTTGGCCGTACCTTTTTGTAACACCCTGTATATGGAAAAGTAATACCTTAATATAAACATATTACAAGTTAACCAATGAACACAATTAAGGAGCTTAGTTTCCTTTGATCCAAAAAAGAAAAGTATCTAGATACGTAAAAATATGTGTCAGTCCACACCCAATGACTTAAGGTCCACCTTACAAGATAATCTGTCTTTGCTGAATGGCTGACACCACATAAATCAAACGTGCAGTACCTAACGTGACAATCAACCTTCAGATAGGTATTTGAAATTGCAGTAGGAAACTAATGTCACTTCAATAGGTCGCTACCTTTATCCGACCATAAAACACAATGTAACCTATATTTATCGTGGCCACTTGCCTCCCATACACACAAGAAATTATTAAGAAACAACAACTACCACTAATTCGTAAAACCAGAAAATTCTAAATTTATAACTAAATTAAGAAATGACGTTCAAGTGAACCAGCTACCTTCAGCGTGCCACTAAGCGCCAAATCCAAATTTACAAATGCGGGGCGCTATTTCCAGCCACTTTAGTAACATAATTTCATGGCCGTTCCAGAACATAACTCGCCTCGCCACCAGTGAATGTTTTGGTGGCCACTAGCACGAGCGACTGCAACAGTCAACAGCCCTTATGTACACAATAATATTCACTATATATAGAAGGAGGAACCCACCACGAAAGCTTGGCGATTAATTTTCTTCGTCTTCGTGTGAAATTCACACGCCATCCACCCACATAGCTCTCGAGGTATTAGCAAATCCTGGTCGGCACTCCCCAGCCTGGTCAATACAACTTTAATACTTTCCGGCAGCGGCCCATGCTTCTTCGTTGCTCCAACTCAGCTGGTCCTCAAGGCATACGGCAGTGTCACGTGACATGGTGTCGCCAGCTCCCTACAACGACAACATCGAAAGCACGTCACGTCACAGACTGGCTCTGCTCATGCGCGGACCCACTCTCCTCGACTTGCACGCGCGCCACCATAAATAGCCTGCCTCAAAGACGCAAAGAGGCGGCTAAGAAACGCCGGGACTGGCGACAGACAAGCACCCATTTAAATGCTACCCTACCTATAAACTCGACCAAGTACTGGTCAGCCTTCCGTCTCCCCTTCCTACTATCCTCTTCTCCATGATGATCACCTCTTCCCTGAAACCCTTAGTAAGGTCAATCACTTTGCCTCCGACCTTTCCGACGTCTTCTCCATCCCCGACGATCCCCAGTTCGATTACTCCCTCTTCCCGGATGTCCACAATCGAACTGACACCCCTGTCCCTCCCTTTGCACCTGGTTTCCAGTACTTGGACAACATTGCACACACGGAACTCAATACCCCTATCACTACACAGGATCTCATTGCTACACTCCGCACAAAACGCAACACTGCTCTTGGTCACGTTCGTGTCACCTACCGCCACCTTCGTGAAGCTCCTGTCTCTTTCGTCTCCACCCTGGCCAGGCTCTACAATGTAGTCCTGTCCACCGGCTACTACCCTGTCCTGTGGAAAACCTCCTGTATCCTGACGTTCCTTAAACCCGGTAAACCGCCGTCCGCCGTCTCCTCCTACCGTCCCATCAGCCTTACCTCGGTCTTCAGCAAAGTCCTGGAATCCATCCTCACCCGACACATCCACCAGCATCTCCGCCAGCACCACCTCCTTCCCGTTACCCAGTGCGGCTTTCGGACATCCTGCTCTTCCGATGACCTTCTCCTCCACCTCACTCATCTCCTTCCCGTCGATCCGTAATCTTCCTCTCCCTGGACCTCGAACGTGCCTATGACCGCGTATGGCATTCCGGTCTCCTCTTCAACCTCCAAACCTTCGCCCTTCCCATTAACTACGTCCATCTGATCGGCTCCTTTCCCTCCCACCATCCTTCCATAACATGGATTCCTACACCTTTTTTCCCTCCGCCGGTGTGCCCCAAGGCTCCGTCCTCTCCCCCTTTCTGTACCTTTTGTATACGGCGGACATGCCGCCGCCGTCACCCCCCCGTCCACCTTCTCCAGTTTGCCGATGACACCGCCTTCCTTGCCCCCCCCCCCCACCCCGCAGCATTCCCAACACCTTCTCCAATCCCATCTTGGCCGGTTAACTGCTTGGTGCAACCAGTGGTTGCTCAAGGTCAATCCCTCCAAAACCCAGGTGATCATTGTAGGCAAAACCATCCCTTCCTTCCGCCTCCTTGATTTCTATCTCACCATCTATGGCCGTCCTATCGCCCTCACCCCCACCCTTAAGTACCTCGGCGTCACCCTCGACCGTCGCCTCTACTGGACCCCCCATCTCCGGACAATCCAAGCCAAGGCACACTCCCGACTCGGTCTCCTCAAACCCCTTTCCGGACGTACGTGGGGTCTGGACCCCTCCACCATACTCCACACCTATAAATCCCTCATCTGCCCTATCCTCTGTTACACCCATCCTGCCTGGATCTCCGCCCCCCTACCTTTTACACATCCCTTCAGATCCTCAAACGCCATGCTCTCCACCTCGCCTATCGCATCCGTCTCCCCTCCCCCACGCGGATCCTGTACGACCTCATTCCGTTCCCCCACCTCCTCCATTTCCTTGAATGGATACGGATCCTGTATACCTCCCGAAAACTCGATCCTCCTCACCCGCTTGTCACCCCCATCCTCTCCCACCCCCACCCGCTGCCGCGTCTGTATTCCCATGTCCCACCCGGTCTCCATCTCTCCACCCTCCTTACCCTCTCCCAAGGTGCCTTCCGCCATTTCCCTCTCCCTGATGATGCCCTCCTCCCCTCCATCTACGCATCCTACCAATTTTGATCCTCCCCCCTCTTCCTTTGGGTACCCTCCCTCCCTTCTCTCCCCCTTCCCTCCCTCCTCCATTTCTCCCCACTCCTCCCCTGGGGTTCCCCTCCCCTGTCCCTCTACTCCTCCTCCCATCTCCTCAGCCATTGGCATCTTTGTTCTCCCTCACCCTTCTTCCACTCTTGGCAGGTCCCCGGACTTGTACACGCTACATGGACATTCGCGCGCCGGAGATCATCGCCATCAGTGTCTCGTGTGTGCCGTCGTGTTTGGCGTTCAGTGTTCACCGTCGCACTCCATCGTTCACCTGTGCCATCGACATCTTCAGTGTTTGTGCATCGTATCAACAACTTGTAGTGTGGATTATCGTCGAGTGTGAACGGCTCCGTGTTTGTCTTTATGTGTCTACTGTTTTATTAGTTACCATTATGTAACTTACGTGTATTCTTTCTGTTGTTTCTTTGTCTTTCTATGGCTGAAGAGCAGCGTAACATGCTGCTCACAGCCCGCCTGTTTGTACGGGTTTAAAAATAACAATAAAGAAAAAAAAGGACGCAAAAAGAAAAAGGCACAGGGACAACGACCAAAGATGGAAGTAAGAACCGATATCGCCTGGCCCCTGAAACCCACCGTCTCAAATGGTATAACGGGAGTAGGATTCGTTATGAACGGGAACATAGGGCAGAGACTTCGTCTAGTGGGAACAGTTCAGTGATAGGGTTGTTGTCACCAGAATCGGCAGGAAAACCACACGACACTGTAGTTTAGGTACACTTCCCGACGTTTCAAGCGGAAGATGAAGAGACAGAGAAAGTATATGATCATATTAAACGGTTCATTCAGAAAGTAAGTGGAGATAAAAACCTAACAGTTTCGGAGGACTGAAATGTAGCTGTAGGGAAGTGATTAGAAGAAATGGTTTTGGGAGTATTGGGCTTGATAGTAGGATCGAATGAGTGAATGCGGAGAAAGACTACTTGGGTTCCACAGTAAATTTCAGCTAGTATTAGCGAATACTCTGTTCAAGAATCACAAGAGGAGGAGGTATATTTGGAAAAGGCTGGCAGATGCTGGAAGGTACCAATTAGATTACATCATGGTCAAGCAGAGATTCCGAAATCAGATACTGAATTGTAAGGCGTAGCCAGGAGCTGATGCAGACTCAGATCAAAATTTAGCTATCACGAAGAGTAGTTGAAGTTTAACAGACTAGTCGGGAAGAATCACTTCGCAAAGGCAAACAATTCGGATACGGAAGTACTAAGGAATGAAGAGACACGCTTGAAGTTCTCTGAGGCCATAGATGCTGCAATGACTAATAGCTCAGTAGGAGTGGGCAGCCACAAAAGCTGAAAAGAATGACATAGGCACAATGGGATTACAGCGTGGGTAATGGAAGAAATACTTCTGTTGATCGACGAACGAAGGAAGCACAAAAATATTCAGGGGAATTCAGGAATACAGACATACAGCTCACTTAGAAATGAAACAAATAGCACAAAAATATTCAGGGAAATTCAGGAATACAGAAATACAGCTCACTTAGAAATGAAACAGATAGTAAGTGCAGGGAAGCTAAGGCGAAGTGGATGTACGAAAAACGTAAAGAAATCGAAAAAGAAATGAATGTAGGAAGGATTGATTCAGCATAGAGAGAACTTAAAACAACCTTGGGCGAAATTAAAGTCAAGGGCAGTAAATTAAGAGCGCAATGGAAATTCCACTGTTAAATGCAGAGGAGAGAGCGGACGACTAGCTTAACAGTTCTTGCATCCAAGATGCTGACAAGAATAATACACAGAAGAATGAAAAAGAAAATTAAGGATCTATTAGATGACGATCAGTTTGGCTTTAGGAAAGGTAAAGGCACCAGAGAAGCAGCTCTGACGTTGCGCTTGATAATGGAAAGGCTGAAGAAAAATCGAGATACGTTCATAGAATTGGAAAAAGCGTTCGACGATTTAAAATGTGCAAGATATTCAAAATGTTGAGATAAATAGGGGTAAGCTAGAGAGAAAGACACGTAATATACAATATCTGCAAGAACCAAGAGGGAACAATAAAACTGGAAGACCAAGAACGAATTACTCGGATTTAAAAGGGTATAAGACAGGAATGTGCTCTTTCGCCTCTGCTCTTCAGTCTGTACATCTAAGAAACAACGATGGAAATTAAGAAAAAAGGTTCAAGAGTGGTATCAAAACTCAGGGTGGAAGAGAATCAATTACAAAATTCGCTGATGACATTACAGTAAAAGTGAAGAACTACAGGATGTGTTGTTCGGAATAAACAGTTTAATGAGTACAGAATATGAATTTAGAGTAAATCTAAGAAATATGAGGGTAATGAGAAATAGCAGAAATGAGAACACCGAAAGACTTAACATAAAAATTGGGGATCACAGAATAAGACGAAGTTAAGGAATTCAGCTACCTAGGCAGCAAAATAGCCCATGATAGACAGGGCAAGGTTGACATAAACTGAAGTCTATCACTGGCAGGAAAGGGATCATGGCTAAGAAAAATCAACTGGTTGCAAATATAGGGCTTAATTTGAGAAAGAAATTTCCGAGAATATAAGTCTGGAGCACAGGATTGTATGATAGTGAAACGTGGACTGCCGGAAAACCGGAACAGAAGAGAGTGAAAGTATTAAAGATGTGGTGCTTTAGGCGAATAGGAGGATGAGGTAAGGAATGAGTAGATTCTCGGCAGAATTGGCGAAGAAATTACTATCTGGATAACACTAACAAGAGGAAGGGACAAGATGACAGGACATTTGTTAGGACATCAAAGAATAACTTCCATGGTAGCAGAGGGGGCTGCAGAAGGTAGAGGAAGACAGAGACTGGGATACACCCAGCAGATAACTGAGGACGTTGGTTGCAACTGCTAGTCTGAGGTTGGCACAGGAGTGGAATTCGTGGCGGGCCGCATCCAATCAGCCAGAAGACTCATTATTGCGAAAAGAGGTACGTGGCATTTCTGTGTCCTTCCGTGATAATTCAAAAGCTGACGCTCTCCATGCTCGGTATGTAATCTACCAGGCCTAAACATGAACACCATTAATGCACTCTGATGGTAATTCTACGCGTCACATAGAATTTCAACCGTAATCATTTTCATATCTGTGGATGATGTGTATTGCTATGAATATTCATTGACATCCGGCCATGTGTTCTGGGTTCTTCACATTTCTTTTTTACTGTTTCTCCGTTTACTCTATAGAGAATCTGTGCGTAGGTTTCGTCTGTTAGTTTCAAAGAACTTCCCAGACGTGATTTCTGTTGCTCCCTGGCATGTTCCATACCTGACTGTCAGTCTGCTGTTCGAAACGACTTACAAAGGTTTTCATCGAGTATCTCACATTCACTATCGAATACGAGTGATCTACATTCTGAAGAAACATCTGCGTGTTTGGTGATAGTACCCAAATTTAATAAATTAACGTTTACTCATTTTCCGTCTGAATTTTTACTCAAATGGAAAACCAGTTCTAAGCAAAGAAGGGAAAGTAGAAAGGTGGAAGGAATATATAGAGGGTCTATACAACGGCGATGTACTTGAGGGTGATATTGTGGAAATGGAAGAGGATGGAAATGAAGGTGAAATTCTAGATATGATACTGTGTGAAGAATTTGACACAGCACTGAAAAACCAAAGTCGAAACAAGGCAGTGGAAGTAGACAATATTCCATTAGAACTACTGATAGCCTTGGGAGAACCAGCCATGACAAAACTCTACCATCTGGTGAGCAAGATGTAAGAGACAGGTGAAATACTCTCAGACTTCAAGAAGAATATATTAATTCCAATCCCAAACAAAGCGGGTGTTGACAAGTGTGAAAATAATCGAACTATCTGTTTAATAAGTCACAGCTGCAAAATATTAACACGAATTCTTTACAGACGAATGGAAAAACTGGCAGAAGTCGACCTCGGGCAAGATCAGTTTGGATTCCGTAGAAATAATGGAACACGTGACGCAATACTGACCCTACGACTTATCTTAGGTTAAGGAAAGGCAAACCCACGTTTCTAGCATTTGTAGACTTGGAGAAAGCTTTTGACAATGTTGACTGGAATACTCTCTTTCAAATTCTGAAGGTGGCAGGGGTAAAATACAGGGAGCGAAAGGCTATTTACAATTTGTACAGAAACCGGATGGCAGTTATAAGAGTCGAGGGGCATGAAAGGGAAGCAGTGGTTGGGAAGGGAGTGAGACAGGGTTGTAGCCTGTCCCCAATGTTATTCAATCTGTATATTGAGCAAGCAGTAAAGGAAACAAAAGAAAAATTCGGAGTAGGTATTAAAATCAATGGAGAAGAAATAAAAACTTTGAGGTTCGCCGATCTCATTGTAATTCTGTCAGAGACAGCAAAGGACTTGGAAGATCAGTTGAACGGAATGGACAGTGTCTTGAAAGGAGGATATAAGATAAACATCAACGAAAGCGAAACTAGGATAATGGAATGTAGTCGATTTAAGTCGGGTGATGCTGAGGGAGGTAGATTATGAAATGAGACACTTAAAGTAGTTGATGAGTTTTGCTTTTTGGGGAGCAAAATAACAGACGATGTCCGAAGTAGAGAGGATATAAACTTTAGACTGGCTATGGCAAGGAATGGATTTCTGAAGATGAGACATTTGTTAAGTGTCAGCAAGTCTTTTCTGAAAGTATTTGTATGGAGTGTAGCCATGTATGGACGAGAAACATGGACGATAAATAGTTTAGACCAGAAGAGAATAGAAGCTTTAGAAATGTGGTGCTACAGAAGAATACTGAATATTAGATTGGTAGATCACATAACTAATGAGGAGGTATTGAATAGAATTGGGGAGAAGAGAAATTTGTGGTACAACTTGACTAGAAGAAGGGATCGGTTGGTAGGACATGTTCGGAGGCATCAAGGGGTCACCAATTTAGTATTATTTAGTATTGGAGGGCAGCGTGGAGGGTAAATATCGTATAGGGAGACCAAGAGATGAATACACTAAACAGATTCAGAAAGACGTAGGTTGCAGTAAGTACTGGGAGATGAAGAAGCGTGCATAGGATAGAGTAGCATGGAGAGCTGCATCAAACCAGTCTCTGGACTGAAGACCGCAACAACGCTTACTGAACGTAATGTAAAACTATTTGCCTGCATTCGACTTAATATCACATGAATATTAGTTTGCAGCAGAGGAATAAATATACGCTCCTCCACTTATCCAAGTGAAGCTGCAACGCGTTGTTAACCGTCTCCCGCCCCCCTTAACCAACGTCCCCTTCTTAATTAACTGTTGGCAGTCACTGAAATGACGCTTCTCAAAAATTTAATTCCCTCCGCATAGTGTGATCGAGGTTAACAAAGAAAGCAACTAAAAATCATAAAAGTTTAACTCTTAATTTTCTTTTTTTAAAAAATCTGTGGTAACTTCGACGATGTCAAACGCGAATGCATTCAGCAAATGTTATCCACGGACAAATGTTGATTATACTGTTGTCCTGAATTAATACTTTGCACTAGACATACCTACTGATTCTAATAAATTGAACACCGTATTTTAACATCGTACGAACAATGTAAATATTTTATGTCAACTATTTACTTTGTGCTTGCAGTCCATTTTTTGTAGACTAGAAATGATATTTTAATGACTTTTTACGTTATGTTAATTTAATTAAATAATTTCAATAATTGCAGTTAAGTTTAATACAAGAATGAGTTGCACGAAGTCGGAAATAGGTTTAAAATATGGGGAACATGGGAAGAAATCAGGACGCATGTAAAACAATGCCTGGGTGTTGGGATTATTAAGGCTACGTAACGGTTTAAAAACTATCGTAAAAAAAACCTCTTTTGGGAGGAACATCAAAAGGACAATTAGCAAGTTTAAGTAGGACGAAAGAATGCAAAGAGACGTCATTTGACAGACTGTTCTCTCAGGCAAATGCTAGTAAAAACGTTACAGAAATTCTTTGGCCTCAAGCGTTCGTGTTTTTCTGGCAAGAATCTGTCCGACGTTATTACCGCGGAATGCTGTTTCTTGGAGCATAAAGCGTTCATCATTACAGGGCTGGCAGCACATTATCTCATCATACAATTTTGCTCGTACAAAAAGGAGAGCACCTGTAAAAGGATGGTTATTAAAGGTCAGCAGCCGCACGGGTTTCTCTGTTGACCTCTGATTGAGACATGGCCGAAATCGTCGGAGTAGACATACCGTCGGCAGCAGGGCACTATAAAAATTTCAAGGCTGAAATAAATGCGGCGTGACTCAAGTAACCGTCTTGCTTTTCACAAGGGTGAGCGATCAACAAAAGTCTTATGTCATTACGGTTGGACTGCCTGTCACGAATTACAAAATACTGTCTTTGCAAGTGTTATTTATTTATAGCAGCCCATCCTGAGAATTTTTTTTTTTTTTTTTTTTTTTTTTTTTTTTTTTTTTTTTTTTTTGCCGAACTGGGATTGAAACTCAGGTCTCTAACTTACTATACAGATGCGTTGACCTTTTTTTTTACATTATGGTGTAACAATAACAAATATAAACTGCTTTTAACATTGTTTTTGTTATATAAGACGATGGCCTATATAAAATAAAATATTTCTGGGAAACGTAAATAAGTAGACTTTTCTTACATAATGGTGTAACAATAACAAACATAAACTGCTTCCAGCAGTTTTTTAAATATATTAGACGATGACTTTTATAAAATAAAATATTTCTGGGAAACGTAAATAAGTTGACTTTCTTTTTACATAACAGTGAAAAAATATCCTGCTTCTGTCAGAACAAAACAATAACGGACCACGTTCCTCTTTTGGGCGCGTACCTCGCTAATCCCGTTATACCTCGCGTAGGTGTCGGGTACGTCTTCACGTGTGGTGGTGGATCCTCTCCACTGTCCTGGTCCTTTCTTGTTCTGATACTTAGAGGCAATAATTACATTCTCCTACCCGGAACACCCCAACTGGTTGGGGGATCAAGCAAGGCACTCCCTAAAAAATTAGCGTAATATGTTCGCTATCTACATCTACATCTACATCTACATCTACATCTACATCTACATTGATACTCCGCAAGCCACCCAACGGTGTGTGGCGGAGGGCACTTTACGTGCCACTGTCATTACCTCCCTTTCCTGTTCCAGTCGCGTATGGTTCGCGGGAAGAACGACTGTCTGAAAGCCTCCGTGCGCGCTCTAATCTCTCTAATTTTACATTCGTGATCTCCTCGGGAGGTATAAGTAGGGGGAAGCAATATATTCGATACCTCATCCAGAAACACACCCTCTCGAAACCTGGCGAGCAAGCTACACCGCGATGCAGAGCGCCTCTCTTGCAGAGTCTGCCACTTGAGTTTATTAAACATCTCCGTAACGCTATCACGGTTACCAAATAACCCTGTGACGAAACGCGCCGCTCTTCTTTGGATCTTCTCTATCCCCTCCGTCAGACCGATCTGGTACGGATCCCACACTGATGAGCAATACTCAAGTATAGGTCGAACGAGTGTTTTGTAAGCAACCTCCTTTGTTGATGGACTACATTTTCTAAGCACTCTCCCAATGAATCTCAACCTGGTACCCGCCTTACCAACAATTAATTTTATATGATCATTCCACTTCAAATCGTTCCGCACGCATACTCCCAGATATTTTACAGAAGTAACTGCTACCAGTGTTTGTTCCGCTATCATATAATCATACAATAAAGGATCCTTCTTTCTATGTATTCGCAATACATTACATTTGTCTATGTTAAGGGTCAGTTGCCACTCCCTGCACCAAGTGCCTATCCGCTGCAGATCTTCCTGCATTTCGCTACAATTTTCTAATGCTGCAACTTCTCTGTATACTACAGCATCAGCCGCGAAAAGCCGCATGGAACTTCCGACACTATCTACTAGGTCATTTATATATATTGTGAAAAGCAATGGTCCCATAACACTCCCCTGTGGCACGCCAGAGGTTACTTTAACGTCTGTAGACGTCTCTCCATTCACTCCTGGAAATGGAAAAAAGAACACATTGACACCGGTGTGTCAGACCCACCATACTTGCTCCGGACACTGCGAGAGGGCTGTACAAGCAATGATCACACGCACGGCACAGCGGACACACCAGGAACCGCGGTGTTGGCCGTCGAATGGCGCTAGCTGCGCAGCATTTGTGCACCGCCGCCGTCAGTGTCAGCCAGTTTGCCGTGGCATACGGAGCTCCATCGCAGTCTTTAACACTGGTAGCATGCCGCGACAGCGTGGACGCGAACCGTATGTGCAGTTGACGGACTTTGAGCGAGGGCGTATAGTGGGCATGCGGGAGGCCGGGTGGACATACCGCCGAATTGCTCAACACGTGGGGCGTGAGGTCTCCCGGTACATCGATGTTGTCGCCAGTGGTCGGCGGAAGGTGCACGTGCCCGTCGACCTGGGACCGGACCGCAGCGACGCACGGATGCACGCCAAGACCGTAGGATCCTACGCAGTACCGTAGGGGACCGCACCGCCACTTCCCAGCAAATTAGGGACACTGTTGCTCCTGGGGTATCGGCGAGGACCATTCGCAACCGTCTCCATGAAGCTGGGCTACGGTCCCGCACACCGTTAGGCCGTCTTCCGCTCACGCCCCAACATCGTGCAGCCCGCCTCCAGTGGTGTCGCGACAGGCGTGAATGGAGGGACGAATGGAGACGTGTCGTCTTCAGCGATGAGAGTCGCTTCTGCCTTGGTGCCAATGATGGTCGTATGCGTGTTTGGCGCCGTGCAGGTGAGCGCCACAATCAGGACTGCATACGACCGAGGCACACAGGGCCAACACCCGGCATCATGGTGTGGGGAGCGATCTCCTACACTGGCCGTACACCACTGGTGATCGTCGAGGGGACACTGAATAGTGCACGGTACATCCAAACCGTCATCGAACCCATCGTTCTACCATTCCTAGACCGGCAAGGGAACTTGCTGTTCCAACAGGACAATGCATGTCCGCATGTATCCCGTGCCACCCAACGTGCTCTAGAAGGTGTAAGTCAACTACCCTGGCCAGCAAGATCTCCGGATCTGTCCCCCATTGAGCATGTTTGGGACTGGATGAAGCGTCGTCTCACGCGGTCTGCACGTCCAGCACGAACGCTGGTCCAACTGAGGCGCCAGGTGGAAATGGCATGGCAAGCCGTTCCACAGGACTACATCCAGCATCTCTACGATCGTCTCCATGGGAGAATAGCAGCCTGCATTGCTGCGAAAGGTGGATATACACTGTACTAGTGCCGACATTGTGCATGCTCTGTTGCCTGTGTCTATGTGCCTGTGGTTCTGTCAGTGTGATCATGTGATGTATCTGACCCCAGGAATGTGTCAATAAAGTTTCCCCTTCCTGGGACAATGAATTCACAGTGTTCTTATTTCAATTTCCAGGAGTGATTGATAACAACATGCTGTGTTCTGTTTGCTAAAAACTCTTCAATCCAGCCACACAGCTGGTCTGATATTCCGTAGGCTCTTACTTTGTTTATCAGGCGACAGTGCGGAACTGTATCGTACGCCTTCCGGAAGTCAAGAAAAATAGCATCTACCTGGGAGCCTGTATCTAATATTTTCTGGGTCTCATGAACAAATAAAGCGAGTTGGGTCTCACACGATCGCTGTTTCCGGAATCCATGTTGATTCCTACATAGTAGATTCTGGGTTTCCAGAAATGACATGATACGCGAGCGAAAAACATGTTCTAAAATTCTACAAGAGATCGACGTCAGAGATATAGGTCTATAGTTCTGCGCATCTGCTCGACGACCCTTCTTGAAGACTGGGACTACCTGTGCTCTTTTCCAATCATTTGGAACCCTCCGTTCCTCTAGAGACTTGCGGTACACGGCTGTTAGAAGGGGGGCAAGTTCTTTCGCGTACTCTGTGTAGAATCGAATTGGTATCCCATCAGGTCCAGTGGACTTTCCTCTATTGAGTGATTCCAGTTGCTTTTCTATTCCTTGGACACTTATTTCGATGTCAGCCATTTTTTCGTTTGTGCGAGGATTTAGAGAAGGAACTGCAGTGCGGTCTTCCTCTGTGAAACAGCTTTGGAAAAAGGTGTTTAGTATTTCAACTTTACGCGTGTCATCCTTGTTTCAATGCCATCATCATCCCGTAGTGTCTGGATATGCTGTTTCGAGCCACTTACTGATTTAACGTAAGACCAGAACTTCCTAGGATTTTCTGTCAAGTCGGTACATAGAATTTTACTTTCGAATTCAATGAACGCTTCATGCATAGCCCTCCTTACGCTAACTTTGACATCGTTTAGCTTCTGTTTGTCTGAGAGGTTTTGGCTGCGTTTAAACTTGGAGTGGAGCTCTCTTTGCTTTCGCAGTAGTTTCCTAACTTTGTTGTTGTACCACGGTGGGTTTTTCCCGTCCCTCACAGTTTTACTCGGCACGTACCTCTCTAAAACGCATTTTACGATTGCCTTGAACTTTTTCCATAAACACTCAACATTGTCAGTGTCGGAACAGAAATTTTCGTTTTGATCTGTTAGGTAGTCTGAAATCTGCCTTCTATTACTCTTGCTAAACAGATAAACCTTCCTCCCTTTTTTTATATTCCTATTAACTTCCATATTCAGGGATGCTGCAACGGCCTTATGATCACTGATTCCCTGTTCTGTACATACAGAGTCGAAAAGTTCGGGTCTGTTTGTTATCAGTAGGTCCAAGATGTTACCTCCACGAGTCGGTTCTCTGTTTAATTGCTCGAGGTAATTTTCGGATAGTGCACTCAGTATAATGTCACTCGATGCTCTGTCCCTACCACCCGTCCTAAACATCTGAGTGTCCCAGTCTATATCTGGTAAATTGAAATCTCCACCTAAGACTATAACATGCTGAGAAAATTTATGTGAAATGTATTCCAAATTTTCTCTCAGTTGTTCTGCCACTAATGCTGCTGAGTCGGGAGGTCGGTAAAAGGAGCCAATTATTAACCTAGTTCGGTTGTTTAGTGTAACCTCCACCCATAATAATTCACAGGAACTATCGACTTCTACTTCACTACAGGATAAACTACTACTAACAGCGACCAACACTCCACCACCGGTTGCATGCAATCTATCCTTTCTAAACACCGTCTGTACCTTTGTAAAAATTTCGGCAGAATTTATCTCTGGCTTAAGCCAGCTTTCTGTACCTATAACGATTTCAGCTTCGGTGCTTTCTATCAGCGCTTGAAGTTCCGGTACTTTACCAACGCAGCTTCGACAGTTGACAATTACAATACCGATTGCTGCTTGGTCCCCGCATGTCCTGACTTTGCCCCGCACCCGTTGAGGCTGTTGCCCTTTCTGTACTTGCCCAAGGCCATCTAACCTAAAAAACCGCCCAGCCCACGCCACACAACCCCTGCTACCCGTGTAGCCGCTTGTTGCGTGTAGTGGACTCCTGACCTATCCAGCGGAACCCGAAACCCCACCACCCTATGGCGCAAGTCGAGGAATCTGCAGCCCACACGGTCGCAGAACCGTCTCAGCCTCTGATTCAGACCCTCCACTCGGCTCTGTACCAAAGGTCCGCAGTCAGTCCTGTCGACGATGCTGCAGATGGTGAGCTCTGCTTTCATCCCGCTAGCGAGACTGGCAGTCTTCACCAAATCAGATAGCCGCCGGAAGCCAGAGAGGATTTCCTCCGATCCATAGCGACACACATCATTGGTGCCGACATGAGCGACCACCTGCAGATGGGTGCACCCTGTACCCTTCATGGCATCCGGAAGGACCCTTTCCACATCTGGAATGACTCCCCCCGGTATGCACACGGAGTGCACATTGGTTTTCTTCCCCTCTCTTGCTGCCATTTCCCTAAGGGGCCCCATTACGCGCCTGACGTTGGAGCTCCCAACTACCAGTAAGCCCACCCTCTGCAACTGCCCGGATCTTGCAGACTGAGGGGCAACCTCTGGAACAGGACAAGCAGCCATGTCAGGCCGAAGATCAGTATCAGCCTGAGACAGAGCCTGAAACCGGTTCGTGAGACAAACTGGAGAGGCTTTCCGTTCAGCCCTCCGGAATGTCTTTCGCCCCCTGCCACACCTTGAAACGACCTCCCACTCTACCACAGGTGAGGGATCAGCCTCAATGCGGGCAGTATCCCGGGCAACCACAGTCGTAGTCCGATCAGGGGATGCGTGGGACGAGCTGGCCGTCCCCGACAAACCCCCATCCGGACCCCCACAGTGATGCCCATTGGCAACAGCCTCAAGCTGTGTGACCGAAGCCAACACTGCCTGAAGCTGGGAGCGAAGGGATGCCAACTCAGCCTGCATCCGAACACAGCAGTTGCAGTCCCTATCCATGCTAAAAACTGTTTTGCAAAAAACGTCTGAACTAATATACAGAGAGCGCAAACAAATCGACAAAATTTAAACGGTTATTAAAATACAAGATTGCCTAGTAAATGCAGTAATGCTGCTACTTGCGCACTGCTGACACTGCTCGGCGGCGGAAGGAGACTAAGCGAAATTACACTATTCAGGTACTAAAACGCGATGCTACACTCTCAGATACTATAAAACGCCCGAAATTTATGAATTAAACAATGCAAGTACCAAAAACGCGCAAAGAAATTAAGAATTAAACTATGTAACAAACGAGTGAGCTAGGAGTATACGACTTGCTGCTCAGCTGCTTATCCAACGGCGGCAGGGGTGTCTCATAAGCTGCGAGTGATGTTCTTGTAGTGAGGCCCAAAAGTCGAGCACATTCTTACTGCCGTCTCGGAAAAGATAACGCACAGTCATACCTCGAATCCAAGTCCGGCGTTTGTCTTTGTTCGGGGATAATATGTCCTATCTAGGAGAAGTAGTATCCGTGGTTCTATTGCTTGCGGCCCCACCAGAAGGAGGAAGGCGATCATTTTCTTGACCAAACACCATACGTCCGCCGAAGGCCCGCATATCAGGCATATCCCGCATGTCTATAACATTGCACTGCGGATACAGTGGCTCGTCAGACATATGAATGGTATGCAACCTGGAACGAGTCACGTATTTCCCATTTACCACCTGATACCACAGTGCGCGTGTTCCCGTATCAAGGAGTGGATGGTGCACTGTACACCATACCACTGACCACGTAACATTTGGTTGCCGGCGCTCTACGCCATTATTCGGCCGTCGTCGAGTCAAGATGTGATATATATCACGTGCCGTTGCCGTCCTGGTAGTCGGTAGTTCCATATGTACATAACTGTGTTCCACAAAAAAGGTTCGCATATGGGCAAGCGATGGTGAGATGTGAGACACCGCTACCGGAGCCGAACGAGAAGGTGGAGCGAGTTCGTCTATCAAGGTGCCCGTCAGACTTGTCCGGTGTCGTGTCCATATCTTTATCATTGTAGTTATATAAATAGCCACTGCTCGGTCGCGTACGTGGACTAGTCCAAGACCTCCACGACTACGAGGAAGGGTGAGGGTTTCGTATCCGACCTTAAAAAGCAGACCTGTACTCACAAAATATCCTAGTGCCGCCAGGATTCGGCGGGCCAACACCACCGGCATAGGAAGAACTTGTGCCAGGTGGGGGTAGCTCAGTTGGTAGAGCACTTGCCCGTGAAAGGGAAAGGTCCCGAGTTCGAGTCTCGGTCCGGCACACTGTTTTAATCTGCCAGGAAGTTTCATATCAGCGCACACTCCGCTGTAGAGTGAAAATTTCATTCTATATATGACGGTAGTATCTGTTTCCGAAAGAACAGTTACCGTGGATGACCATGCAGCTTTGCTAGAAATGAAATGATAATTAAATGGACATCCTAGCTGCAAACAGGCGTTGATGTACTTCATTGGGGACATGTTGAAAATGTGTGCCCCGACCGGGACTCGAACCCGATGGGCAAACATCTATTAGGCGCACTACGAATGTAGTGGTGTGGACATGTTGGGAATGTGGATCTCACGGGGAGCGTGTAAGGGATAAGTCCCCGCAGTGGCTCAGATTGATAGAGCGTCTGCCATGTAAGCAGGAGATCCCGGGTTCGAGTCCCGGTCGGGGCACACATTTTCAATATGTCCCCAATGAAGTACATCAACGCCTGTTTGCAGCTAGGGTGTCCATTTAATTATCATTTCAAAATTTCATTCTATTTCAGTGACTGGATTATTCTCAACAAAATCAACAACAACATAATATCAAAAACAACAAGTCAGTTTTACATGTCAGTATCACAAGCGGAAGATAGGGATATAGAGAGAGGGTATATGATGACACAGAACGGGTAACGCCACACATAAAGAGAAAGAGACATGAAAATTTAGTAATCAGAGTGGATTGGAACTCTAAACAAACAGAAGAGATATAACGCAAAAAGGAACGAACGAGTATGAGAGTGGTTGCAGGAATGAGAGAGGAAGAACTCCTTGATCTCTGTAGTAAATCTCAGACAGTAATAGAAACTACACTGTTCAAAAATCATGAAAGGAGGATATTTACTTGGAAAGGACATAAGGGAAGACACATCTGAATTCAATCGTGGTCAAAGAAAGATTCACTAATTACATGTTAGATTGTAAGGAATAACCAGAAGCAGATCTAGAATCAGATCACAATTTAATAATATGAAGTCAAGATCAAAGATTAAGAGAATCGTCAGGAAGATTCAATGTGTAAAAAGTGGGATACAAAGTAACGAATAATGGATACAGAGTAACGAATAATGACGGTTACCACTATAGGAGACGACTAGACATCTCTAAAAAAGGACAATCATAGAGATCAGACAGACGAATGTGTTAATAAGGAAATTAGCTGCTAATCCATAAGAGAAGAAATACTTGAATTTATCACGAAAGAAAAAAATACAGCAAATTTCAGGAAGAGAAACACAAAAATATCACTTAAAAAGAAATGAGTACAAATTACAGGGAAGCTAGAGTGATAAGGCTGTAGGACAAATAATAAGAAATCAAAAAGGACAAAGTCAGCGTACACCAAAGTCAAAATAACTTCTGAGATTGTGAAAAGAACGTCACAACTACAAATCTGCGAACAGAATCACTCCGTTAAACTCAAAGAAGAGAGCTGGGTCTTACAAGAGAGAAGAATATCTAGTAATGCGATACCAGAAAAAATAGGCGATTAGTAAAACACAAGAAGTCAAATATTAGTGTCAGAATTTGAAAGAGATTTCGAAGGCTTGTGATCAAGCAAGGCAGAATAGACATATAATTTCATTGGGGGAAATGTCAACCAAACCATTATTCAAGCTAGTGTGAAGAGTCTATGAGAATGGTGACATACACTCAGACTTTTGGAAAAATTGTATCATTACAGAGGAAAGGAAAAACAAATTGAGGATTTGTTAATGAGTATCAGTTCAGCTTAAGGCAAGTAAAGGCAAAAGGAAAGCAGCAGTTCTCTCGTAGTGGAAGCAAGAGTTCAGAAAATTTGAGACACCTTCATAGATAATAGAGAAAGCGTTAGACATGTGCAAGATGTTATGCAAAGCTCAATAAACAGGATAAGATATAGGCAAAGATCGGAATCTATGCTACTATATAAAGACAAGACTTGTTTAAAGCTGTTACCAAAACTCTCAGGAAGTTCTCCAATGATTTACTTCAAATTTTTAAACGATGCTCTAAGAACGGACATGTCAGCAAAAATGTCAAAAAGCTCGTGACTGATTTACATCAGATTTTTACACAATAATGTGATAAAGATTCAGTTGGGCATAGGCTAAATGCTTTTAATATGTATAACATTTTAATAAACATAATACATAAAGGGAAAACGTTGTTAACAAAAATCTCGATAAGTTCTTGACAGATTTATTTTCATTTTTACATGATATTCTAATTGAAGTTCAGATGGATGTAGGCTAAATATTCTTTAAATATATATTTATATGAGGATGGCTTCCATTGTTCGAGGGACACAGCAGGCTACTCATTACTTAAGAGGCAAATGACTGAAGTGAGAATTCGGTTAGGCAAAAATATCACATCAGACGAAAAAGGTGTTATTTCAATAAAATCTGATTTGCTTGTTACTTACCCTGTTAAGAGGATTATCAAACTATCTATCTCGATTCTATTAAGGGGATACAGAATCGGATTTTGGGTTAAAAAATCGAATTTTTTTTATTGGCGTATTATATTCTGCCATGTTTCCTCTTTAAAATGACGTATCATACATAGCTCTACTACAATTATAACTATTTTATTTTTATATATTTGTGAGATCGGGTATTGCGCTTTAGTTATACACGTCTCTCGTGGCTGACCATGAACTTTTTGGCAGTACCTTTAAAGTGACATGAATTCAAATATCCCGGTTTCCAGCGACTATTTATACACTAGTTGCCCGAAAATGTTTCTCTCTGGTTTCCTCAAGTTACTCTTTGACTTTGTGGCGGGACTGTTTTGTAAACAGTGTGATATAAGAAAGTAGTTGTTGTTGAGTTATTTCGTATTTAGTGCTTCATTTTTCGCAGTGAAAATGCCTAGAGCTAATGCAAAAGTATTTAAAAAGCGTGTGAACTGGCAAAAGAAAAGAAATAATGATTCATTAGCAAAGCAAAGCAGTTCATCATCATCACTGTTGGAAAATGTGAATCCACTTATTACTGATTTGCCGAACGAACTTACACCAAATGAAAACAGTGCTTCTCATAAAAAACTAAGAGATTTGGAAGAGAAATATAATTTACTTGATAGAGGGAATGAAGTTTTTGAACTCATTGATACGAATATATTGTGTGAAGCTCTTGAAAACAGTTTGTGCTGCAAAAAATGTCATGGAAACGTTTCTCTGAAAGTAGAATCCCATGTTGGCCTGGCTGCCCAGTTTAATTTAATATGCAGTGTTTGTAAATACAGCTGTAAGTTTCCAAGTTCGGTTTCAGTAACTGTAAATAATGGATACAAGAAAACTGAACTTTATAGTGTAAATATTAGGTTAGTTTATGGATTGCGAGCAATTGGTAAGGGCAAAGCAGCTGGTGATATGCTATGTGGTGTTCTAAATCTTCCAAGTGCACCTTCAAAGTTTGAAGCTTACAATTATGTACTAGGATCTGCAGTTGAAGATGTAGCACAGAAGTCAATGCAGGTTGCTGTGGAAGAAGCAGTGGAAGAAAATGACGGCAGTCGTGACCTCACAGTGGCGTTTGATGGCACGTGGCAGAAAAGGGGCCACACCTCCAACAATGGTGTTGTAACAGCAACTAGTGTTGATACTGGCAAGGTTATTGATGTTGCAATAATGTCTAAATACTGTAGGTGCACAGGCAGGCTGAAAAATGAACACAGTGATGACTGTATTGCTAATTATTATGGTAGTAGTGGTGGCATGGAGGTTGCTGGGGTGAAGAAAATTTTTCATCGCTCTTCACAGTGGTATAATGTTCGCTATGTCAAATATCTGGGAGATGGTGACTCTAAAGCATTCAAAGAAGTTTTGGAAAGCAAACCATATGGGAACAGTGTAAATATAAGCAAACTTGAATGTATAGGACATGTGCAGAAGAGAATGGGTGCCAGGCTGAGAAGGTTAAAATCAGTTATGAAAGGGAAAAAACTAGATGATGGGAAAACCTTGGATGGCAGAGGAAGATTGACTGATTCCATAATAGACCACATTCAGAACTGCTATGGCCTTGCAATCAGGCAAAATACAGGCAATCTTGAAGAAATGAGGAGAGCTATATGGGCTTTATATTTCCACACCGCATCCACGGATGAGCATCCACAACATGGTTTGTGCCCCAAAGGTGAAAACAGCTGGTGTAAATACAATAGGGGACTAACAACAGGAGAGAAATACATTCACCACCACAGTCTACCATCAGCCATCATGGCAGAAATAAAGCCCATTTTCAGAGATCTGGCTGACAGAAGTCTTCTGATGAAATGTCTTCACGGAAAAACGCAGAACCCCAACGAGTGCTTGAATAGTGTGATATGGCATCGTCTCCCAAAAACAGTGTTTGTCGGAATTAATACACTACATTTTGGTGTGTATGGTGCTGTGGCAACCTTCAATCTTGGAAATATAACTAAATGCCAGGTCCTTCAAAAGTTGGGTATGTGTGTTGGTTCCCGTACGGTACGTGCTATGTTCTTTTTAGATCAGCACAGACTAAGGCATGCTGATAATATAATCAAGACATTAGTGAAAAAAGCAAGACAGGTGCAGAGGGGTGCCAAAAGAAGACTTGAAGATGATTATGAAGACTGTGAAGGGGGTATTAGCTACGGATCAGGAATGTTTTAATCTTCTTTCTCCGTTTCCCGTAAGTTTACTTTTTACTTCATCTAGGAACATTATCTCAGGTACTGGTCAACCTAGAAGTCTGAAATTTTTATGACGTAGTGACATAGGTCCCTATTACATACTGAAACAACGATTTTTTAATTACTTGATTTACAAAAGACTTAGGGGTGATAGTCTAGTAAAAAGCGATGGAAAAAATTTACTTAAAAATAAATGTACAATATCTCTGTAAAAAAATACTTTGACAATAAACTGTTGTTTCAGTATTGTTGTAACATATGAATGCACATACAGTAAAATTTTTACCTCTCTGTCTCCAGCAGTTTGAGAGAAAATGTTCCCTATAGTAGGCATATATTAACATTGCGGGGATAGGTGATTCCGTATCCCCTTAAAAAGAGGTAATTACTAGGCTGATTGTATTTCCTTCTACTTCTCCGGTGCTCTCTCTGAAATTAATGGAGGAAATAAATCTTAACCGACTTTTAAGCAAAGCAGGCGAATGTCTCGTTTGATGTGTAAGTAACGGGACACATTCCTGCATCTTCTTGTATTCCCTTTATTATTTTACTACTTTTCCACCCAAAGTCGGTTTTGATTTCCATATTACTTTGATTAGGAATGAAGTCAAGTGTGCGGACCCATTATCATTTATCAAGCATACAGTCACAAAGAATACAATAACACGCTTCTCCCGGGGAGGCTGGTTACATTTGCGAACATTTAACAAGCAAATGAACAACATAGAAAAGCAAAAAGATATGAGAGGGATCTGACAGATATCTCTCAAGCCATAAACACAACTTTTCTGTTTTCTGTTAAAAGTATGGTTGAAATGGCCTGCTATCGTAGTTAAAATTGCCTATGAGAAAGAAAACTAAATCGCATATTTTCACAGCACAGCACGGCAAAACATTTTCTTTCTCACAGCCGGTTTTAACAGAAAGAATATAAATTACTGCTTAAAAACATGTATATGGCATCTTTCCTTCTGAATGAACTTTTCGAGGCCATTGATAACAAAATTTCTGTCTGTCTGTCTGTCTCTCTCTCTCTATACATAGGCTGCATATTAATATATATAATAGGGAAACGCATTCACGACCATTAACGCACACGCACCAACCAATGACCACAACAGTAAGGACCCAGACGCCATTGAGGATTTTGGACAGTAATGGAGGAGACAATCAAGAAAATACCTAGGCGACTTCAACGCAAAACTAGGAAAGGAACAAAAATACAGACACATTACAGGAAGATACACACCACACCGTGAAACAAACCTAAACGGGAAATACCTGATAGAATTCTGTGAGACCCATGACCTCAAAGTCATGTAACGAACTTCAAGAAGCCCATACAAAAATTAACCATTTGGAAACTCCCAAGTGGCAGTAGATAATTACAGATAGACCATGTCATAATACAAAGAGAATCACAGAGTGAAATCCAGAACATCAACACACGAAACAGTTTCTTTAACTCGGATCACCACCTTCTACAGATAAAGACACTCCTAATCCCTAATAGGATTAGACCAGACCCAGAACATCTAACACTCAACCAAGAGAAAATACTGGAGAAAATTAAGGTAGGAACAACGCAAAACTAGGAACAGCTATCAGGAAAGCTTCAGGAAGCCATGAAATTAGCAGCAGCATCGAGAACCAGGAAACACCACTAGCGGAACCACACATGTGACCTAGCAATCGAAAGATGAGTCAACACATGGAAGAAGTTCAATAGCAACAAGATACCAGAAAACTGACAAGAATTTCTCAAAACACAGAAACAGACAAGTAAAATTATCCACAAATAAAAACGAAACTACGACAAACACAAACTAGAAGAGATAGAAGCAGACTTCACAAGGAACAACACGAGGAATTTCTACAGGACATCCAGAGAAAACACGATGAAATACCAAGCACCGAACCTCTGCTTTAGGAAACCGGACGGCACACTAGAGACCAATGCCAAGAACAACTGTAACCCCCTAGCGAAGTACTTTGAGGAACTCCTAAACACAGAATCACCAACAGGAACCCACACCAAACCCAGATAGTGAACCGCCATTGATAGAAGAAGTTAGAGAAGCCATCAAGAACCTCCAAAACAATAGGACATCAGGAGAGGATGGAGTCATCGTGGAATTCTGGAATCTACAAGCCCCTATTATCACAGAACACATACACAATATCAGGAAACAGATATGGGAAACAGAAGAGATACCGAAATAATGGCGCACAGCACTGATACAGCTTCTACGCAAGAAAGGGGATAAGTCGTACCCAAACAACCATAGGGGCATCTGTTATCTATGACATATAAGATACTTCCGAAAGCACTGCTAAATGGATTAGAGAAGCATACAGACCACCTGATTGGCGAATACCGGGCTGGTTTTCGTAAACACAAGTCGTGCGTTGAACAGATATGGAACCTGCAACACAAACAGAACATAACCATCACCTTCGTCACTTCAAGAAGGTGTACGACTCCATAGACAGAGAAACCCTCTTTAAAATCCTGAAAGAATACAGAGCAGATAGGCAGACACTAACCATAATTCAACAAACACGAAAAAACGACATCTAAAGTAAAGTTCTATCGAGAGCTTTCAGAACAATTCGAAATCAGGAGTCAGGCAGAGCGACGGCCTGTCGCCATTGCTGTTCAACATAGTACTGGACAAAATACCGAAGGAATGCGAAAAGGCACAGAAAGGAATCCTGTTAGGAAGATGAAGAGTGAAAACACAGTTCATGAACACCCCAAAAACACCCATCACTACACACAAAATATGGGACAATACACAGAACTGAAAATTTCAAGTACCCGGGAGAAACAATACGGATCACACGAAGAAATAAGGTATCTAATGAAGAGAGAAAAGCGAAACTAGAGAAGGCCTACAAACTGACTTGGAATCACTGCAATAAGAAAGCTTTCTTACGAAAGGCCAAGCTACGACACTACGAGACGGTGGTGTTAACAGAAGCACTAAACGCAGCCGAGACCACGGTAGTATAAGGACAGAAACTAATCAAACAGATAGAGGAGACGGAACGACAGATACTCCGGAAAATATTCAGACCGACGCAAAAAGACGGGGCAGTTGAAGAACTATACGAAGAGACAGAGAAAATAACAGACCAAATCAGGAAACGATGACTACAGTTTTACGGACACCTCAGCAGAATGGCACCACATAGGATAACGAGACAGATCTTGGATTGGGTTGTTGTTGTGGTCTTCAGTCCTGAGACTGGTTTGATGCAGCTCTCCATGCTACTCTATCCTGTGCAAGCTTCTTCATCTCCCAGTACCTACTGCAACCTACATCCTTCTGAATTTGCTTAGTGTATTCATCTCTTGGTCTCCCTCTACGATTTTTACCTTCCACACTGCCCTCCAATACTAAATTGGTGATCCCTTGATGCCTCAGAACATGTCCTACCAACCGATCCCTTCTTCTAGTCAAGTTGTGCCACAAACTTCTCTTCTCCCCAATCCTATTCAATACTTCCTCATTATTTATGAGATCTACCCATCTAATCTTCAGCATTCTTCTGTAGCACCGCATTTCAAAAGCTTCTATTCTCTTCTTGTCCAAACTATTTATCGTCCATGTTTCACTTCCATACATGGCTACACTCCATCCAAATACTTTCAGAAACGACTTCCTGAAACTTACATCTATACTCGATGTTAACAAATTTCTCTTCTTCAGAAACGCTTTCCTTGCCATTGCCAGTCTACATTTTATATCCTCTCTACTTCTACCATCATCAGTTATTTTGCTCCCCAAATAGCAAAATTCCTTTACTACTTTAAGTGTCTCATTTCCTAATCTAATTCCCTCAGCATCACCCGACTTAATTCGACCACATTCCACTATTCTCGTTTTGCTTTTGTTGATGTTCATCTTATATCCTCCTTTCAAGACACTATCCATTCCATTCAACTGCTCTTCCAAGTCCTTTGCTGTCTCTAACAGAATTACAATGTCATCGGCGAACCTCAAAGTTTTTATTTCTTCTCCATGGATTTTAATACCTACCCCGAATTTTTCTTTTGTTTCCTTCACAGCTTGCTCAATATACAGATTGAATAACATCGGGAGAGGCTACAACCCTGTCTCACTCCCTTCCCAACCACTGCCTCGAAAAGTTGTGCTTATGGCTTGAGTGATATCTGTCAGATCCGTCTCGTACCTTTTTGCTTTTTTAAGCTGGTCATTTACTTTTGTCACTTGTTAACCGTTTTCAAATATAACCAGCCTCTCGGGAAGAAGTGTGATATTGGATTGGGTTAGCACAAGGAAAACAACAAATGGATGAATGGAGTAAGAAATGAAATGGAACAACTGAACATCACATAGAAAACAACACAGAACAAAACACTCCTTAGGAACCTGATCAGAAGACACAAACTACAAGAGACACCACACAACAAACGAACACAATGGACCGAACAAAGACGACAAGAACACAGCCGGAGAATTAAGGAACACTAGGCGAACAGCAAAAAAGAGAAGCCGAAGAGAACACAGGACCTAAGGTGGACCGAAGAACGGAAGCAGAAACACGGCACACGAATGAGGGAAGTTTGGGCAGAACGTAAAGAGAAAACAACAGTGAAATTGACATGAAGCTTAGTCTAAATGCATTGTTCAAGGGCATAACACAAATAATAATAATAATAATAATAATAATAGTGAAAGGTCGTTAACAATTCCCTCGAAAAGTTGTGTTTATGGCTTGAGTGATATCTATCAGATCCCTCTCGTACCTTTTTGCTGTTTTAAGCTGGTCATTTGCTTTTGTCACTTGTTAACCGTTTTCAAATATAACCAGACTCTCGGGAAGAAGTGTGTCATTGTATTATTAGGGAGTGTACGCTTGATAAATGATAATGGGTGTGCACAAAGAGATGCTGACGTGTGTCCCGTTACACATCGAGCGAGACATTCTTCTGCTATGATTAAAAGTCGGTTTAGATTTATTTCCTCCAGTAATTTCGGTGTGAGCATAAGAAGAGCGGAAGTAAATGCAATCATCCTAGTAATTAGCTCCTTTTAATAGACTCGAGATAGATAATTCGAAAGTCTTCTTAACAGGGAAGTAATAAGCAAATCAGATTTTATTGAAATAACAGTATTTTTCGTCTGATGTAATGTTTTCACCTGACCGAATTCTCACTTCAGTTATTTACCTCTGTATGGAGGGCATTCTGTCTCGGAAAGAAGTGGACAGTCAGATTGCGTTTCAGAGAGCGGTTAAGGACGGGAAGCGTTCTGGTTCTGAGATCGATGGACAGCTGTTGATCTTTGTTTTAGATCCGAGACGACAGCAGAATGGTAAGTGTTCTCAGTGCGACATTGAGATTAGCATCGTGAGAAGTTTAGGAACATTCCGATTAAGCTAAAGTCGTTTCACTGCCGCAGTTATGATTCTTAATTTTATCATTTCTATTCTTTTGTTATTGGGGGTTTCAACGTTGCTTATAGTGAATCTTGAGTTCCCACGCCTTGCTGATAATTTTCCCAGTACATGTATTGGTTCCAGTGTGTTCCTAATCTCTCCTTAATATCATGGGTAAAGCAGTTATATCTGCTACATTTAAAGTCAATTCAGTGTACTTTGCTGACCCGCCATATGTGTATTACTTCTGTGTGATAAAGTTTAATTCTTTATGTGTTTCTTCTTATGAATGAAGACTTTGGTTATGTTTAGGTTTTCATACATATGTAGACCCTAGTGAAACCAGTGTGCAGTAATCGAATACCTCTTCATATCATTTCGGTAGTTAGTTAGCCCCATGTCCTTTGAAAACAGCCGCGCGGGATTAGCCGAGCGGTCTAGGGGCTGCAGTCAGACTGTGCGACTGGTCCCGGCGGAGATTCGAGTCCTCCCTCGGGCATGGGTGTGTGCGTTTGTCCTTAGGATAATTTAGGTTAAGTAGTGTGTAAGCTTAGGGACTGATGACCTTAGCAGTTAAGTCCCATAAGATTTCACATACGTTTGAACATTTGAACTTTGAAAACAGATCAACTACGGCCATAAGCCAATACATGTGAGGGACGTTGCCTATTAAAACAATTCCATAGTTCAAATCTTCTTTTCGATAACAGATAGCTTCCGACTAGCCTAAAAGGCCGTAGGATATATTCCTTTATTTTGTGTAAATTATTGACGCTCAGGCGTCTGGTGACTCTTGTACCAAATCATTAGCAGAGTCAAGCCCCATCTTACATAATCCCCCCACCCCATAAGAGACCTCTTCCAGGCTTTTCGGCTTATTATTAGAATACTAATATGTGATGTTAGTCGTATGAAACTTTGTAATCGTACCCATTCTCTGATTAAAGCTATTCCAAATACTGTCATCACAGTTACTATCCTCACAGATCCACCACTTGCAGAGGTATCTCTCAAACCCCATATACCAACGATACCAAGCGACTTACTCACTCGTTTTAAGCGACTTTAATTCCCAATCAAGGTTTTTGTGAGGCACGGGGGAAGATGAGATGGACACATATGTGGATGGGAGGAAATGTACATTGAGAGGAGGAAGGAGGAAATGGACAGAAAGAGGGGGAAGGAGATGAACAGAAAGAGAGTGGGGAGGAGCAGACGGTGAGTGAGAGGGTGGACGAGGTGGAGAGAGAGAGAGAGTAGGAGGATGAAAGGGAGGAGGAGGAAATGGACAAAGACAGGGGCGTGGAAGAGATGCACAAGAGTGAGAGGAGGAAGGAGATCAGGAGGTACGTATAATTCCCACACTTATTAAGCAGTTGCGAAGCACTGCCAGGTTCGTTAGTATGCAATATGTACAAGAACCAAGAGGTAACAATTATAATGGCCAAAAAAGATAATTACTCGAATAAAGACGGATGTATTGCAAGGATGCAGTCCATCTCCATTATTTTTCAACCAGTACATCGAAGAAGCAATAGCAGAAATAAAAGAAAGTTTTAGGAGTAGGGTTAAAATTCTGGGTGAAAAGATCACTTATATGATTCTCTATTGAAACTGGTAACCTCCGTGAAAATGAGGAACAACCGCAGGACCTGTTTAATGAAATGAACAGATTAATCAGCAAGTAATGTGAGTACAGACTAAACCAAAGAAAGATGAAGGTAATGAGGAGGAGAAAAAATGAGAATATCGACATACTTAACATCGAAACTGTCGAACATGGTATTATATTGGTAATCCAACCTCTGGCATGGTTCTACCTACTTCAGCACCCAGTGTTATATACAACAGTGGGCACTGAAACATCTCAAATTTGAGTGAAAGAAAATTTTGCCCTTACCTCATGAATACTGCGAGATGAATGCGTGGAGAAATTATTCTTACTGTGGCATTTTTCCACATAGGGCTGCTGCAACGCGACATGCTCTTCATGGTCTACAACAAGCACCTTTCGCGGCAAGATCATGAGGTCTCTCGCCAGTTGAACACGTATGGGGCACAGTGAAGCAGGAACTTATTCTTGCTCCTGGGTCTGCAAGAACCGTTGCCCAACTGCAACAAAACGCGCATTGCGCTTGGGACAACGTACCGCAGGATCCCATTCGACACATTTACGATAGTGAACATTTCGTCACTAGAAGGGGTTAAATAGTGTACCAATTGTTCTATTTCGCTGCTCTTTACTGTGGCATGTGTGTTTCATTTTGTCTGAATTTGTCAAAATCAGAAAATGATAGGATCTCTTATGAACAGGGAGGTTTGGCAGAGTGAGTTACTGTGAGCAGTTTAATGATAGAATAGGTCTCATGAGAATCGGCAGCAAAATGACGCTGACAACAATAGTTCGGGTATAGATGCCGACGTCACAAACAGAAAAAGAAACAGAGACAGTATACCATGGCACTGAACGTCGGCTCAATATGTAAAGGGAGACGATAATCAAATAATCATGAGGGATCGGAACACTGTGGAAGAGGAAGAATTGAAAACGGCGTTACAACAGAGTTTGGGCTCGGTAGCAGAAGCGAGAGAGGGGAAATACTGGTAGAGTTCTGCAGAAAACTTCAGCTGGTGTTAGCGAACACACAGTTCAGAAATCACCTGCGAAAATTGCAGATAAATTACATCGTGGCCCGAGAGAGATTATGAAGTTAAATATTCGATAGTAAAGCGTACGTAGGAGCAGATAAAGCACCGTATCACAATTTAGTAATGATGAAGAGTATAATGAAGTTTAAAAGAGTCATCTGGAAGTATCAGTGCAGCAAGAAGTGGGATACTGAATCAGCAAGGAATGATGATGCGCATTTGAAATTCTCCAATACTGTCGATATGGACTTCTCTAAAAAGAACAATCACTGAAGCGGGACCGACAAGTGTAAGTACAAGGAAGATAACAACGGAGAAAATTTCGTTGACAGAAGAAATATCTTAATTAACCGACAAAAGTAATTTTGGAATGAAATAAACAGGAAATGCAGGGGGAATCAAGACAGAATAGGCGCAGTAAAAATACGAAGAAATCGGAAAAGAAATAGTCGTTGGAAGCACAGGTTCAGTATATAGAAAATTCGAAATAACGCTCCGTGAAATTGAAAGCAACGGTGTCAACGTCAAGATTGCTGACGGAATTCCACTGTTAAACATAGGAGACAGGACGAGTAAGTGGGAAGACTATTGAATGCCTCTATGAGGGGAGAGAGAGGAGTACACTACTGTCTGCTGTCGTGATAGAAGAAGAAATGTAGGCCAATATGGAAGACATAGGGGATACATTTTACAGTCAGAGTTTGAGAGAGCATAGGAATCAACGCGGGAAAGAATAAGAAAACTACTATTTAAATAGGTTTGTAGAATCTATGAAACTAGAGACATGTCATCAGACTTTAGGGAAAACCTCATCCACACAATTCCGAAGGCACCAAGGTCAGGTAAGTTCGAGAATTATGGCACAATCAGTCTAACAGCTCATGCACACAAGTTGCTGACAAGAATAATGTACAGAAGAATGAGAAAGCAAACTGAGAATCTCTTAGGTGAGGAAAAGTAAAGGCACCCGCGAGAAAGTTCTGTCATAGCGCTTGATAAAGCAAGCAAAACTTAACAAAAATCAGTACACGTTCATTGGATTTGTCTACCTACAACGGTGGGGATAATCACTCACTGAGGGGTAAAATTAAATTTTCTGGGAGATAACAGAAGATTTCTATTATGATTCACTCACGAAACTGTTATATTTAGAAGATCGTTACTCTTATCATTACTTAGTAACACTGTAATACTGATTACGAATAATTACATTCACCAAAATACTAGCGTCAACTGGTGACACAGTGTAGTGCAGATAATAACTTGTGAAACAAATGCCTGAACAACATCTTCCTCACATAGTCCACCCGCCACACACATACGTTGTACTTTGTACCATGTGTCTATGGCTGTAAAACTGATTCATTAAATGTTAAACACCTCATGAAAAATTGTTTCTCCGGTTTGTAGGTACTAGATAATGCTTCATTGTTCACTTTGCAGCAGATGAACGAACTGCTTGGCAGCACAGCACAACACTAACTATGTAATGGCTACTACACTGCTGTACAGCCTACACAGTATTATTTTTTATTATTGTTAATGGCAATGGTCAGACTCACGAGCATTCCAGTTTCTGCCATTTCAGAAGTAAGAGTCCAGCAATCAACAGTCTACTCTACAAACGGTAAGTGTAGTGCCTGCATTCTATCTTGGTTCATTTTAAAGATGGTGCAGAGTGTGGGTGAAGCAAGTAGTGCTAGGGAAAGGAAGCATGCTTTTGTAACAAGTGTCGATCCTCAGTATAGATAGAGCTTTCTTTTCTGAGAACGAGTTGTAAGTAACACTGGCGATTCACTGACAATTTCTTCATTATTCTGTAAAAAAAAAAGTTGATAGAAATAATCTATACCAGTTATCTGATTGAATCATTAGTTTGTGGTTTAATGAAACACTTAGAATATCAAAAAACCTACATATTTCATCACTTTAAAAATAAAAGGATTCAAAGGAAATTCTTTTTCTTTCTAAAATTTAGTTACATGCTAATATTGATGATGATGAAGGGAGGAGGGGAGTCGGGGTACTAACTAATTACTTATTGCGCTCAAGGGCGATGGCCTCAGAACGATTGGGAACCATTGATCTAGAAAATCCTTTCGACAATTTTAGATGATTCATATGTTAGAAATTCTCAGAAAAGTAGGTGTAAGCTACAGGGGAAGACTGGAATATCGTCGACCAATGAAGGCCGCCAGGTCAGTGTTACAGGCAATGGACACAGGGGCACAGTCTTCTGATACAAAATTACTTCTGTGTCGCTAGTTGGAGTAGCGGCGAGAGCATCTTGTTTGTGTCCCGTCCATGGTGCAGGCGAACGCGCGCAGTCTGTTTACATCTTCGACGCCTCTTACTACTACGACAGTTGATACACGCGCACTGGCTCACGGTTATCGAAATCCACAATCAGGTTCAGTTTTCTACCGGAAATGCACGACCCAGGGCCATTGAAATTGAGTGTTTCCTTCGCGACGAAGTTCACCTCGAGCCCAAGGACACCGAAGGCATCCACCTTTGTAGAAACAGTAGAGCCTTGTACGACAAAATGAAAAGCGACGCCGTCTGTCATGGCGTAGGGTCTAGATATGCTATCGGCCTCATGTTTAAACACGCTGACGGTCACTATCGATCAGGCGGGGCTCGGATTACGCTCTCTGCGCGTCTTCGAGCTTCCCTCTGAAGTGCCACCAGACATCTTGCTGCCTTACAACCATGCGCGAAAGTACTCGGCCCCCTAGTCGAAAAATGAAATACGTTGAAAACATATCTGGTCCTTAACGGAGTCAGGCAAGTTAGAAGAAACACGTGTCGTCATACAGGGTGTTTCAAAAATGACCGGTATATTTGAAACGGCAATAAAAACTAAACGAGCAGCGATAGAAATCCACCGTTTGTTGCAATATGCTTGGGACAACAGTACATTTTCAGGCAGACAAACTTTCGAAATTGCAGTAGTTACAATTTTCAACAACAGATGGCGCTGCGGTATGGGAAACTCTATAGTACGATATTTTCCACATATCCACCATGCGTAACAATAATATGGCGTAGTCTCTGAATGAAATTACCCGAAACCTTTGACAACGTGTCTGGCGGAATGGCTTCACATGCAGATGAGATGTACTGCTTCAGCTGTTCAATTGTTTCTGGATTCTGGCGGTACACCTGGTCTTTCAAGTGTCCCCACAGAAAGAAATCACAGGGATTCATGTCTGGCGAATAGGGAGGCCAATCCACGCCGTGTCCTGTATGTTTCGGATAGCCCAAAGCAATCACACGATCATCGAAATATTCGTTCAGGAAATTAAAGACGTCGGCCGTGCGATGTGGCCGGGCACCATCTTGCATAAACCACGAGGTGTTCGCAGTGTCGTCTAAGGCAGTTTGTACCGCCACAAATTCACGAAGAATGTCCAGATAGCGTGATGCAGTAATCGCTTCGGATCTGAAAAATGGGCCAATGATTCCTTTGGAAGAAATGGCGGCCCAGACCAGTACTTTTGAGGATGCAGGGACGATGGGACTGCAACATGGGGCTTTTCGGTTCCCCATATGCGCCAGTTCTGTTTATTGACGAAGCCGTCCAGGTAAAAATAGGCTTCGTCAGTAAACCAAATGCTGCCCACATGCATATCGCCGTCATCAATCCTGTGCACTATATCGTTAGCGAATGTCTCTCGTGCAGCAATGGTAGCGGCGCTGAGGGGTTGCCGCGTTTGAATTTTGTATGGATAGAGGTGTAAACTCTGGCGCATGAGACGATACATGGACGTTGGCATCATTTGGACCGCAGCTGCAACACGGCGAACGGAAACCCGAGGCCGCTGTTGGATCACCTGCTGCACTAGCTGCGCGTTGCCCTCTGTGGTTGCCGTACGCGGTCGCCCTACCTTTCCAGCACGTTCATCCGTCACGTTCCCAGTCCGTTGAAATTTTTCAAACTTCTCCTTTATTGTATCGCTTTTCGGTCCTTTGTTCACATTAAACCTCCGTTGAAAACTTCGTCTTGTTGCAACAACACTGTGTTCTAGGCGGTGGAATTCCAACACCAGAAAAATCCTCTGTTCTAAGGAATAAACCATGTTGTCTACAGCACACTTGCACGTTGTGAACAGCACACGCTTACAGCAGAAAGACGACGTACAGAATGGCGCACCCACAGACTGCGTTGTCTTCTATATCTTTCACATCACTTGCAGCGCCATCTGTTGTTGAAAATTGTAACTACTGTAATTTCGAAAGTTTGTCCGCCTGAAAATGTACTGTTGTCCCAAGCATATTGCAACAAACGGTGTATTTCTATAGCCGCTCGTTTAGTTTTTATTGCCGTTTCAAATATACCGGTCTTTTTGAAACACCCTGTATATCAACATTGATGGCTGCCCAGCAATAATAACGTATGACGGACAGCCACACACGTATTCCGGATATGGGCAGGCAGGCCACGTCAGGTCGCCTTATGCAAACCTCAGTGGGCGACCTGTTGCAGAATGACCCTCTGCCTCACTTACGCTGCGGCAGGGAGGCCAATACCTTCGCCTGACTAAGGACGGACTCTCTCAACTGAGATGTCACATTCCCACGCCACATCACGGACAGATTTGAACGATGACGTGACGGAGGCGGAGCAACAGCCGGACGCCGTTCGACAGCAGTCATAGACAGCCCCAGGTTTTGATGCTATGGACATAGAGGATAAGATTGTGCCGACCTCTGCTTTCGGTGAGAGATGCGACGGCACCCTACCATCCGCATTCCGATTCTGAGTCACATGACCGCAAGTAACACGCGCCTCGAAAGCGTAAAAAGCGACGTCGGACACCCTCTGATGACAGGCTAACATCATACGTGGAAGCTGGGCCTCTTGCTGCCGCCGAGATCAATGCACAAGCCGAGACTACACAACAATCTGCGGGCCAAGCGGCCACGGTGCCAGACATACTACATCCAGCCACGTCTCCACCACACGAGCTGATCTCTGGAGCCGACCCCTTGCCAGAGTCACATCCTACTCTGCAATACGCTGTCACAGACGATAATTCCCCACAACCATCGGGCGTCCATACCTCATGTGCCGGCGATACCGAAGAGGTCGAGATGCAGCTGGCCGGTGCTACACAGGGACAAGACAGCAATAGTAGGAAGCGGTGCTTGCGCCACAGCTCACGGCTAGCCTTTGCACCTTATCAACCGATGACAAGCAGCTGACGGCGACCTTTCACAGAGGAGATGGAATTCAGATACATTAAATTGCGACTATCAGTGTCAACAACTTATGTACCTTTCTTAAGTTACGGTTGTTGTGGGACATTTTAGACGCAGTTGACATCCATACAGCTTTCCTCCAAGAGATCAACACAGCAGTGTTCCCCAACATATACTGTTTTAATGCATTTACGTCCTACGCTTCACCCACCTGCAGCCGTGTCACGATACTCCTCAAGGAGGCACTGCAAGATGATGACGTGTTCTACTTCCCCAACTCCAGAGGGATGACTCTCACAGCGCTAGCGGTACGATTTATCAATGTCTACGCTCCGTCTGGTTCAACACGACGCCGAGACCGTGAGCGACTCTTTACGGAAGAAGTTGTTCGACATCCTCCTTGTGCCGAACTAGGGGCTCTTATTCAGATCCTTAGACTGGTAGATACTTGGAACTATCTAAAATGTGATCGTCCTGGGTTCACCCATTACAGGAGCCATTCACCCACCCTCATTGACAGAATATATGTTTCTCGTCCCCTTACACCAGCGTTGCGAGGCGCGAAGCTGTGGCCAACTGCCTTTATGCAGTCGCCGTCCGCCTCCGGCAGGTCAGGTGTGCCGATGCAGAAGCCCCTGGAAGCTTAACACTGCTCATCTGGCTCCCCAGACTGCAAACTCGCCATCGAGGATGCCTGGCAAACATGCGTCCGCCACATAGGATCATATCCCACAACGTTAGAGTTGGGCCAAACCGATCATCCGGTGTAATTTGATTGCGTTCAGTCATGACGGCGCCGCTTTGAATGGGCGATTTCTCGACGTCTATTTCAGCGTCTTACATGAATACACTTCGATGCTGCCCTCACCAGAAGGGCAGACGTAGCACACGTGTGCCGTGCAATCGTTCACTCACGGACGCCTGATAGGTTTACGTTGGACGGGCCACCCGTGTATAATGTTAGCAGAAAACGCCGACGATGCCAACGACCACTGGTCCGTATTATTGTTGCGGACAGTGGGTGGCACATTTCTATTAATCGCTACATCAGTGCAGCCTGCTAAAACACTATATCATGCTCTATTCGGCTCAAAATTCCGACGGACTGGAAGTCACACAGCAGATCTATGTTAAGTTAAGCCCGGCCACGACTGATGCCTTGATGACGGACGTTGCTGAGGAGGAAGTGCTTGATGCCCTCAGTAAACGCGAGACCCATAGGTCACCCCGCTTGGACGGGTTCCCTTTGGAATGCTGTCGAACGTTCCAGAATTCACTCACACCGCATTGACGATTCATCTGTCAACATCTGTTGTCGCCGGAGACGTCCATTCACGCTACCTTCGTCGAAGGGATGACCACCCCTGTCCAGAAACCGAACTACGACGCACGGATTCACGATTATTGCCCCTTAACACTTATTCATTTTGATATGAAAATATTCACCCGCCTGTTGGAGGCAACAGCCCGTCGGACGCTGACTAGCGTCATCTCGTATGTTCAAGCGTCGTCAGGAGAACCAAATAATATCCAAGCTTCTTTTTTTGTAGATACCTTGATGTGATAGCCCTGGTGAAGTCGAACAAATTACCAGATGCTCTGGCATCCCTGTGTTTAGCCAGGCCTTCGACCGTGTCGACCATTCTTACTTGACGAACACTCTCTTGAACGTGGATGTCCGCAGCCCTTCATTACGGTGGTCATACGCCTCCTTCGAAGGGTGACCTCCAGAGTCCTAATCAATGGCGGCCTCACGCGTCCTATTCGCATCGCAATTTCGGTGCGGCAGAAATGCCCGTTACCGACAATACCGTGTGCACTGGCGCTTGAATCTCTGTTATTCAGCCTTCTACAAAAGATTACGGGCATGATGATTCGTGGAGTTACGTTACGATGTACGGCCTACGCTGACGATTTGGTGGTTGCGCTCTGAAATGGCGACGATGTCTCTGACGCACTGGACTGGATACATACGTACGGTATGGCCTCAGGCAGCAACCTTAATGTCGAAAAAACGGGTTCGTGACTCAGTGAAATACCTAAGCATCGAATTCTCTAGCGACATACGCCGAGCAGCGGACCTTAACTATCGGCACTTTCTAAAACACGTCACGGCTCTCATTGTCGACCAACGGTTGGGAGCCACGAGCGTGGTTCAAACACCATACTTTGTCGACACCTACCTGCCTTTTCGTCCCTCACCTGGACCAGGTCTTACCTATGTCAGCCAGTATTGCGCAACGTCTGTTAGCAGCCTTCGGATCATTCGTCATCACAGACATGCTATTCAAGGTCAATTACGGATCGTTGACTCCCTTCCCCTTCCCCCCCCCCCCCCAATCGAGGAGCACTCGGACACGATCATGTCCACAACAGGGCGGTGGCCCTCTTCCTGGACACACAACTTAAGCTGCTGAGGGCTTGCCCACAAAGCCTGACGGGCCTCCTCCTGGGATCGTTTAAGCCATCCCTGGCGACGACACGAAACGTTCTCCCCTCTTTATGCTATCTAAGCCATTTTACGTCAAATTTAGATGTATTCGCCTCGCTGTGCTGGTAACGCGTCATATATCGACAAGGGACTTTTATGGTGTTCTTCAGAGGGGTCGACTCCCAAACTTCATAGAGTCGAAACACCCACATGTCCGATGGAAAGTCGTGCGTAAAACGATAAGGACGGGCATGTTGGACACCGATGTTCAGTCCACGCGATACGTAATGGTCAGTTGCAAACAGGTGACACAATCAAGGTTTCACCAGATCAACATGGCAGACTCACTCAACTGCCCCACCTGCGGAACACCGAACACGGACACGCATCGTCTTTGCTGTGGAGAGACCTGTGGCATCTGTCACCTGGTCCGACAAATCTAGTCCTACTTTTGTGAATGGCGCCGGCGCTTGTTGCTCTGTAGGCACGCCCTCGTCCTGTACAATATCTACACTACTGGCCATTAAACTTGCTACACAAAGAAGAAATGCAGATGATAAACGGGTATTCACTGGACAAATATATTATACTAGGACTGACATGTAATTACATTTTCACGCAATTTGGGTGCATAGATCCTGAGAAATCAGTACCCAGAACAACCACCTCTGGCCGTAATAACGGCCTTGATACGCCTGGGCATTGAGTCAAACAGAGCTTGCATGGCGTGTACAGGTACAGCTGCCCATGCAGCTTCAACACGATACCACAGTTCATCAAGAGTACTGATTGGCGTATTGTGACGAGCCAGTTGCTCGGCCACCATTGATCAGACGTTTTCAATTGGTGAGAGATCCGGAGAATGTGATGGACAAGGCAGCAGTCGAACATTTTCTGTATCCAGAAAGGCCCGTACAGGACCTACAACATGCGGTAGTGCAATACCCTGCTGAAATGTAGGGTTTCGCAGGGATCGAATGAAGGGTAGAGCCACGGGTCGTAACACATCTGAAAAGTAACGTCCACTGTTCAAAGTGCCGTCAATGCGAACGAGAAGTGACCGAGACGTGTAACCAATGGCACCCCATACCATCACGCCGGGTGATACGCCAGTATGGCAATGACGAATTCACGCTTTCAATGTCCGTTCACTGCGATGTCGCCAAACACGGATGCGACCATCATGATGCTGTAAAAAGAACCTGGATTCATCCGAAAAAATGACGTTTTGCAATTCGTGCACCCAGGTTCGTCGTTCAGTACACTATCACAGGCGCTCCTGTCTGTGATGCAGCGTCAATGGTAATCGCAGCCATGGTATCCGAGCTGATAGTCCATGCTCCTGCAAACGTCGTCGAACTGTTCGTGCAGAAGGTTGTTGTCTTGCAAATGTCCCCATCTGTTGACTCAGGGATCGAGACGTGACCGCACGGTCCGTTACAGCCATGCGGATAAGTTGCCTGTCATCTCTACTGCTAGTGATACGAGGCCGTTGGGATCAAGGACGGCGTTCCGTATTGCCCTCCTGAATCCACCGATTGCATATTCTGCTAACAGTCGTTGGATCTCGACCAACGCGAGCGGCAATGTCGCGACAAGATAAACCGCAATCGCGATAGGCTACAATCCGACGTTGATCAAAGTCGGAATCGTTATGGTAGCATTTCTCCTCGTTACACGAGGCATTAGAATAACGTTTCACCAGGCAACGCCGTCAACTGCTGTTTGTGTATGAGAAATCTGTCGGAAACTTTCCTCAAGTCAGCACGTTGTAGGTGTCGCCACCGGCGCCAACCTTGTGTGAATGCTCTGAAAAGCTAATAATTTGCGTATCACAGCATCGTCTTCCTGTCGGTTAAATTTCGCGTCTGTAGCACATCATCGTCGTGGTGTAGCAATTTTAATGGCCAGTAGTGTACTACCCTGTACGAAAACTAACGCAGTCGCGTGAATCCGAAGACATGCCGTTCAATAACTATTTCGGAATTATTGCAAAGATGTCTTGGACTTCTGGAATTACTTGCAAGAAAGGCACGCTAAAACTGTTCGCAACCCGAAGTACAGACAGGCAGTGCTTTCCGCAACCCTCCGTGCAGCTGGAACCTCCCGGGTAGGAGACGACACCCGTCCACCAACTGAAGACTCTGGTATGTACAACCACCCTCTGGGGAACTGGTAAATCTTTCACTGAAGACGTGCCCGGTAGTTTCAGCGCCGACTGCACGACGCGACGGGGATTTGTAAGCGCCGTAGTCTTTCTCACCCCACTGGAGGCGCTTTCTTCGTTTATTTCTTATTCTTTCCTTTTATTAGTAGACTGACATTGCTTTTCACCCTACAACAAAAATAAAAACAAAAACAAATAATAAATGGATGAATAAATACATGCATAAATCAAAAAATCAAAATAAAAAATCTCATTTCCCTGTGTTATCGTTTCTTTGTTCCCAAAATCAGTCCCAGTCGTTGAGGGTGGAGGGATACTGTGGCCTCTCGCTCCTTTCCCATTCTGCTTCCCTAGCCCCCCCCCCCCCTCCGCCCAAATCCCACAGCGACCGTTCTTCCCCCCTCCCCCCTTCCAAAAAAGAAAAAAAGTGAAAAAGTATATCTCAGTGCACATAGTACCACGGCCGTGTCAGGCCTCTGCCTACTGCTAGCCACGGCCGTTACAGTCAACAGTATATACACTGTATTCATTTACAGTGCACCTGCGCCAATCTTTTGCTTTTCTGTCCATATTCCTACGGCGACAGATCCTTTGGCCACCTTTCACTCTTTCCTCTTTAGCAACGAGGACATAACATTTGGCTCCTCGGAACGTAGCGGCTGCCGACACGCACCATAACAGACTTAGACTCACGCGGTTTACGTGCGTGAGGTCCGTGTCCAGCTAAGAAGTGCATCATGCCGCCGCTAGGAACGGCATGTTTCGTTTTTCGTCGCTACGAGATATCGGAGAAAATATATAGACTCGTCGTCCGTTATTGCTGATCTCCCATTCACCTTGCCAGTTTACACTCTCCAATGTTTATGTTGGTGCTTTTTGTTAACAGGTACACTAGTTATCAGCCTAACCTGGTCTAGTATATCCAGCGTTAACGAGTACGTTGCAGTCCTACATTTGATATGAATATCAATCGAGCTTCACTGATGTGGCGCCAGAAACCCCTGACAGTCTAATCAGGACAAATCTGTGTCCTCATCTAGCAGCTACTGTGTTTGTCAGGAGACATAATCGGTGTGACCATGTAAGCCTACTGGCAGCAAAGAAAAGTATTGATTCGAAAAGTGCGTAGTGGTATGTTCGTGTAACTGGTGAAGGTAGTTTGTATTCTCATGAGTTTAACCTTGCTAGCTAGTGTAGTATTTCTTCAACTATGTCTGTAGCTCTTTAGATGTGTTCACGAAAATTAAATCTTTCGTCGTAAGTCTATAGTTAGAGAGAGCGTGTAACGATTGCCCCTTTTATTTTTGTCTCCCCTTAGATTTTTACCGCAGGATACCTTATCAATCAGCCCTTCAGTAACGTGTAAATCGTTTTGGTCTGTGCTATCTCGATTTTGTTTGCAGTGCACCACTGTATGATTGTGTTTAGTGTGTCATTGGCTTTCTCTTCTAACTGGGCTTTATTGTTTCGATCAGTAGATCATTTGCATATGTGACAACCCTACCTACCCCATTGTCGCCATCCAACAGCTACGTGAGGGATTCATCAGTTGTATCCCAGAAGATGGTCCACAGATCGAATAGCGCAATGGGAGCAAGAGCTGCGGGCGTGGGGGCAGCGCAGCCCAGCCCAGCCGAGTTGTGTGGGGCGTGGCCCGGCTGCCACGCGACGGCTCGCCGGCGGATCCTGTTTGTTGCCACCTGCAGCTCGCGTTGTGCATGTTTGCAGTCTTACCACTTGTTGCTACTATACGACTCAAGTTGCGCTGCAAATTCTATTTAAGAGTTTATTTTCTGCTAAAAGAAAATTAATAATGTTAATAGAATCTTCCGTCGCTTTTTGGTAGAACAACATTATAATAAATGAAAACCACCAGTATGCTTTTGTTCTACAATATTACTTTTATTGTTAACCGGTTTTCGGCTTACAAGGCCATCTTCAGACATGAATGTCTGATATATTGTAGAACAAAAGCATACTGGTTCTTTTCATTTATTGGAAATTAATAAGTCTCCAGGAAACTCAAAAGTTCTAAGGCAGGTATATTGAGATTACCACCAAATGCTTCTTCCGTGTTTATTCGTTAGGTTAATACTAAGATAGCGTAATTTACTACTGAAAACAGTAAAATATGAATACAGTATTATACGCTCGAAGACAAATAAAACGACTCACCTCGAATGGGATGGAAATCAGCAGATGTGATGTATATGTACAGACAAACAAATGATTAAAATTTCAGAAATATTGGATGGTTTATTCACGAGAAAAAGCTTCCAAAACTGGGCAACTCAATAACGCTTTGGTCAACATCTGGCCTTTATTCAAGCAGTTATTCGGCTTGTCATTGATTGACAGAATCGCTGTCCCGGGTGTGATTCCCGGCCTGGTCGTGGATTTTCTCCTCCTGGGAACTGGGTGTTTGTGTAGTGGCAAAACTGGAAATGGAAAGATCGGAAGTTGCACGGGTGCTGATGACCACGATGCTCAGCGTCCCACAAACCATCATCATCCTTAGGGACATCGTGCGGAATTCCGTCCAATTGGCCTCGTTGGATCGTCAGAATCCCGAGTTGGTTGGAGGGCCCCGCCAATAATGCTCCAAACATTCTCATCTGGGGATAGATCCGGCGAGCTGGATGGCAAAGGTAGGATTTGGGAAGCACGAAGACAAGCAGTAGAAACTCTTGCCGTGTGCAGGCGGCCATTGACTTACTGAAATGTAAGTCCAGGATGGCTTGCCATTAAGGGCAACAAGACAGGGTTTGGAATATCGTCGATGTAGCGCTGTGCTGTATTGGAGCCGCGGTTGACAACCAAACGCGTCCAATTATGAAAAGATATGACATCCCAAAGCTATCATTCATCGTTGTCGGGCTGTACAGCTTGTGACAGGTTGGTTTCCCACTGCTGTTTGGATTGTCTCCAGAAACGTCTTCACTGGTCATCGAGGCTCAACTCAAAGCGGGATTCATGTACTCAATGAGATACCAGGCCGAAAGCGTGTCTGGAGATTGCCCGGATGGCGGACCAACCTACCGCCATATGACCTGACAGCCAGGAGTAATGGTCTGGGGTGCCGTTTCATTTGGTTGCAGGACTCCTTTGGTTGTCTTCCGCGGCACGTTCACAGCACAGTGGTACATCGACTATATTATACGATACGTTTCGTTGACCTTCATCGCAAGCCATTTTGGGTTTACATTTCAGCAAGATAATGCCCGCCCACACACGGTGAGGGTTTATACTGATTGTCTGACCCTACCTTCCCCAGCAAGGACGCCAGATGTGTTCCCAATTGATAACGTTGGAGCATTATGGGCAGGACCTTCCAACCATCTTGGGATTTTGACGATGGGACGTAATTTGGCCCGTTATCCCTCAGGAGGACATCCAAGGACTCTATCAATCAATGCCAAGCCGAGTAACTACTTGCATAAGGGCCAGAGGTGGACCAAAGTGCTACTGACTTGCTCAAAGCATAACAATCCTCCTTGGTATAAATGTAACAATTTTTCTGATATTATAATAATTCGTTTGTCTGTATATGCACACTACTCAGATAATTCCTTCGTTGTGTATTAGAACAACATCAGAAACAACTAAAAATTGTTTGGGAAAACGTAACAGGACATCAGTCACTTAATCTCTGCTTTCCGCAGGCCCGACGGATCACTGGAAACCAATACCAAAAATAACTGTCCACTTTTAGCTCTGACTTCTTAGCTGTGAGCCTTTGGTAGAAAAATTAGATTTTGAAATCAGTCCATTTCCGATTCAAGACCACCATCTCTTGAGGAATTAAACGAAATAATCAGTTCTTTGTCAAGTAACAAGCCTCGTGGGGAAGACAGAATCGTAACAGAAATATGGAAATTAAATAACAGTAACTCACAGAATTATACGGAGCATTTGGGGAACCAAAAAACAAACCAAACACCTAAAACGTATAATAATTCACTTTCTGCGCTAAAAAGGAAGTAAAACGGTTCAGTATAAGTACAGGGGAATATCTATGTTCCTTGTTCTGCAAAAAAAAATTCTTTCAAAAGCCCTGTTAAGTCGACTGGAAGAACGAGATGACCCTTTACTAAGAGAGTATCAGGCAAGATTTCGCAATGGGTAGTTATGGAACCTAAAGACAATTTTTTCAAATAAGGAGATGTAGAAATACTGTAGTAACTTTAGTTGACTTCAAAGAGGCTTGTGATTCACTAGTCATGCAAATATTATTCCATATTCCAGAGCAGTGACTACCAACCTGGTGGTGATTGCCTCTGAATAGTGAAACGAAATTTTCTCAGAGACAAAAAATATTGGGTTGGGTTTCAAATGAATCAAATGGCTCTGAGCACTTTGGGAGTTAACATCTGAGGTCATCAGTCCCCTGGAACTTATAGCTACTCAAACCTAACTAACCTAAGGACATCACACACATCCATACCCGAGGCTGGATTCGAACCTGCGACCGTAGCGGTCGCGCGGTTCCAGACTGAAGCGCCTAGAACTGCTCGGCCACTCACATAGTCCACCCAATATATACATACCTCTTACTTTTTACCTTGTATCTGTGATATTAAAACTGTGACATATATATATTCTTAAATACCTCATGAATGTATCTTCTCCGATTGAACGTACTTTGCAAAATAGACCATCAATTGCTTTATTGTTCACTTCGCACCAAAAACAGAACAAATTGACAGCAAAACACAACACAAACTACGTAATGCTTCTACATTGTTGTAGGGTCTGAACTTACTATTATTAGCAATGATCAGACGCGAAGCATTGGCAGCCTAAATCCTTCTAGTTTTGGCTCTGCTGATGTAAGTAGTCTACCACCAAGTGATTTGCAGGCAGTAACAATAGTGCACACATTTTAGCTTGGTTAATTTTAAACGGGGGGTGAAGAAAGTGTCACTATGGAGATTAGTGGTGCAGAGACCGCAAGTTTTGTGACATATGTCTCATTGTGAATAACCACCCCGTTTTCCTGAGAAGTTGTACGTAACACTCGCGATGCCTACGAACTGCTTCATCATTCCATAAAGAAAGCTTGTTAGAAATAAGCAGTACAAATTGTCTCACTGACTCATTAGTTCGTGGATTAATAAAATATCTACAAAAACTAAATGTCATTTATATTTCGTCGTTTTAAAAACAAAAGTGTTCAAACAAAATTCTTTTTCATTCTAAAGTCTCTTTAGGCGCTAATGGTGATGATATTGGGGGAGCGGGATTTACTAGCTGGTGTCTGCTTACACACAGCGGTAATGGTCTCAAAAAAGATGCGAACCACTGTCCGGAAAAAATCAAAATCGGCAGTAAAACATAGGCAATTATCTAACAGATATTAATGAGTACAATCTCCAGAGCTAAATTCATATTCGAAACTTCAGGTGTAATTAAAATCCTCGCCAGCGTTCGCCAATGAGATGGACTCTCCCCCTTTTATTTAACATAATTCTACAAAAAATTGTGAAGATAAGGGAAAAGGAAATAAAGAGAATCTAATTTGAGATTGAAAAAGAGCAGAGAATCAACTTGAATTGTCTGCCTTTCGCAGACGATGTCGCTGTTCTAACAAATACTAGATCAAAAGCCAAACTTACTGTGCGGAACCTTCATAAAGTCACACAAAAAACCGGCCTCTAAATGTACGAGAAAACTCAATACATGGAAATGACGCCTGCAAATAATCTCACCATCGTAACTCGGTGGAGAAAAATGTCACAACCTACAAGCTTTAAATATCTAGAAGAGAGAGATTATACGACCAAGAAATAACTAAAAACATCTCTGTCACTGCAAACTAAGTCATCACAACACAGCATTACTACGGGAAGCATTATACACTGCAGAAACTACGGTGATTGTTGGCCAAACAAAAATAAGAGAGATTGAAAAACAGGAAAATTCACATAAAAAAATCGGACTAATTTTTCGCCAAGGAATTTGGAGACAGAGGCCGCCAAAACAGATACAGAAGCAAACAGAAGCAATGACGGGAGCCTTTACAGAAATAGGGATGAAATTTTATGGACCCACCTACTGGAAACAAGGATAGAGCCACAAGCCAAATCATCAGGACTGAAACACTAGCAAAACAAAAAAACCTATCACTGAAACACATGACGATATTAGAAAAGTGTGAAGCACATAAGACAACATAAGCCATCACGAAGAGTACAGAAACATCATAAAAAGCTTGTGTTTAATCAAAAACACACTGAAAAGAAAACAGGAAATGAATGACCGGAAGAACGCAAAAGAGAACACAGCGAGGGTATGTACAAAATTTGGAAGCAACTAAAGCCGAAGAAAAAATCAATATTACTCAAGGTCAAACGCTCTCTTAAAAGCTTATATTCAAAAACAGTAAACATATCTTTTAAATATACCCGAACACTCCTATGTAATGCGAAATTGACCGCTAGATGGTACGAGAGGCGAAGCCGCCACCAGCATAAAAGGAGGCGAGAACTATTGTGTTGTCAGTAGAGAAGCAGTGACAGCAGAGTGGATGGACAGGAAAGCTCAATGACTTCGAATGTCAACTAGTCACGGGATATCAACTGAGTAACAAATCCATCAGCGACATTTAGAGCTTTCCAAAGCTTCCCAAGTCGACTGCTAGTGATGTGACGGTGAAGTGGAAACGCGAAGGAACAACCATTGCAAGACCAGGCGGAGCTCATGTACTGACTAAAGGACTGGAACTGTCGAACACTGCGGAGGACGGTTGTAAAATACAGCATGAAATCAGTGGGAATCCTAAGTTGCAAAGTGCTAGAAGTAGTCCCGCTAACTCAACTACTGTGCGTAAGGAGTTAAAAACAATGAGGTACAATGGTCGTGCAGTTCATCATAAGCCGAACATTTCTGCAGTCATCGCTAAGCGACCCTTGTAAAGAGCGACGTCATTGGCCAGCGGATAACTGGCAATTGGTGATTTGGCGTGATTAACCACGCAATAACCTATGGAAGACCGATGTAAGGGTTTGTGCTTGCCGTATGTCTGGAGAACGTTGCATGCCGTCGTATGTAGCGCCAATAGTGAAGCACAGAGGAGGTGGTGTTATAGTATGGAGGTGTTTTTCACGATTAGAGTAAGGTCTTTATGGTTTTCTTATTGTGTACAGTACAGAAGCTGTTCCGAGACGGTGATTACTTGTATCAGCATGACAACGCGCTCTTTCATAAAGTCGCTTTTGTGAGGCAATGCATTCTGCACACTAACATTTCTGAAATGGATTATCCTGTCAAGCGTTCCGACCTGAACCCAGTGGAACACCGTTAGGCCTTCTGAAGCCTGATCGGACGGAGTCATTCAGAGTCACAGTGGTGTTGGGGATATCGAGACAAACAATTTCATACAGGGCACTGGCGGTTTATCAATCCCTGAAACAATGTCAAACTGGCCTACGAAGTCCTCCTACATTACAGCGCATCCATGCCGCGTCAATTTCGCTGCGTAACCCAGTGAACCAGCTTCCGTGGTGTTGGGGAAGAATGTGGCGCCACTCTTCCACAGACATTCACACAACTCTGTTCCATAATAGTTCAAGACGTCATAGAGGCATTGGGTGGGCACACCCCGTACTAATGTCCAGTAATACGCGTCTGGATGCTTTTGTCCAGATAGTGTAAGTTAGCCACGTTTCACTCCATCAGTCGGTGTAAATATTAAATGTTTTGTTGGGCCAACGGCCTTGCAGCAGTGGTAACGTCGGTTCCCTCACATCACCGAAGTTAAGGGCTGTCGGGCTTGACTGCCACTTGGATGAGTGGCCGTCCAGGTCTGCCGAGCGCTGTTGGCAAGCGTGGTGCTCTCAGCCCTTGTGACAATAATTGAGGAGCTACTTAATTGAGAAGCAGCGGCTTCTGCCACGAAAACTGACAACGGCCGGGAAAGCGGTGTGCCCCTCCGGTGACGCATCGAGACAAACAATTTCATAGAGGACTCTTGTGGTCCATCAAGGTCCGAAACACCGTCAAACTGGCCTGCAAAGTCCTCAAAACAGGGCATGCATGCCGTGCGAGATTTTCAGTATCCGCTTCCTCTCTTACGCCACCGGCTCAATCGGCTATTTCGTCAACTTCTAACTTAAAGTTTATCTTGAGGGCAGTGAAAGAAAAATGTGTTTTGTAAAGTTATACAAAAACTAGTTACATTCACAATTCGATCTAATATCAACCCTTGCAAGCACAGTAGTCTCGTAGTAAGAAGGCCAGACAAACAAAACTATTTAATTATCAATTTCATGCTGTAATTCAAAAATAGTTCAAATGGCTCTAAGCTCTATGGGACTGAATATCTTAGGTCATCAGTCCCCTAGACTTAGAACTACTCAAACCTAACTAACCTTAGGGCATCACACACATCCATTCCCGAGGCAGGATTCGAACCTGCGACCGTAGCAGGCACGCGGTTCCTGACTGAAGCGCCTAGAACCGCTCGGCCACAGCGGCCGGCTCACGCTGTAATGATTCACAGTAAATTGGGGTAAAATTTGAATATGTCAATTTTAAATTTTGTATCTGCATGAACGAGATGTTTTCGACACTCAGATATGATTTTGGACCATATCTTGAGATTATTTCCCTGGCTGATAGACCGCAAGAGTTCTGTATCAAATTTTTCGCCTAGATATCCCCTGTATCATTATATTCGCGCACTCAGATGCCACAACGTGCTTCATAACAGACAAAAAGTGTCCAACAAAATTTCGTTCCGCGCTTATTTCCCTACAAAAATAGAACACTGGCGTCAAAGAATGGCAATTTCCAATAATGTAATCACATGTGCGACAAGGGTCTTCATTCGCTGTTGCTTAGCTATGTAACCCAGTTAGTGCTGTGAGTTTGGAGTTTTGAGTTAAGTACACTGAAGTTCGAGAGTCCGATTGTGTGTCTACTTTCATTTTTATTTCTTTATTTTCTAAATTTTACCTTCCCAATAAAAAACACTATTTATTGAACGATACATATCCTATAGATACGGTTTTTTAACGTCGAACATCACAATTATTGCTCAGATGTGGCAGAATATTCCTAAAAATGGTAATAATCAATTGCAATCAATCATGCGTCACAGGGCAGAAGCAACTGCAAAACTTGTCAATATAGAGATGTTAACTTACTTACTACATTTAGTAACAGCGACCAGTTAACTGAAAAATGAAATACATAATTATTCGTTACATCACAGTGATAATAAGAATAGTAACAGAATTTGCTATTAACCAGTGAAGCTGGTTTGCGAGCAATGCTGGTGACGTAATATCCGGAATAAATATTATTTATTTTTTATTTATACGTCAAGTTCCGCAGGACCACATTAAGGAGCAAATCTCCAAGGTCATGGAACGTGTCAGTACATGAAATTACAACATAGAAATAATAACAGATAAAAATAAATGTTCATGAACCTGAAAAAAGTCAGTCCATAAGTTTAAGTAAACGCTATCAGCAATAGAATAAGAATCAGCTTAATTTTTCAAGGAACTCCTCGACAGAATAGAAGGAGTGACCCATGAGGAAACTCTTCAGTTTAGATTTGCAAGAGGGTGGATTAGTGCTAAGATTTTTGAATTCGAGTGGCAGCTTATTGAAAATGGATGCAGCACTATACTGCATACCTTTTTGCACAAGAGTTAAGGAAGTCCGATCGAAATGCAGGTTTGATTTCTGCTGAGAATTAACCGAGCGAAAGCTGCTTATTCTTGAGAATAAACTAATATTGGTAACAAGATACGACAATAAGGAATATACATATTGAGAGGCCACTGTCAAAATACCCAGACTCGTGAACAGAGGTCGAGAAGAGGTTCGTGATCTCACACCACTTATTGCTGGAACCGCCCGTTTCTGAGCCAAAAATATCCTTTTGGAACGGGAAGAGTTACCCGAAAATATAATATCATACGACATAAGCGAATGGAAATAAACAAAGTAGATTAATTTTCGTGTCAAACGATCACTCACTTCTGATACCGTTCGAATAGTAAAAATGGCAGTATTAAGTCTTTGAACAAGATCCTGAACGTGGGCTTTCCACAACAGCTTACTATCTATCTGAACACTTAGAAATTTGAACTGTTCGGTTTCACTAATCATATACCCGTTCTGTGAAAATAAAACATCAGGTTTTGTTGAATTGTGTGTAGGAAACTGTAAAAACTAAGTCTTACTGCGATTTGGCGTTAGTTTATTTTCTTTAAGCCATGAACTTAGGTCATTTACTGCACTAATTGAAACCGAGCCAATGTTGCACACAACATCCTTTACTACCAAGCTAGTGTCATCAGCAAACAGAAATATTTTAGAGTTACCAGTAATACTAGAGGTCATATCATGTATATAAATAAGTAACAGGAGTGGCCCCAACACTGATCCCTGGGGCACCCCCCCCCCCCCCCCCCCACTTGACAGTACCCCACTCAGATCCCACATCACAGCCGTTATCAACACTGTGAATAATGACCTTTTGCTGTCTGTTGCTAAAGTAAGAGGTGAACCAATTGTGAGCTACTCCCCGTATTCCGTAATGGTCCAACTTCTCGAGCAACATTTTATGATCAATGTGTACTGGATGTGAAAGAGACGGGCGTGATAGTTGGTGCTAAAAGACTGGATTAATAGTGGTAAGCTAAACATGAAACTGAGTTCGAATGTATGTAGTCAGTGAGGTAGCACGCGACAATATAAACGGTCCACTGCCTATGTTCGACGCCAACGTGCAATAATCACTCGCAGATGGCAGGTGGAGCACTACCAGTGGAGGGTATATAAAGCGTGTCTAAAGGATGTGGCAAACAGTGCAGTCGTTGTCGTAATGCGGAAACTGAGCGATTTATCTGGCATCCAAAACGGCATATCATTGGCTTTCGGGTGAAGGGTAAAAGCTTGGGTATAGACGACAGCGGTGAACGACGGCAGCGTAGAGATGTACAGGCGAATAGACGTGCAATTGTTGAGGAACTGTCAGCACAGATGAACCAAGGGGCTACTATTACTGCCTCCGCAAAGAGCATCTAACGAACGTGGTTGCGTATGTTCCTCTGCGGCTGTTACCTGGTTCATGCAGCCTTGCTGACCGCTGTTCATCACCGATCATGGCTGGAATTTGCACGCCAGTAACATAACTGGACTCCACTGAGTGGCGTCATTTGGGCTTTTCAGATGATTCACTTTTAATGTTCCATCGTACAGATGGCCGTTGGCGTGTATGGTGTGAAACGCCTCAAAGGAAGCACCGTCTACCTGAGTGATCTCGTATTCTAGGAGTCGCGGTGGATTACCACAAGTAGGCATCAATCCTTTGAAACCAAGCCCAGTCTAACATGTAGTTCGTTTCTCTTTGGCACCAGGGCATGCCAACACATTTCTGCAAAGCGTGCTTCGATATCAGTAAGAGACAGAAGGGAGAAACGTGCCGTAAAGAAACATCTTGGTGGTGTACAAAATGTGGTGCAACTTTTTGTGTGCTTGATGTGTCAAAAGATACCACATTGAGTCAAATTATGTCTGAGGACGGTGTATACAAGATTTCCTTCGGAATAAAAACTCGGTTCACTGGAACATTCTGTACATCTGCTAATTTTAAGATTTCATAATAATATTTTGAGATTAGAGAACCAGGTTTCATTATTTGGAACGACAAATCATACACATTTATTGCGTTCAGAGTTAAAAAGATATTATTTGCGGAAAATGTGTTAACGGTTGTCACCCATCCAGGGTGACAGCCCAGTGTGGAACGTGTTAAGAGTAGAAGTTCCGAAGCGGACAGTCGAGACGAATTCGATGTAGCGCAGTGAGAATGGATGGAGTGCAGCAGAGAAGTGGGCCGCTCTTGGAGGCCACGTGGCTGAGGCCGAGCCGGCACCGGCCGGCCGCGCCTACTGACTCGTGACTGCAGTAGGACGACGTTTTTGTCACAATATTGTACGCCGGCGCGCCGCCCGCATTCCCCGTATATCATTACTGACGGCTCCGTTACGAAAGTAACCCAGTTCACGATGTTTATAATTGATATAAATCAGGAACCGGCACAACAGCAGGCGGGCGCGGAAAGAATGAAACGGACGCGATAGATGGCCGCCTGGAGGGGGAAAGGCATAAATCGCAGGGAAAGGAAAGGTCCGCGTGGGCCCGCAGTCGGCTGATGAAACACCCGCAAGAACTGGCGGTGCTAGTTATGGCCGAACAATGATAAGCGTGCGCTGTTATTAGGCGCGCATTGTGCTGAAAGTACTGGGTTCGATTCCGTGATTGCTGACCTTCTGCCAAGAAACTGCTCCGTTGCAGGTGGAGTAAGCGAAAGACGAGGCATTCAACCGCATACACGTCAGGAGAGTTTCAGTTCTGCAAAAAGTCAGTAGTTTTCCTTTCGGAAGTTCCCTGTAAATCGTCAAGAAAGAAATGCGAAATTATTTTGTCACAGAGAACTACTTCTTGCCGGCGATTCTCTATGGCTCTGTCGTCCACAGCATTCATATAGTGTCCACTGTGAAATAATTTTGCTGGTAGTTTGTTACTTGCATTTCACTACGAATGTCTCAAACGGTAAGCGACAATTTTGAATTAATCGCTCGTTATTCGCACACAGTCTTTGGTCAAAGTAGCTGTGTCGCTGGAAGATGTGCTTGTTTTTGTCATCGCTGCTGGCAGCCAGGAACGCGGGAGTTCTATCATTGTAGTAGTAGTTAGACAAACGCTGAGCAGAGGACACTTGGTAATGTAGACGTAAAGTTAAGTTCATCTGCGTTTAAGTAAAATGATTTGTGGTTGAATATTGCGAAACAGAAGAGATGTATTTGATTAGTGATTTAGAATGAAAAGAGTATGAAGCGAAATGAAGGTAATATTTTTATTTATTGACACTACAGTAGCGCGTGGCTAGGATTCATTGTTGAATAAGAATCCATATCAGGGAAGTTTAGATGTTTCATTAAAGATTGAGTAATTTTCAATGTAAGGTATTTTTCATGTTTATTAATGATTTGCCCAACATTTGTGAGAGTAAGAATTTTGTAGAAATAACAATATAACAGATAATTTAGAAACAGTTTGTTAAATGAATATTTCACGTAAGAGCATTGTCCACGTCTCGATCTGAGTCATTTTTATTTAAAGGAGTGTCACACTCAATGATGTGTATCAAATAGCTTACTTCTTGTTTGAAGCATTGCACTAATCTCTCAGCTATTGTAGTCAGAATTTCGCAGTTCGCGCGCAGAGAGTAGCAAGCACTGCGTTTCCAAGGAATTACATTACGAAGTAAGATACTTTCCTTTCAGGATCAGTTTGCTACGAAAATGGTCAACACACAACGATCATCTCATGAACAGCATTATTAGGCATATCACTAACGGGCATTAATCACATTGTTTAATTAAACAGATTTATATTAAACTTCAAGATTTGATCAGTTTGCGCATTTTGTTAGTGTGGTGTCACCGCCAGACACCACACTTGCTAGGTGGTAGCTTAAATCGGCCGCGGTCCATTTAGTACATGTCGGACCCGCGTGTCGCCACTGTGTGATTGCAGACCGAGCGCCACCACAAGGCAGGTCTCGAGATACGGAATAGCACTCGCCCCAGTTGTACGGACGACATTGCTAGCGACTACACGGACGAAGCATCGCTCATTAGCCGAGCAGATAGTTAGCATGCATTGCTCATTAGCCGAGCAGACAGTTAGAATAGCCTTCAGCTAAGTCCATGGCTACGACCTAGCAAGGTGCCATTTGTAACATTGCATGTACCTCAAGATAGAGTCTCACTTGTATCACCAAGAATGCTGTATACCAAAGGACGATATAAAAGTTAAGTGTTCTAGTAGCTACATACTTTTCTTTATAACATTAATAAGTATCCTGTTTCAGACCTCTATCTAGCCTACTTGAGATTACGCGTGCCTTTCGGCTACTTCAGTGTGGCGTAGCTGTCTTGTTACGCCACAACAGTTAGAAAGATTACAAAATAGCGTCAAACTTATGTCGCATCTCGCAGGCAGATAAATTTGGTTCCTCTCGCACTTTGAAATGCACAAAGTGACCCAAAGCTAAACAACAGCAAAGAACAACCAATCAACCAAGCCAGTAAGAGTTCAAAGTATAACTAAATGAAAACAATTTTGAAAGGAAACTTTCAACTGAAGTAGATTTTTTTTTTTTTTTTTTTTTTTGTTGGTTATGCGCAAACAGATAACAGGTTTCAGATCGCGTGGTTTTAAGGTGAAACTGACCCTGCATTATGAGATGTTATTCCATTTTATCTGACTCAAACACTAATTGAATTAGATCTATAAAAACAGTGCTAGCAGAGTTGTTACTAACTATCGACAGACGCGTTTCACTGCTGACATCATTTTCCAAAATTTTTGAGGTAATGCGCTCTACAATATCATCCTCCTTGAGCAACTTTAATAACCTTAGTATATCACAGTTTGTAATTCAGAAGAGTTGCACAACTGAGAATGTCATTTACAGGCACACTAATCAAATTTTACAAGCAGCAAATAACAAAATAGCACCGTCTGATATTTTCTGAAACATATGTAAGGCAACTACCAGAGTAATTTTGCGAAATGTTCATTTGGGCCACATTTCGAAAGTTGCACTACCTTACTTTCTTTCATTTATTATTTACCTGAGCAATCAGCCAAACAGAAATCTGCATCAATATCAGAATCATCAGCTTCCACTGCTGAACTGTTATCGTCGATTCCTTGCTTCAGGGCATTGAAAACATCGCTTCCATTGAAATTCTCAACGCCAATAGCACGAGGAATGGGCCAACAAAGATACAGGTAGCAGACGAAAGCAGTATGGGACGCAACACACAGCAGAAACATGCAAAGCGCTTTTGTGGATTACAGGTAACGCAGAATTCGAAAACGGCGTCATAACACAATGCGGAGTTTGCAGTTTACGTTGCTACCGACAGAGGGCAAGATGCGCAGTGTTAGCTACGAACTTTGGGCACAGCACGAGCAAGACTCGGCACCGTCCACCTGAGTGACCGTCACTACACGAATCCTACTTGGGCTCCGTGCAGAATGTGCCAACACTCTCGTTTTCTCGTTTTGTTCTTATTTTCTTCAGCAATGAAAAGATACTTGTTGGTGTAACTTGAAATAAGTGAACAAAATTCTGTGAACCGGTAGCATACTTCATCGCGTGCCATTTCCTTACGCTCTTTAGATCACATCAGATCAATAACATGGAAATACTGTTACGTCACATCTTTGAAAGGCGTCTGCTGTTGTCCAACTGTAAGGTGTCAGGCAAATCCAACACCTTCCATGAAAACCCTGATATGATAAGCAAATCCAGTAGTATGTCACATAGCTCCGAATAAATCGTGACATTAAATTAACCAAAGTAATACGAGTAACGAGTGAGCAAATGGAATACCACAGACTAACACAAGAATGCCTAAATGCATGTCATACCTTCCCACCGTGAGACAGACGCAGTCCCAAGGGGAGAAACGAGAACAGAAGGCGAGAGCAGAACCCTGTTAAGCGGGAAGGCCCTACGATAAGAGACGGACACCCACGTCCCCAGCTAACCGCTAGGACCACACCCCAACCGCAAGTTTTAGCGTGAGATTTTTTCGCGTCTCTGTTACGTCAGGACCACCCCCCAGCCCATGTTAAAAGCTAGAGCCCTCCAGAAGAACAGTATAGATCTTACGATAACACAAAAAGGGCCACACCACCCGCAAGTTTTAGCGTGAGACTTTTTCGCGTCTCTGTTACATTGCAAACTTTAAAAACATTGCCCCACCACGAAAAGTATAAGTTTCTCATTGGATGGACAGAATTTTTGTAGGCGGAGCTTAAGGTTAACATTGAGACCCTGATTGGTCAGATGAAAACAGATAGTTTTACAGTAGTAAGGAGAAGTTAGGGGAGAGTTGCTTCAGAGACGGCGAGGTAGGCGGAGCTGTGCTGCCCGCTGCCCCGTGACGAACACCGACAAGGTAATGAACGCACGCGATGCCGCATAACAGCGCATAAAGCTTCACTCAGAACTGCAGAAGTCTCATCTGTTACACCCCCTTTTTGCGTAATACTAGTGTCGATCGTCAAAGCTCATGGTGTTCACATTTGCCACTTGAAGTAAAAATCTGAAACGCGATGATTTTTCTGTTATATAGTTATTGAGAAGCCACATCAGCCACTGTAATTTACGACAAGTTAGATAAGTAATTAAAGATAATTGAGGGTCACTGTAGACCATTTTGATATTTTTCTCTCTTGTGAAACTTAATTTAAATCTGGATTATAGATATGATATGGCATAGGTCATCCTTTGATCCATTGTAGAACTTGGATACCCACGCAGGGAATATTCGTTCACATTTTTGTTGAACACAGTTGGTTTTTATCATCCTGAATTAAAACATTTCCTTTTATCAATAGTGCAATTTATAAACAATGTTTTGTGAGTAGAATAAAATTTCCAATGGTAAACTTAACTGCTTTTTCGACGTTATTTTACCAGCTAACTAAAAATAGGAAAGCCTTGAACCCCTTCCACTAAATTTAGTTAGTATTAAGATTCTTTTACAGGGAGTGCAGTGGAGCTGACGCTGAAATCATTAAGTATTTGGTTATATCATCGCTAGTCTCAATGAACTCTTCTGAATTCTACATGTCATGTGTGGTCTGGCGTCTCCTTACCAGCAACAGGTCCCAGGTTCAAACTAGTCAATTCCCTAAAAAACACGCTCAGAGCGTCGTTGCGCGAAAGTGGTAGGGAGACACGATATAGAACAAACAGACACCACGCAGAATATTAGACAACATCCATCCGGCGCAGTCGTATCCGCGTCGACAGTCACTTGTCTGCCTTAAAGAACTGTGGGCACTGATCCGTCTGCTGAGGAAGTACATTTCTGGGAAGAAACTGGGCTATGGTTCAAATGGCTCTGAGCACTATGGGACTTAACTGCTGAAGTCATCAGTCCCCTAGAACTTAGAACTAATTAAACCTAACTAACCTAAGGACATCACACACATTCATGCCCGAGGCAGGATTCGAACCTGCGACCGTAGCGGTCGCGTGGTTCCAGACTGTAGCGCCTAGAACCGCTCGGCCACTCTGGCCGGCAAACTGAGTTATGTCTGAGTAAGTTGTGCAAGCTTTGACGGGGCTTAGCTAATAGGGAAGCTTGGCGGCAGAATTGGTTTGTGACGTCCAGTGCCCTGCAGACAAAGCCGCACTGTTGTCTTCCACCTGCTGCCATGACGTCAACGTGTGCTTTCTACCTCGTAGTATAGATGCTTTATCTCGTGATACTGAAATGGACGTATTCAACCGGCTTCGTTCTGGTGACGAGCGCGGGCGTGCGCAGAAATTTATGCAAGATTCTAAAATTGCCATTTTTGATACCAGAAAACTTTGCAGTTCCTGTTGATTATTAAAAAAAGTAACCAACAAAAATGCCACTGACTAATAATTTTCAAAGTGAAGGATAAAAGTAAATAAACTTCAAAAACAGGCTTGAACTAATGCCACGGGGATCACTGTTTAGAAGACCTCGCATCTGGTCATGTTTGTAGATTTATTGCATTATTTTTATGCCACCGATTTTTTAAACTGACTGGCGTAATCTAATTTTAATACTATGTCTTTTTAAAGCTACATTCTTGGGTTGTTTCGATTAAATGCAAACCAGGCGGGGATTCTATGAAATGAGCTTGGGAAACCTACCGAAACAATCACAGATTACTCTGTACAATCAACCCTTAACGGCCTAGGAATGAACCAAGATGATAGCATGCTGCGCTGTGTTGCGTAAAGATTTAGTTTTTTGAAATGGAGATCTTCTCCACCTTGATTTTGTACTCATTCGTTCCTGAAAACGAAATTTTCTCTTGTTCGATTGATGCATTTGGGTCCATAGATGAATTACAGGTGAACACACCTAACAAGACCGTGTTCTTCCTGGTCCGCTACGATCACTCTGGCATTATGAATCTGATTGTTGACTCAACAAGCCATGGTGGGTCTTCTTTGGCCAGAGACAAATGGTGAACCACTGGTGTAATTACGTTACTCGGCAGTAGGAAGAGAAGTTTTCCTTGTAGGAACTGGGGACGTATGTTGGACACCTATAGCGCAGTCATGTTGATTTGTGATGGTAATAGGCGGCGGAATTCGCTCCACAGAGTGTTGGAATGGCCGCTTTCTGTAGATAAGAGGCAGGGACAAATAATGATTTGGGGGCTCCGTTTTGGCAACTTACTGTGAATTTTTACGTCCGCCTTGAATATAGTACTACGCCGAAATCACCGCAATGTCAAAGAAACGGCATAATTTCCCAGAAAAAATCTGTATAACAAGTAAGTGCTCCAGACGCCAGGAGAGGGCAATCTTTGTTCGTATTTTTTGACGTTACGGAACACATGGAATCAATATCCAAATTTAAAACTTCCTGACAGATTAAAACTGTGTGCCGGTCCGAGACTCGAACTCGGGACCTTTGCCTTTCGCAGTAAAGTGCTCTCTTCTATCGAAGACAGTGCTGCCAAAGCAGAGTCACTAAACACAGGCTTCCGAAATGTCTTCTCAAAAGAAGACGAAGTAAATATTCCAGAATTCGAATCAAGAACAACTGCCAACATGAGTAACATAGAAGTAAATATCCTAGGAGTAGCGAAGAAACTTAAATCACTTAATAAAAGTAAGTCTTCTGGTCCAGACTGTATACCAATTAGGATCCGTTCAGAGTATGCTGATGCATTAGCTCCATACTTAACAATCATATACAACCGTTCGCTCTACGGAAGACCCGTACCCAAAGACAGGAAAGTATCACAGGTCACACCAATATTCAAGAAATGTAGTAGGTGTAATCCACTTAATTACAGGCCCATATCATTAACGTCGATATGCAGCAGGATCTGGAACATATACTGCGATCGAACATTATGAATTACCTCGAAGAAAACGATCTATTGACACACAGTCAAAATGGATTTAGAAAAAATCGTTCTTGTGAAACACAACTCTTTATTCACATGAAGTGTTGAGTGCTATTGTCAAGGGATTTCAGATCGATTCCGTATTTCTGGATTTCCGGAACGCTATTGCCACTGTACCACACAAGCGGCCTTGAGTGAAATTGCGTGCTTATGAAATATCGTCTCAGTTATGTGATTGGATTTGTGACTTCCTGTCAGAGAGATTACAGTTCGTAGTAATTGACGGAAAGTAGTCGAGTGAAACAGAAGCGATTTCTGGCGTTCCCCAAGGCAGTGTCTAGCCACTTTTCTGTTAGTTATCTATATTAACGAATTAGGAGACCATCTGAGCAGCCGTCTTAGGTTGTTTGCAGATGACGCTGTCTTTTATCGACTAATAAAGAAAATATTATGGGGAAGGCTAACCAAAGACTGCATTTTATTGGCAGGACACTTAGAAAATGTTAAAGATCTACTAAGTAGACTGCCTACACCACGCTTGTCCGTCCTCTTAGAAAACTGCTGCTCGGTGTGGGATCCTTACCACACAGGACTGAAGAAGTACATCGAAAAAGTTCAAAGAAGGGCAGCGCGCTTTGCATTATCGCGAAATATGGGAGATAGTGTCACTGAAATGATATAGGAATTGGGCCGGACGTCATTAAAGGAAAGGCGTTTTTCGTTGCGACGGAATCTTCTCACGTAATTCCAATCACCAACTTTCTCCTCCGAATGCGAAGATATTTTGTTGACACCGACCTACATACGGAGAAACGATAATCACGATAAAATAAGGGAAATCAGAGCTCGTACGGAAAGATACAGGTGTCCGTTCTATCCGCACGCCATACGAGATTGGAATAACAGAGAATTGTGAAGGTGGTTCGATGAACCCTCTGCCATGCATTTAAATGTGATTTGCAGAGTCCATGTAGATGTTGTTATGATGACGACGGACGAGTCGTCGTCAATTTTGACTGGTGGCCAGTGCAAAATAGAAACATAAGAATGACAGCATGTTTGTCGGTAAACGTCGACAAGGTGCTGGCTGCATGGTCTGGATGTGGATCGACTAAAATAATTAGAAATCGGTGGTAAAAAATAATATATATTGTACTTAACTGGTTGTACAGGATTCTTCTTGACTGCATACATATAATTATAAACAGATAGCTATTGAGGCGTGACTAGGCCATACGTTACTAAGCGCCTTGTCAGAGCTTGCCTCCTATCAGCTGAAGGCTATGCTGCTTTACTATTTGACGTCCCGAGCAAGATTGGATGAGAGCTCAGTAGAAACTTCATACAAGCCGCGGAGCGGCGCTAGCGGCGCTGGTCGCGACTCGCGGGTCCAACGACACTAATACGGACCGCGGTCGATAACTGCAACCCCTATCAAGTGTGGTATCGAACGTTGATACCACAGATGTAGATGTAGACGAGTACAGAGCTGCCCGAGCCCGACTCACGACCTCCTCTCATAGCTTCACTTCCGCCAGTGCCTCGTCTCCGAATATCCAAAGCTCTCCTGCAAACTTTGCAGAACTAGCACTCCAGGAAGGAAGGATATTGAAGAGACATGGCTTAGCCACACGCTGGGGGCTGTTTCCAGAATGAAATGGATAGTTCAGTTGGTAGAGCACTTGCCCGCGAAAGGCAAAGGTCCCGAGTTCGAGTCTCCGTCGGGCACACAGTTATAATCTGCCAGGAAGTTTCGTATCAGCGCAACTCCGCTGCAGAGTGAAAATTTCATTCTGGAATATTCAGCTTTATTTCAGTCATTCAAGATTTCAAATGGCTTATATCATTACTCTTTCACTAATCAAACAATGTTTCAAGAATTAATCGTTATACGTGGCGTTTTTCTTTTGTATTTTATAACCATACCGTAATGAAAAGCCACATGATCCACTGAATTTAATGTGAAAGGGTACAGTACCGCCCGATATTGAAAATAGGTACAACATACTTCATTCTTTTTGTCAGAACAACACATATTTTTTGTAAAATAACTCAATTTCAATTAATACAGCGAAGCCAGATACCAGTGTGGGAAAGAATGACAATTTATTTATTTAATTGATCACATGTGCACTCCCACAAAATAAATCCCTACATCCAGTTTGGTGAGATCTGTGAAATGAATGAATGTATAATTGTCTGCTAACCGCAGGTAGTGAATGTGAATATATGATCATCTTTGAGACGATCCTTTGGCCACCTTTGGTGGGACCAAAGAGATGAAATTTACCTGAGCTTTGAGCGCCTGACATGTGGCTGACCAATACGGTAGCAAGGTGCTCCCCCACCTCGACAGAGGTGTGAGAGGACCTGAAGAATGGCCATGTTTCAGCACTCTGCCGCTGGATCTTGTGCTGTTAAGACCTGTCTTGGGTGTGCTCCGTAAAGACAAAAGAGTGGAGGCATGGTATGCATGTGGAATATTTAAGAGTAGTTTGAAATAATAATTTCTCTATTTCAGGAGCTTTTGTGGGGAGAATTAAATGTCAGGCAGGTAATATTAATGGGATCGTAGTAACCTTCGGAAGTGACCAACGGTCACAATGAAACCACGTGCAGCAATAAGCTGAAATACTTCCGTGTGCTTAAGTTAAGCTGAATTACTAGTGTGTGTACAATAAGTTGAAATATATAAGAAATAGCGTGTGTACGATAAGTTGAAAGATTTAAGAAATGGCGTGTGCAGGACTTGAAATTAGAGACATGTACACTCCTGGAAACGGAAAAAAGAACACATTGACACCGGTGTGTCAGACCCACCATACTTGCTCCGGACACTGCGAGAGGGCTGTACAAGCAATGATCACACTCACGGCACAGCGGACACACCAGGAACCGCGGTGTTGGCCGTCGAATGGCGCTAGCTGCGCAGCATTTGTGCACCGCCGCCGTCAGTGTCAGCCAGTTTGCCGTGGCATACGGAGCTCCATCGCAGTCTTTAACACTGGTAGCATGCCGCGACAGCGTGGACGTGAACCGTATGTGCAGTTGACGGACTTTGAGCGAGGGCGTATAGTGGGCATGCGGGAGGCCGGGTGGACGTACCGCCGAATTGCTCAACACGTGGGGCGTGAGGTCTCCACAGTACATCGATGTTGTCGCCAGTGGTCGGCGGAAGGTGCACGTGCCCGTCGACCTGGGACCGGACCGCAGCGACGCATGGATGCACGCCCAGACCGTAGGATCCTACACAGTGCCGTAGGGGACCGCACCGCCACTTCCCAGCAAATTAGGGACACTGTTGCTCCTGGGGTATCGGCGAGGACCATTCGCAACCGTCTCCATGAAGCTGGGCTACGGTCCCGCACACCGTTAGGCCGTCTTCCGCTCACGCCCCAACATCGTGCAGCCCGCCCCCAGTGGTGTCGCGACAGGTGTGAATGGAGGGACGAATGGAGACGTGTCGTCTTCAGCGATGAGAGTCGCTTCTGCCTTGGTGCCAATGATGGTCGTATGCGTGTTTGGCGCCGTGCAGGTGAGCGCCACGATCAGGACTGCATACGACCGAGGCACACAGGGCCAACACCCGGCATCATGGTGTGGGGAGCGATCTCCTACACTGGCCGTACACCACTGATGATCGTCGAGGGGACACTGAATAGTGCACGGTACATCCAAACCGTCATCGAACCCATCGTTCTACCATTCCTAGACCGGCAAGGGAACTTGCTGTTCCAACAGGACAATGCACGTCCGCATGTATCCCGTGCCACCCAACGTGCTCTAGAAGGTGTAAGTCAACTACCCTGGCCAGCAAGATCTCCGGATCTGTCCCCCATTGAGCATGTTTGGGACTGGATGAAGCGTCGTCTCACGCGGTCTGCACGTCCAGCACGAACGCTGGTCCAACTGAGGCGCCAGGTGGAAATGGCATGGCAAACCGTTCCACAGGACTACATCCAGCATCTCTACGATCGTCTCCATGGGAGAATAGCAGCCTGCATTGCTGCGAAAGGTGGATATACACCGTACTAGTGCCGACATTGTGCATGCTCTGTTGCCTGTGTCTATGTGCCTGTGGGTCTGTCAGTGTGATCATGTGATGTATCTGACCCCAGGAATGTGTCAATAAAGTTTCCCTTTCCTGGGACAATGAATTCACGGTGTTCTTATTTCAATTTCCAGGAGTGTACTTCCACGTGGTAAGTACTGTGTGAGTCTCAATCTGTGTATGAGACAAAGGATAAAGAGAAGTACTCGACCATGGTATCAGCTGAGGACTCGTGTGTGTGATGAATATGTTCTTAATATTACTTTGCGTGATATGATTCCGTGTGACGCTAGATTCAAACTCTGAGAGAGAAGCAAAGTGAGTCGGCCGTCTATCCAGCAACGCCACTTGGCTTGCATTGCACAGGAAGACGTGCATAGTATTTCATGTTGTAGTGTGGTGTATGTCATGTCATTTAAGTATGTGTGGTTTGCATGGGAGAGTAGCAAGGTAGTTTCAAAAGATTAGTGGGTTATGCTTGTTCCTTCTGTACCACTCGGTCTGGAGGAAAGTTTCGTGATGATGACTGTGAGAGTCGAAGTGTGAGATATAATAAAAGATCCACCACTCTATCCAGAAAGTGCACTGTAGCGTTAAATAATTACGAGACCATAAGGTAGAGAATCACCAATGTTAAGCCATGCCCACTGGGCGGAATTTCTCGTGTGTTATTGTTGTAGGTTATAGAATTTGTGTGTTTAGGTTATAGAAGTTATCGGAATAAATAAGTTAGTGAAAAGAAAAAGATTGGTGGACTTTTCCTTCGAATTGTATGTTGTCATGACGTCCCGAATTTATAATGTGTGCGCCATTCATATTCAGTGCGGTGGCCACATGTTGATAAAAGCCGTTAAATAAAAGAAAAAGGAAAATGTGGTATTGCCAGTGTGTAGTGAACAGTCAGAGTTCTGCAAATTACTGATAGTCATATGTGCGTTTGCGTTGCGTATTATTCATACAGGAGGTTGATTAGTGACTTAATTGTGAGTACGAGAGTTCATGTTACTCGATAAATAAGAATGAATCCACTCGCTTGGTAGACCACTCATCTTGCAGGCCTGACTGCTTGATGCCACAGTATGAGCAAGGTACATGGGTGCCGCTCATAATTTCGACCCTGCCAGGATATTTTGCCAGGATATTTTGCTATTAGGATTTGCTGTTAAGATTTGTTTTGATGGAATATATTGTGATAGGGCTAAGAAGTAAATTTTTTTTTGTTTGCAATTTCTTTCTGGATTGGTGAGGATCTTTTATTTTTTTGTGTTATTAATTGCTATGTCATCTAAGGCTGGAAGATCGTTGTATAATTTTTTGCGTAATGTCCGTAGTAACTAGGTCGCAGTCGAAAAGTGTAGTCACCATGGAGAGTAGTGATTCTGGGGTGAACGTAGCAGTGCAGCAGGAAGTAGTTGTCAACCATGGGCTAATGAGTGGGATCGGCAAACACTCGGAAGGGGCTGAATTGTTCAGCGGAACGCGGCTAGGTGATCCTTTATGCGGTGGGCTTTGTCCACAAATGGGGGCTTTTCCCGACGACGTGGGCGAGACGGGACTAGGTCAGGTATGCAGTGAAACTGAAGCTACCCTTAGTGAAGCTACGGTTTATCAGGCGAACGAGGTGAGCGCACCGAAAGTAGTAAATGACAATGTGCTACTGCAGTTTTTACAGAGGATGGATGAAGATAATAAGGAAAGATTGGAAACGATGAATAGAGGTAATAAGGAGAGAGATAGGGAGTTTAAGGAAATGTTGGAAGCGATGAATAGAGATAATAAGGAGAGAGATAGGGAAAGTAAGGAAAGATTGGAAGCGATGGATAGGGAGACTAAGGAAAGATTGGAAGCAAATAAGGAAAGATTGGAAGTGATGGATAGAGATAATAAGAAGAGAGATAGGGAGACTAAGGAAAGATTGGAAGCAAATAAGGAAAGATTGGAGGCAATGGATAAGGAAAATAAAGAGGCAATGAGGAAGCTACACACAGTTATCGATGAGCGTGTGTCCGCAGTTAATAATCGGTTATATGAGGGGGAGATGAATGTGGGTGCGTCGAAGCAAGTACGGGATGCTGTGAAAGAAAAAGCCAATAATTTGGAGGTATGAATATTTGCAATAGAGAGTGATACTACAGAACGTAGGGACGTGTTGCCAGATGAGCGAATCAAAGAGGTAGTGGTCAGAATGAATACGATTACTGCAGATGTAGAAAAGATCAGTATAAGAGGCGAGACAGGCTCTGACAGTACGCAGCGAGAGGTTTATGCCAACCAGGGGGAGATACAATCACTATTACAGCTTAAAGAGGCGCAATTTGAAATAAGTAGGAAACATAGGGAAGAACTAGCACAGTTGCAATTAGCGTGCAGTAGCGAAGGTGACACACCACCAGGTAGATTGCAGAGAGAGAGTGAGATAAATTCAAAAAACGAAAATAGGCAGAAAGAGGAAGACGAATTCAGAGAGTCAGAAGAACGGTTGTGTCGGATAAAACAGGTGGCAAACCCAACTGGATATAGTCCAAGGCTGTCTCAATTTCAAGATTCATTACCTTCATCGTGGGGACTGCTCCTCAAAATGAAGATTGAGTGTAACCATTTGAGGGACGAGGCTGGAGCGAAAATGCAGGAAGTTATTAAAGACTGTAGCAGCTACTTAAATGAATTCTGGTCGAAAAGTAAGCAGGGCCAGGTTACGCAAAGCATATTGATGATGCCAAATTGTAACGAAGGTGGTATAAGAGATCCAGTGTCGTGCTATCAGGAAATCCTGAGACGAAATAGGTATTTGGATGTGACATACGAACCTGGGGAGCTCATTAGGATCTGTATAGCGAAGTTGCCAGTGAAATTGCGCAGAGATATAGCGATAGCAGGCATAGACGATTCTGCGTCATTTCAGCACTTGTTACAAGGATTGGGTAATGAGAGCAATATCGTGAACGGAGGCACGACTCATAGGTCAGATAGTGTCGAGGATAGGAACGGCAGAAACTATCAGAATGACAGGAGAGCATGGAATCCTGGCATTTCATTCTTGTCGTAATAGATTGATGGATAGGAGAAACTAATCCAACATATCAGCCCTTAGCATCTTGCCTTAAAACACATGCCGCTGGCACTGAAAATTGTCTGTGTAGCAGACATACTCTACTAATATGCAGGAATGCAAATACCATACTTCTGATCAGAGAATAAAACACCAGTAATGGAATCTGTTAGGCTGGTCTCTCAGAGCAAAATTTGCAAATTTTAATTTGGAACAGTAAAGTAAAAGGACTGTTTCCTCTAAAAAAAAAAAAAAAACAGTTCTTAAAAATGTTGTGTAATAATGCCAATGAGTCCAGTTTAATTAGTGCAATTTGACTATTGCAGGTACTTAACACGTAATATAAAAAGTCAACATTGTGGCCGAAGTTTTTAGATTAGCTGCCATCTGATCGGTAGTATGTCATTGTCATAGTGACAGTTATGAGGTGCTGCGTATGGATGTTCGGAATCTGGTGTTAGGGAAAGAGGCCACTAGCACCAAAGTTTCTAACACTTGGGCTGTCCCATTTCTCCCAGCTTGTATATTCTCTGCACACATTTAATTTTCATGTAAACTTAGATTCCTAACTAGCAAATTCTTTACTGTGTATAGTGGACCATTCAGAGTGAGGCAGATTGTCCATGAGAATGCTGTACTGATTGAGACGATCAAGGGAAAACAATCGCGTGGGCTTCATCACATTTCTAACATCAAATTATGGAAAAGTGAAGGATAGATCGAAAGTAGGCAAGTTATGGTAGATAGTCAGTGTATTTATTTGTGGTGTTCACGTTGTGCAGGGTCAAACCGAACATAAGAATTTTCAGGCGGGATGTCAGGAAGTATGACGGAATAGACTGGTCTAATGAGTCATGAACAGGAGTCGACAGAGTGGTGTATGTAATAATTTTTTGTCATATGAATAAGGATCAAGCGGAAACGACGTGATGATTAATGAGGGGATAAAGATGGTAGATAGGGAAGCGACGTGATAAATAGTAGTGGATAAAGGTGATATTTAAGGAGAGAAGCGACGTGAAGCAGTGTGATTAATAAAGAGAGATTCGACGTGATGAAACAGTGGTAAATAAAGGTGAGTAGAATTGAATAATGTGGAGATGTCTTAGAGGTATGTTACAGAGAGGCCTGTGTATGCTGCAATCGAGATTGATGTGAATGGCGAAGGAAGACCAGAAAATGATGGAGTAATCGACGGACGGAGAGCCGAAATACGAATGAAGAGATGAGGACAACTGCACAACGTGAAAGGACATAAAGGGAGTATGAGATCCAGATGGTGAACGTTGTGGAATACTGACGTAAGATGTAATATAAGTGTAAATCTAATTCTTACCATAACATTTGCTGTATGAAAAAAATAATTTTTGTTGTTGTTGTTGTTGTTGAAGCCTGGTACCAGCATAACTAATCAAAACGGTACCAAGAATGTGTACAGTTATTTTGCAGGATGAATAATTTGTGTATTTTTTGTTCTTAGATGAAATGTCGCAATTCTAAGTTGATATTTAGCAGGATGAATAATCAGTAAAGTGAATGCAGAGGTAAGCCGATGGAGAGAGGTGCCAGAGTGAAAGGACGAATTCGGAGACTGGAAAGCTATCTCCGAAACAGCATCGGGTGTTATGTGGTTGAGTATAAGGGAGCAAAGGTATGGTATGTTGTCGTGAGTGTGGTGGTGTTAAGGTTAGCTGACTTCTAGACCTATTCTGTTAGTGTATTAATGGGTTGAATGAGAAGGAAAATGTGATGTCTGGTGAGTGAGAGTCATAGAGTAGTGTGATCAATGCGCACACTCCTGTAAAGGGGATGCTACCGATCCATAACTAAAACATTATTGTGTTTTATTGTTTGATTGGGATGAACCTCGATGGCAGGTCAGGATCTGACATGTGGATGGTACATACGTGTCCTAGAAATGTTGTTATATATAATAAAATGTAAAATATATAAAGAGATACGAATTTCAGTCTGTCACAAGCACAAAGGTGCATTGTATGTTGTAGATTTAGAGTCATCAGTTTCTAAAATGTTTATTGTGTTAGGATGTTAAAGTAGTTTACTATTTAATAACATGTGGTGGGTAATTGTGAGCTGTGTAGATTATTTCTTATTTTTTTGTTAGAACACTTTCAAGGGGTATTAATTTCAGTCTGTCACAAGCACAAAGGTTCACTGTATATTGTAGTTTTAGAATCAACAGTTTCTAATATTTTCAATGTGATAGGATGTTAGAGTAGTCTACTATTTGATATTGTAATTATGAGCTGTATATATTGTTCCTTATTCCTTTTTTTTTTTTTTTTACACTTTCATGTTTTGTATGAGGGACAACAGGTACAATCAATAGCACAAGTGTGGGCAGTATATAGAAAAGGCATAAATGTTGATGTATGTGTAGAAAACTAGGGTATATGATTTTATGTTTTTTAGAACAAAGATTATTTTATTACCAATGTATCTAATAGATCATACATGTAATCAATGAGTATTTAAATACTGTAAGAATATCCTTTTGTCTGTAATGTTGCGAGATGCACGGAAGGGTCTGACTGATTGGGTGTCGTAGCACTGACAGGCTACACAGAACACTCCCGTACCACATAAGCCAAGCAGACGTCAGCAACAGAGCCGGTGCGCTCCCCACTCCTCTGCCGGTCGGGGTACACTCCACGCGCCCGCTACAGCAGATCAACGGCCTGGGGCGACACGCATGTACCACTGGTCATTCATAAGTTCCGCCACCCTTACGACTGGGGAAAGTATCCCACGGAGGCAACAGCGGGTGGTTTCTTCTGCTCAATGGCGCGCGCGGCGGCGCCACGGCAGAATGAACGACGCGGGACAGAGTCTGGCGGGCATTTGTTACCAGCAACTATTAACTAGTACTGGACTGTGGAGCTGTAAAACAAGATGACTGCTCGTTACATCTCCATAAGGTGGAAAGTGAAGGACTGGTGTTTCCACGTTGTGAGTGGTGGAAAAGACTTTGACTTTAGCAGACAGGACGATTGTTTTGTTTTGTCTTGACCACTGAACAGTGGTATCCATAAACTTTTGGCAGTGACTTGTCAAGTGTGCTTTGTGAATTGCATGTGGGACGCTTGGTACACTTAAAGAGGGCGGTTGTCGTGACTAATTATTGTATGAACGCAAGAAACTAACGTGGGACACTGACATTTGCATCTGTAGTAGGAGACATTTCTTTAATTGGTGCAGGAATAAGTGCTGTTTGTTGGAAATTGCGACTTTTAATTACACCATGAACTGAAAGGACAGAACCGTCGGTAATAGTAGTTGTAGGGGCATTTCTGGACGACCAGATTCGTGTGGATGGTACTCTGAGAGTGACTATGGCATTTGTGTTTAATGTGAGATACAGTTTACTGTTCAGTGCATGTTCAAAATACCGATTTGAGTGACTTACAGACTTTCGTCCAGGTAACCATGGGAGAGCTTTGACACCGAGACAGTGTTTCTAGTGAACCTGTCAGCAACTTTTTTGACCCCTAGAAAATCACAGAATGAAATGATTCCGTGTGACTCGCAAGATAGGGAATAATGTGTTTGTACTTGTAATTGTGTAAATTTTTTTATATGTTTCATTCCTGAAGGGACAGCAAGTGTAATTGTATATCATTAACATTTGTGTTTAGAATAGTTAGTGTGTTTTTTTTTTTTTTTTTTTTTTTTGCTTGTTCTGGGTTATCACGTAGCATGTTTATTAGAAAATTTGGTACAATGATGCTTTAATTATTAGCCAGTGGCTCTTGTTGCATAGGTCAGTAAGGTTGTCACAGGGGACAAGAGTTTGCATTGCACAACAAATATCGGAATTAATTGAGGCATTTTGATGTCGTGGACAGTAATGATCTTGTTGGTGTGTTAACTGAAGCCACTTATTTACATTATCACAGTGGTGATATTTCACATTAAAGTGTAACGAAGGCTGGTCGAAATGCAAGTTCTTGTCGTCCAAATGTGTAACAACAGAGGAATGAGCAGTAGAGTAAGATACGAGAGCTACTGGTGGATTGAAGCACTTATTGCTAAACTATTTACTGTGTGTATTGATCAAAGTTGATGGACTGACTGGCTCAGCAGCAGGTATTTGTACTGGTGGGCAAGGATAAAGTTAAACTCACAGTCGAGTAGTGGTGGCAATTGCTTAAGTGATGATAGTTAATGAGGTATGACATGATGTCTTAGGTTGACTATATTACGTAACCAGTATGTAACTTGTGGTATATTTCATTGTTTTTCTTCTCAGTTTTATTTCTCTGTAGGTTTGATGTATATTTTAGAGTACTGATATGGAGCCTGACTTCTACGTGTAACTAGTGTACGCAATTTTTTTCTTTTGTTGATTTTGTTTTGTATTTAGACATTGCCGTGTAAAGATTATTACAACGCAATTTATGAATGTCAGATTACTTGTTCTGTGTTTGGACGGTGAGCTATTTAAAATTTCATGAGTACAATTAGTTTTTTTTTTATTTGTCATAGAATTAGTGAAGTTCGGATTACTCATAAAAGTAACGAAGATCCCAGTAACTAAGCAAATTATTATCTCAACATTATTTTTTATTTGTATGATGTAATGTTTTATTTGTCATGTGGATTGTTGTAAATTTGTATGTGTACGTTACTCTGGATTGTGGAGAGTACAATAATGCAACAACTATATCAATAATTTGGTAAAGTAACAGCATTTGGTCGTCTATTTGAGGTCACCAGGGGCTAAGGTCTCCTCCTGGTTATTTTGATGACTTGCTACGTTTGTTCTAATACAGCTTTCTTTGAAAAAAAATGTTCGTAACTACCCTCGCATTGCAAGGATAGTACCGTGCCATTTTTTTCTGCATGGGTAGCCGGTGGTGAAAGGGTACAGTACCGCCCGACATTGAAAATAGGTACAACATACTTCATTCTTTTTGTCAGAACAACACATATTTTTTGTAAAATAACTCAATTTCAATTAATACAGCGAAGCCGGATACCAGTGTGGGAAAGAATGACAATTTATTTATTTAATTGATCACATGTGCACTCCCACAAAATGTATCCCTACATCCAGTTTTGGTGAGATCTGTGAAATGAATGAATGTATAATCGTCTGCTAACCGCAGATAGTGAATTTGAATATATGATCATCTTTGAGACGATCCTTTGGCCACCTTTGGTGGGACCAAAGAGATGAAATTTACCTGAGCTTTGAGCGCCTGAAATGTGGCTGACCAATACGGTAGCAAGGTGCTCCCCCACCTCGACAGAGGTGTGAGAGGACCTGAAGAATGGCCATGTTTCAGCACTCTGCCGCTGGATCTTGTGCTGTTAAGACCTGTCTTGGGTGTGCTCCGTAAAGACAAAAGAGTGGAGGCATGGTATGCATGTGGAATATTTAAGAGTAGTTTGAAATAATAATTTCTCTATTTCAGGAACTTTTTGGGGAGAATTAAATGTCAGGCAGGTAATATTAATGGGATCGTAGTAACCTTCGGAAGTGACCAACGGTCACAATGAAACCACGTGTAGCAATAAGCTGAAATACTTCCGTGTGCTTAAGTTAAGCTGAATTACTAGCGTGTGTACAATAAGTTGAAATATTTAAGATATAGCGTGTGTACCATAAGTTGAAAGATTTGAGAAATGGCGTGTGCAGGACTCGAAATTAGAGACGAGTACTTCCACGTGGTGAGTACTGTGTGAGTCTCAATCTGTGTATGAGACAATGGATAAAGAGAAGTACTCGTCCATGGTATCAGTTGAGGACTCGCATGTGTGATGAATATGTTCTTAATATTACTTTGCGTGATATGATTCCGTGTGACGCTAGATTCAAACTCTGAGAGAAAAGCAAAGTGAGTCGGCCGTCTATCCAGCAACGCCACTTGGCTTGCATTGCACAGGAAGACGTGCATAGTATTTCATGTTGTAGTGTGGTGTATGTCATGTCATTTAAGTATGTGTGGTTTGCATGGGAGAGTAGCAAGGTAGTTTCAAAAGATTAGTGTGTTATGCTTGTTCCTTCTGTACCGCTCGGTCTGGAGGAAAGTTTCGTGATGATGACTGTGAGAGTCGAAGTGTGAGATATAATAAAAGATCCGCCACCCTATCCAGAAAGGGCACTGTAGCGTTAAATAATTATGAGACCATAAGGTAGAGAATCACCAATGTTAAGCCATGCCCACTGGGCGGAATTTCTAATGTGTTATTGTTGTAGGTTATAGAATTTGTGTGTTTAGGTTATAGAAGTTATCGGAATAAATAAGTTAGTGAAAAGAAAAAGATTGGTGGACTTTCCCTTCGAATTGTATGTTGTCATGATGTCCCGAATTTATAATGTGTGCGCCATTCATATTCAGTGCGGTGGCCACGTGTTGATAAAAGCCGTTAAATAAAAGAAAAAGGAAAATGTGGTATTGCCAGTGTGTAGTGAACAGTCAGAGTTCTGCAAATTACTGATAGTCAGATGTGCGTTTCCGTTGTGTATTATTCATACAGGAGGTTGATTAGTGACTTAATTGTGAGTACGAGATTTCATGTTACTCGATAAATAAGAATGAATCCACTCGCTTGGTAGACCACTCATCTTGCAGGCCTGACTGCTTGATGCCACAGTATGAGCAAGGTACGTGGGTGCCTCTCAATATCATTACTCTTTCACTAATCAAACAACGTTTCAAGAATTAATCGTTATACGTGGCGTTTTTCTTTTGTATTTTATAACCATACCGTAATGAAAAGCCACATGATCCACTGAATTTAATTTCTGTATGAAATATGTTACATTGTATATTTGGTTTTTTCACTACGGTTGGAGTCACGAATGGTGGCGGTCGAGTTTAGGATTGTTCTGCGCACCAGCATCAGTCGTTTCCCGAGAGCCAACGAGCTTCAATAGCACTGTGAAGTATTGTGAAAGCTCTGCTGTTAATGCTGAAGCTAATTCGAGCATTAAATCTGATCGCAGCGAGTTGGTTAGTGAATTTCTGTTCCATTTTGTTCCGGCGAAAGGGAGAATTCAAGCGCCGGCGCGCCAGTCGGGAACCTTAGAGCAGAGAAGGCTGTGAAGAAGACGTCAGCCAACTGCGCGCGGACCGACCCTCCTCTAGGACGACAACCGGACGGCAGCGCACTCTACGCGAAGAGAACATAAGCGCTGCACCCGACTGGCCGCGGCCCATTTGAAGAGTAGCCAGTTTTGCGAGTTCTACTAAGGAATTCGAGAAACTAGTCATTCTACTATGTACCGTTGTCTATACTGAAGAGATTTCTTATTTTACCTGTCGCCCTTTGCTCGCGACACATCTGTATTTCTCTAAGTTAAGTATTGTCATTTATTTTCTGCAAATAAACTTCATTAATTCGATTGGCTTGAATTTTTGTGTAGCGAACTGAGAGAGTAGGTTTCCTAGGCACCCCATATTTGACGAGGGGGCAGGATGCAACATATTTGTTGCAAGTTGTCGTCGCTAATGGTGGGGATAAGTGACAAATTCGGCAGAAGCAAGCGAGAGACGTAATTTTCAGGATATACGCTTTCTTCGAACGGAAAGCACTCGCATTCGCGTACTGAAACTGTCGTTTGGAATGGTAAACAATGCAATCCCCGTCTGTGCTTCGACATGCGCGAACCACCATCGTTCGTGAATCGCACTATAGCTCATTTTCATACCCCCTTACTTGTGTACAAGTCAATCTTCTACGTGTTCTACACCTCCACATATGTTCACTCAAGAACTACATTCAATAGACATACGTACATTCATTTTAGTGTCCGGCTCCGGTAGCTGAGTGTTGCCTGCACGGTAACTCAGCGTTTTCGGTCAGAGGGTTAGCTGCCCTCTGTAATAAAAAAAAAATGAGTTAATGGATCAACGACGAACTGAGACGGGTGTCCTGTGACGTCCGCCCCGAGCACATACAACGAACGAAAACGAACAAAGTGAGATTAAAAAAAAAAAAAAAGGTCAGCGCGACAGAATGTCAATTCTAAGGGCCCGGGTTCGATTCCCGGCTGGGTCGGAGATTTTCTCAGCTCAGGGACTGGGTGTTGCGTTGTCCTAATCATCATCATTTCATCCCCATCGACGTGCAAGTCACCGAAGTGACGTCAAATCGAAAGACTTGCACCCGGCGAACGGTCTACCCGACGGGAGGCCCTAGTCCCTAGTCACACGACATTTACATTTTATTTATTCATTTTAATTGCATTTATAGCCATGAAGAATTAATCTGCCTTAAGCAGAGATTACAGTTTTATTAAAGTTTCCAGCTACACAGGTAAGTTTATGATGCCGTTGAACTTCCAGAGGAGACGGAAACATCGAGATAATTTCTGCTAACACACTAGTTCAGGAGTTTTCAAATTATTAAGCGTTATAGGACACAGATTTGGATAGCAAGAACTGCACCTGTGCGTTCACTGCTCCATGATGTCAGCTCTAAGTATTATAGTTTCAGTTTTGTCTTGGGTAACTGCTCTTAAATCCCCTTTAATTATTCATTTGAGATCTATGAAAGTTCTTAGTACTGCGAAACTAAATTATATTGCGTTTATTCGTATATTGATCGTATTTTATATAAAGGAGTAACGTTTCAGAGTGTTAAAACCGGAGTCACAGCCTCTTATGAACTCACATGTTAAAGTCAAAAGTAGTGGCAGAACTTCAACTTGTTTAAAACAGCACAGCAGTCCCATTATTACGTTTAAGTGAGGTAGTGATGTAAAGTAGCTGAAAACCTGTAGATGACGCCAGCATTCAGCCGAAACAGATCTTCAAAATCTACCTCGTAAAGACAGTGAGAAATAGCAAACCTTGGTCATTTGTCTCAAAAGTGTTTTTTATTGTGAATTTTTTAATTTTGGAAAACATAGCACACTGTCTATGGAAATTAAGTGATTGATTGATAATGTTCCTCTTTTTTTGCGACGCAATCACGTAAGCATTCACAATATCATAACCAACTTGGACCAGCCAATGATCATCCTCAGATTTGCTGCGGCGTTCCCATTGTGTTGTCAGTGATGCACTACTGTTGACAACGCAACGGTACCGTTACGTCACCACTTGCAGCATATGCTTTTAGATTGATGGTGGCCACCGGTTACAACATTGCGAAATGCCGACTGAGTCGGAGAATGAATAAAAAACAAATACACTATGTTTTAGAATTTGTGGCAAACATGAAATTTGTGTCTCTACTGTATTCGTAATGAAAACGAAGTGGTAGGTTTACTCCGTATTTTCCGTGTTATGTAGACTAGTGTTATAAGCATGTACAAAATTCGATACTTTATACGTTTCTACGTAATATTAACCTCGCACCTTCTTCTGTCGAGAAACAAGGTCATCCAGTCATATGCGAAGAGTGTTGCCAACGGTAATCCGTGGACGTTCCGTAATGCTTTCTAGGTGTCACTGAGCATACATTTACGACCATTCGAGAAAGGCACTGGGTATCACAAAACCTTGCCTTAAGGCCTTGGTCAGATGTTTTGTCAGAGCTAATCAATGTAGTTGTGGAAAAAAGTAAATCCAATTGTAAAAAATGTAATGACCATGGGATATTTGCTAAAGGAAGGACATTTTTACAATTTACGCTACGGGCCATTAAACTTGCTACACAAAGAAGAAATGCAGATGATAAACGGGTATTCATTGGACAAATATATTATACTAGAGCTGACATGTGATTACAATTTCACGCAATGTGGGTGCATAGATCCTGAGAAATCAGTACCCAGAACAACCACCTCTGGCCGTAACAACGGCCTTGATACGCCTGGGCATTGAATGGTTCAAATGGCTATGAGCACTATGGGACTTAACATCTATGGTCATCAATCCCCCTAGAACATAGAACTACTTAAACCTAACTAACATAAGGACATTACACCTGGGCATTGAGTCAAACAGAGCTTGGATGGCGTGTACAGGTACAGCTGCCCATGCCGCTTCAACACGATACCACAGTTCATCAAGAGTAGTGACTGGCGTATTGTGACGAGCCAGTTGGTCGGCCACCATTGACCAGACGTTTTCAATTGGTGAGAGATCTGGAGAATGTGCTCGCCAGAGCAGCAGTCGAACATTATCTGTATCCAGAAAGGCCCGTGCAGGACCTGCAAAATGCGGTCGTGCATTATCCTGCTGAAACGTAGGTTTTCGCAGGGATCGAATGAAGGGTAGAGCCACGGGTCGTAACACATCTGAAATGTAACGTCCACTGTTCAAAGTGCCGTCAATGCGAACAAGACATGACCGAGACGTGTAACCAATGGCACCCCATACCTTCACGCCGGGTGATACGCCAGTATGGCGATGACGAATACACGCTTCCAATGTGTGTTCACCGCGATTTCACCAAACGTGGATGGGACCATCATGATGCTGTAAACAGAACCTGGATTCATCCGAAAAAATGACGTTTTGCCATTCGTGCACCCAGGTTCGTCGTTGAGTACACCATCGCAGGCGCTCCTGCCTGTGATGCAGCGTCAAGAGTAACAGCAGCCATGGCCTCCGAGCTGATAGTCCATGCTACTGCAAACGTTGTCGAACTGTTCGTGCAAATGGTTGTTGTCTTGCAAACGTCTCCATCTCAGGGATCGAGAGGTGGCTGCACGATCCGTTACAGGCATGCGCATAAGATGCCTGTCATCACGACTGCTAGTGATACAAGGCCGTTGGGATCCAGCACTGCGTTCCGTATTACCCTCCTGAACCCACCGATTCCATATTCTGCTAACAGTCATTGGATCTCGACCAACGCGAGCAGCAATGTCGCGATACGATAAACCGCAATCGCGATACGCTACAATCCGAACTTTATCAAAGTCGTAAACGTGATGGCACGCATTTCTCCTCCTTACACGAGGTATCACAACAACGTTTCACCAGGCAACGCCGGTCAACTGCTGTTTGTGTATGAGAAATCGGTTGGAAACTTTCCTCATGTCAGCACGTTGTAGGTATCGCCACCGGCGGCAACCTTGTGTGAATGCTCTGAAAAGCTAATCATTTGCATATCACAGCATCTTCTTCCTGTCGGTTAAATTTCGCGTCTGTAGCACGTCATCTTTGTGGTGTAGCAATTTTAATGGCCAGTAGTCTATGAATGTTTTAACTATTACAACCTTTCGTTAAACACCTTGCCTTACGGGCAACATAATCCTTGGTCAGATGTTTCGTCAGATCGAAAGGCTGACTGGGGTTATTGTGTTTCTGGACGCATCTGGTACTGCAAAGTGGCTACTCATATTTAAATGACTGAAGCGATAACAACGTTATATTGAGTTATTAACTTACAGTTTGTGAATTTAGCTAGTCCTGACGAAATAAAACTATAATATTTTTCAGACACTAGCGAATGTGCTGTAGTTCAGCCGTAGACGAGAAATACCGTGAGGTGAGAATTTATTTTATTTCCTCTGGTTACAGGAATACACCCAGTTCATATTTACAGGGGTGTCTTTTCACTGAAGGTAACAACCTTTCTTTTTCATCAATTGTTAAGCTATTAAAACACGAACTTCACTGATCTTCACAAGAGCGCACACACCAAAAGCCACACCCACCTACCCAAAAATAAACACAAATCCGATTATTTTAATCTTTACTTTCAACAAGAATTTCACAATCGTTGTGTATATATTCATGTTTATTGTTATCAGGAGAATGAACACATTCGAAGTAAATTCTTGTTTCATTTTCGCCAGCTCCGTAAAAGGCTGGCTCGTTTCTGTGTCTAGAGCAGCAACAGTGTAGATGGTTGACGTCCTGAATCCCACAATCGCAGTGTGGTGACACTATGTCATGAATTCTATGGAGGAATCGTATTGTCGGTAGCAGCCGTTGTTGGATTCCAATGAGGCAGGGGTGATTATGAACCGCCTGTCACATTTTCCGGTCAAACTATGTCTCATGCTCCACTTTGTGCCTTTGCTATGTGTGAGAGGATCTGTCTATTCTAGGAAAGTGAGGGTTACAACGACAAAACGCGCCGTACAGCATTTATAAAATCGTTTGTAGACAGGTAGTGACAGCGGTTCCTTTTTATACTCCCGTTTCACACAGCCACGGTGCGACTAACCTGAAATTATATTTTGAGAGTAAGTCCTATTGTTGGCTGTAATTCAAGTGTGAAGGCCCACGACAATTTTGCATCCAAAGGCGGTCAGTTTACCCATATTTCCAGCTTCCTCTTTTCGAACCATTTACTGAAACGAAGAATGCTGTGTTCCATTCCACAATATTGTACTACCTCGGTTACTTTGTAGCCGTTATTGCCTGTACAGTATAATGTTTGACGTGAAAAACCGAACTTAATAATGACTTTCATGGCACAAAAGACACTGTTCTATTTCTTATTCCGACTAATATCGCAGTTCTAAAATATCTTTCACCATTACTGTTGTGTTATGTTCTTTCACTCGATGTCGAACTGTTCTAAAAGCCCAAACCCTGATGTGCTGTGTGAGGCTTTCTCGACGTTATAAACTGTGGAATCTGCAAAATATTTCTGCGAGGCAGCTACTCGCCATCAAGATGAAAAGACGCTGTCTCGTTGAAGTGCTGTTTAACAGCCTGCAACCTGCGTCCATATTTCTGGTGTCATAAAGCACATCAAATCTGTGTCTTTTTTTTTTCTTTTTTTTTTTGGAACCACATTTAGAAAAAGTACTTGTCAGTACTAAAAATTTTAATGTATCTTTCCCCCACCGATACAAATTATACTACAACAGACTTCAGATCCGAGGTTCACAGAGACCTTACCATTTTCATATTAGAAAGAAAACCACACATTTCACAAAATGTAATTTTTGTAAATATTGCCATGGAAAATATTTTCATGTGACTAGAAAAAACGCTGGTCATGGTTGAAACTTCCTGGCAGATTAAAACTGTGTGTCGGACCGAGACTCGAACTCGGGACCTTAGAGCACTTGCCCGCGGGACCTTAGAGCACTTGCCGTTTCTGTTTACAGCTGACTGTAATCAAAAACGAAATATCACTCGTAATAACTATCGTAGACGTCTTAAATCGTTTTGCATAAAAATTGGTTACCTTTTCAATCTAATACTGTAAGTGCCCTAATAGTTAATCTAAAAGCAAAAAAAATTCTGACAGGACTTTTTAACATACGAGCTACGGACGTTTTCAGTTCAGTGAAACTACCAAGCACTGTGTTTTATAATATGAAGTTAATCATTCTGATTGTAGACTTTGATGATTTACAATGAACAAGTCCATAGTCATTTAAACTCGTATTGCACCAAATAGATCACATTTAACTTACAGAGTTAAAACAATATAGCAGTTACATTTTTTGAACTCAAACAGAATTGGGTACTACAAAATAAATGGCTCTGAGCGCTGTGGGACTTAACTTCTAAGGTCATCAGTCTCCTATTACTTAGAACTACTTAAACCTAACTAACCTAAGGACATCACCCACATCCATGCCCGCAGCAGGATTCGAACCTGCGACGTAGCGGTCGCGGGCTTCCAGACTGTAGCGCCTAGAACTGCTCGGCCTCCCCGGCAGGCGGTTACTACATTCACTAAAAATAATGCTGAAACTTCCCAGCGTTATCTATGAAATAGTTGACTAGCATAGGACAACGAAATCAAGACTTTTTAGTTTTTTGAGTTGGCACCTAGTACAAAACAATATATCACACTACTTAGAGTTCCAAATGACTAAAAGAGTTAAAGGTGTAGAGTGCGTGTGCTGGAAATAGTTAAGACGGCATTTAGTCGTTCGTCACATTACGTAGACGTTGCTAGTAGAATACGAAACGAGAGTAATCAAAACGGTACGTGTCTCGACTTCAGTCGTATGCGGAGTACCATTGTTCTGTCTTGCTCATTGAATTGAAAGCATTGGTGGATATATCACGGTATGTTCCAACTACATCAAGACTCAGAGCTGATGTGACAAATGTATTTGTATTTCTAGCACATAAATTTTCCTCACTCAGTGACTGATTGCACAACATGGATGAGTTATAAAAACCGGTTGCTGTTCCTTCTGAAATACCTCATTGAAAAAGCCAAGGAATTTCGTTGAATATGTTACATTTTCAGTTTTTCTGGGTGGTGGCGATATCGAATGACTCATTTCCAGTTGTTGACACGTATTCGATATCTCCATCAGTCTACACTTGGCTTTAGCCAGTTTTTTATGTGCATAAACTTACAAAAATGTCAGACTCCTTTCGTCATATACAGTTGTACATTTATTCAAGTCTCACGGATTAGATTATGGAGCTAAAAACTGCGTGATAGGCTTTTCTTAGTATTAGGCTATAGAGAATGAAACGTGAGTATCTGAATCCATAAAAGGTAGGTGTCTAGTCGACGCCACATCCAGCGACTTGCGAGCCGTTGATGAGCATGAAATGATGACGAGGACAACACAACACCCAGTCCCCGAGCGGAGAAAAATCTACAAGCGGACCGGGAAATGAACCCGGCCCGTTCGCATGGGAGGCGAGCATGTTACCACCCAGCTAAGCAGGTGGACATTGCAAGGTTATCAGAGGCGAAAGAAAATCTTTGCACGAAATATCTTTGAGTTACCTTGCCCAGATCTCTAACATTAAGATAAGTTAGTGTGGCGGGTCTCCTATCCCATAGGCTTACGGGCTTCGCGTGTAAGTATTCGATGACCCGGGTGGCCCGAGCGCTTTGAGATGTAGTCACCGACTCAGGAAGCAGTCACGCAAACCGCAGTTTTAGTAGAAATCCCTCTTATTATTACAATTCTACCAACCGTTACCAAGCTCTGACTAGTATCACTGAAATCTGAGTAATCAGAAGAGGTTGAGGGAAAAAATTCCTAACTATGACAATATGCGAAAAATTCACAAGAGTCAAAGAGTAAGCTCAGTACCACCGAGTAAGTAAATAGTCACTCCAGTAAACTGCTCATAATCTTGTGTCGAGAATATTTGTAATTAAGCTCGAGCCCAAATCACAACAGCATACTTCGCAACCAATCAATAGAAGCAGCTCTCCACCTGCAGACTAAAGGAAGATTAATTACAGAAGAAAACTACTACAAAATTTAAGTAGCAAGAGAAGTGCCTCACAGCCGTCAGTGCGTAGGACATTAGCCGTGATTTTCTGAAGTCAAACATGCTGGACCAGCATGGAGTGCATCAACTCACACACACACACACACACACACACACACACACACACACACTATTAGAGGATCTCTCAAGCCACGTCCATCCGACACCCGTACCTTCTCACTGTCATCATACCACGTGATACAATAAGTGGAAAATGCAAAGAAGTAAAATAGACAGAGCTAGATGCCCTACGCAATCTGGGACGTCCAGATTGCTTTCATAACACAGCTATTAGGAAGCGCAATACCTTTTGAAGGAAACCAACAATCTAGCATACTTGCATAGAATGAAACCCCAACGCTACACCTAAAGGAAGAACAACGCGACTTTCACTGGGCCACCAGCTGCCTGTTCCTACATGAAAACCACTGAAAGGACTACGCCCTGGATAGTGGAAGTGCAGGGTAAACCGTGGAACAATGACAAATCCAACCTGACGAAGGGAATGCGCCTGCGTAGAACCACGAAACGCCTAACATCTGCTGACGTGCGTATAATGGAGGCACTGCTGCACGGATTTCACTACAGTGAATGAGGAAGCTATTACATGCTACCAAATGTTGGATGAGCAACGTGTAACGAGTAGAAGTAAAGCACAATAAATAAATAATCCACGTAATTTTTCTTAAATTCCTAATCATCGAAGACATTATTGAGGAACTTGACTCATTCTTAATGTTACATTTGCTTTCCGTTTCATTAGTTCTCCTGTTTTATCGGGAACTACATTCTTCATCTCATGAAAACAATTTTTTCTCTATCTACCACAGTTTGAACGGACATTAACACTTAAAAATAATAGTTTTGGTCCTCCTATTAGCCATTAAATAACATTTAGCTTAATATGATTTCAGTATATGTTCCACAAACACTGCAGATTTATTTAATATTTATTTATGTGATATTTCTGCCTTTCTCATTGTACCTTTTAGGAACTATCAGAGCCATTCAACGAGCGAGTCCTGGATTTTAATGTCCCTAATTTATTTAATGATATTTTACGTTAGGTGAGTCAATGACCTGTTACACTAATAACGCTCCTTTTAACAGCTTTTCTTCTGCAACAAATTTGTGTTTAATTTTAACTTCTGCGTTAAACTTTTACATTAAAATATTGTACATAATTTGAGTTAAGCCGCCTTTTATGCCTGACTCTACTCGCATTATTTTCAAGAACACTGAAACCAGAAAACGTAGTCTGCTAGTTAGTATATCTCCAGTATTACATTTTTAATAAAGCACATTTCTTACGAATTCAGCTATTTGGAAGGCACTGGACTCAGAATATTGTTGTTCAGTCTTCTAAAATAGCTTTTCTGCAATTCGTGCACTTCCCCAAACGTGTGTATTGACACATCACCTAGACGTGATTTTTATGGACACAGCGCACCTACATTGAATGAATGGTAGCTGCCGTAGGAAAAGACACAAGTTTTCTCTTTTTTATTGTTGTATTTTCCTAGGTAGCCCCTTAAGTTTGTGTTTAATAATGACACGGTTATTTTACCAGGTAATCATTTATGAACATAAGAGTGAATGTCAACATCAACACACACCTTCTAGGCATTTATGTTGTGATTACTATATTTCTGCGACACTATATTTTTTTTATTTCTTTTTTTGTGCCGAAAACCAGGAAGAAGCAAGCCGCGAAGAAAAGGACGTATCTGGAATACTACGTAGGCTGTATGATAGTAGTAGAGTAATTTTATGCTCATGGTATAAATGAGATAGTGCATATCGTTTGTGCTTCCGCCGCTGTTTACATCAAACCATTATTTCGCTCAAAAGATAATATGCACTATTTAGTAATGGCACTGCAAATGCACATATAGCTAGTGTTGCTATCGGACGGTTAAACATTGCACTTCTCCGACTAGCGATCTTAAGATATCGCCGATTCAGGAACAGCTGAGCGCGAGCTGACACTGCCATACATTTCCGAATAACGTGACAGACTGGATATGGTGGACAACCGTTCGGAAACACAGTTACATGGTTTACAGAAGAGAGAGAGAGCGAACATTTCGCGATTCGCCGCGGAAGTAGGAAGGCTGTCAGACTCTGCGACACTCGCGGATTTCAAATACTGTTAAGCGAGACTACAAGACAGTTTGGACATTCTCACCAAACTAAATGTGGGGATTCATTATCTGTCAGACGACGACGAATACGAGGCAGACGTTCGAAAATGCGAAGAGTGTATAGGCGTCACGAATGCGCTGTTTCTCAAATGTCGCACGAAATTGAGAGACAGCTCGGAAAATCTGCAACAAACTTAAATATTTCCATGCTCCCGCGGTGTAACCTGTAACAAAGAATGTTCCTTCAACTTCTGTAAGACTTTCGCCGATCAAGCTTTAGCTCTTTTCAGGTGATCTGGAGGCGTGGGCACAATTCTGGGAGCAGTTTGATCTGTCAGTCGACAACGACACTAGGTTGGCTACGACCAGTAAACACAAAATTCCTGTGGGTTATTTTTCAGGAGAGCCGAAGCATTTAGTAGAAGACATTGCTCTGACGGATGAGACGTACGCAGAAACGAAGGGGATTCGCCAATCTCGTTATGGCAACCAGTATCGGGTAGTTCTGACCCACCTAAATTGCACAGAAGTCATTAAATCCATTCAGCTGGCCACCCAGAGGAACTCAGTTCGGCATTCATTGAGTGCCAGCGAGAAATTGAAGCTCCCCGGCCTCTTGGGGATACGGCCGACTCATCGCGCCGAGAATTCTGCGTACCTTCCCGCATGACATATACCGCCGCTGGATAATTCACGCCAAGCGTATGGGGCAATCCGAGGTGGATGATTTGCAGCTAATGGAGTTTTCTGTGAGAGGAAGTGAACGGGTCACTTACTATACAGAAGATATTTCCACCGTATCTAGCTCTCCCTTCACGACTGCCTCGCTCCACATGAACGTGAAATCTGAAAGACCAACCCAGAAAGGCACTACTATACATGAACCATTCTATGGTTTTTGTGAATCTCGCAGTCATTGGGCGTTGTACTGTAAAAAGTTGGTATGTGTTGTTGATCGAACAGATAAACTGAAACTAGCTAACAGATATTGTCTTTGATCCCAGCGTGGGCATATAGTTTCAGATTGTAGGAAGAAGAAAAAGGCACGGTGTGCCAGGTGTAGACAGCTGCATCTCAAGTCCATTTGCTATGAAGGAAGGGATGGTAAGATTGTTATGTCTCAGATAAGCAAGTATGCGTCTCAGTATCTATAGAACTGAGTAGGAGAACTCGATGTGTGCTAGATGCAGGAAGTCAATACACCTTTATAGTGAAATCGCTGAGTGACAATTTCAAGCTCCAGGCTGCTGATAGACGAGAATTTTCTGTTTGTTCATTTGAATCAAAGCCTGCAGTTTCACACCATCACAGGCTTGCTCAGTTAAATATGAAGGGCTTTGGAAGAATTCTTCTGTGTTACTGCCTTTGAAAGTCATTATGTTATTTCACATCAGCCACCTGTTTCGCGACATGTAAAGAGGTGATAATATGCCCATGATATTACGCTAACAGATCCAAAAACTGGCCCAACTGAAGATATTTCCGTGGAGATTCTCATAGCAGCATTATTATTATTGGAAAACACTGACAGAAAAATGGCTCTGAGCACTATGGGACTTAACATCTGAGGTCATCAGTACCCTAGAACTTAGAACTACTTAAACCTGACTAACCTAAGGACATCACACACATCCATGCCCGAGGCAGGATGCGAACCTGCGACCGTAGCGGTCGCGTGGTTCCAGACTGAAGCGCCTAGAACCGCTCGGCCACACCAGGCGGCAACACTGACAGTTCGCCAATACGTATCTCAGAATGTTTAGCGTTAGTTCGATTCTTGGCTGATACTTAGTGGGAATATGTAAGGAGCCCGTGCGCACGCAATTATGGTGAATTTCGACCATTCTGATCGGCAAAATTTTGAAAAAACACAGCTCTGAATCGCGAACACAATTTGTGACCTAGGTTTCGGTGTCACAAGGGACACCTTCTTCGAACAAAATTAAAACTAAATGTTACAGCATAACGTACCAAAAAATACGAAAGCTGCGGTCATACCTGACAGCGTTTGTTGTGTTGACTGTAGCAGAGGACACATGGCAGCCCATAGTGGCTTGCACCTCTGTTGCATTTCATTTTAATTCTGACTATCTGACCGACACCAAGGTCACAAGTTAAATGTGTTCGCGACTCAGAGCTGTGTTTTTCAAAATTTTGTATTATACAACAGTCGCTGATTGAAAGTCATGTTAAAAACCTTAACATTTTGATCGGTCTCTTCTGCCCTCGGATAACGGCTTCAGACGCATTTGGGGCTTGGATGCTACAGGGATTACTGCCAGTCAAGACAGATCCGTGAGCAACGATGACAGGAGACTTCTTGAGGAGTTAAGAGCATCTTTCTGTATAAAGGATAAACTAGCAGTGGTTTCACTTCCCAGAAGACGCGATAAAGCCCTTCCGAGTAGCAGACTGACTGCAGAGAAACGATTCGACCCCTTGAGGACAAGATTTCAATGTCAAAAAGCTTTTAAGTAAATGTACTACGACAGAATGCTAGGTTACATGACTACGGGGCAAGTACGGTCGCTCCCGTTCAGCTCTCTGGGACGGCAAAGTTTTATCTCCCTCGTCATGCAGTGGGGAAAGAGAAACGTGGGAGGACTATGTGGTGCATAGTCTTCGACACATCATCTCTCGAAAGCAACGTACCTTCTCCGAACGAGGTACTACAGGCAGGACCGAATCTGCTACCTAAGATCATAGAGAATTACCGCGATTCACAGATATCATGTAGGCGTTCCTTCACCAGATCTCGAACGAAGATGGACGCTACCTGATCAGATTCTTCTGATTTAGAACCAACTGGATCAAAACGGGTGATCTTCAAACACACGATTTAATACAATACCTCTTCACGAGACTCCCATTCGGTCTGACCTACAGCCAATTTCTACTCTTTGAAGCTTTAAGAGAGCACACGGACAAGTGTGTTATATCATTTCTCAACGTGGATCCTCTTTTAAACAGAAATACAATTTTGCGATCGCAGTAGAATTATGAACTTGTTGTAGTCCTAATGAAATTTATCAGTCTCCCGTTATCTAAATGGGCTACCAGCTCCAAACAGCTTCAAACTATTAGGAAAGCCGAAGGCCGAGGACCCCACGCAGAGACTCAGGCTGTAGAGCGGAACTGTATCGATCCCAGGGAAATCAGCAGAAAGTCATCAAAAGAGTCAGTCATCCCGATAACTCTTGTAATGTTCTATGATCCACTTTAACTGTTCCCGCCTGTGTCTGTTGTTGGAAAATTGTTATTCCGTGACACATGGTACACTGTAATTGGTTGGAATGAATTCGTGCCCTGGAACCTAGGAACGTGATGGTGCACTTCGATATCTAGCTTACCATGAGTCTGATGGCTAGCCAAAGCTCATGGAAGGGACACTCAAGTGGATGTATTCAGTGACGCATCCAAAAAGCAGCTCTGTACGTTCGTACATTCTTAAAGAATACCGTCCTAAGTCACTTACTCTGTAGCAAGAACAGTCTCGCTCCTATTAAGAAGGTGACCTTACCGCGATTGGAGCTTTTAGCGGGAGTAATAGGAACCCGACTATATGCTACTTCTGCCCCGTAACAGAATTTAAAATCGCTCATGCCCCGCCCATGAACCATGGACCTTGCCGTTGGTGGGGAGGCTTGCGTGCCTCAGCGATACAGATAGCCGTACCGTAGGTGCAACCACAACGCAGGGGAATCTGTTGAGAGGCCAGACAAACGTGTGGTTCCTGAAGAGGGGCAGCAGCCTTTTCAGTAGTTGCAAGGGCCACAGTCTGGATGATTGACTGATCTGGCCTTGTAACAATAACCAAAACGGCCTTGCTGTGCTGGTACTGCGAACGGCTGAAAGCAAGGGGAAACTACAGCCGTAATTTTTCCCGAGGGCATGCAGCTTTACTGTATGATTAGCATGGAGAGCTGCATCAAACCAGTCTCAGGACTGAAGACCACAACAACAACAACAACATGCCATATTGTTGATGGACGCCACAGTCACGCTAAGTTGAATTTGCAGAGATCCAAACAGATGGAAGACATTCGTTTGTAAACGTGTGACGGAAGTACAAACTGACACGTCTCCCACCTAATGGAGACACTAGTCAGGACAAGACAACCCAGCTGATCATCTGTCACGAGGACTCCTCGAAGGTCAAATATATCGCTTGGAAATTTGGTGGCATGGATCACCTTGACTTGCAGCTCTCCAGAGTGTTGGCTATTTGATACTCTGACAGTGGACCTAATACATCCTGAACAGAAGACGAAGAAAAACCAGAGCCAAGTTCTATCGATATTTACACTGACTACCATCATGCACCTGTCGAAACTCAGCTCATTCTGGAGGCTCATTCGTGCAACAGCATGGACTCACCGTTTTCTACACAACATTCGTCAGAACGAGAAACGTTCCGGAGAGATTACAGCCACGGAACTGTCAGGTGCCCGAATATCATGGACACTAGGAGTCCAGAAGGAATGCTTCACCGGAGAACTACACGCGCTTCAAAATATCTTACGTCTGCCAAGAGAGTCAAAGATCGAACGATCCACCTCTTTCATGAAAGAGGGACTGATATGCCTAGGAGGTCGACTGCAGTGCACTAGCCTGGAAAGGGAACAAAATCATCCGATGCTCCATGATGGTTCCCATTATTTCACACATTTGGTTATTCGAGAGACACAAGTCCGCCTCTATCACTTTCGTGTTCGTTCTGTACTGTCCGAACTGCGAACTGAATTTTATGTCCTCATAGCTCGTCAGGCAATGAAAATAGTCGTACACTCTTGCTTTGTGTGTAGGATCCTGAAGAACGCACGAGGACGACAAACTGAAGCACCGTTGCCACTTGAACGAGTTACGCCAGCCAAACCATTTGCTTTCATTTATAATCTCGTCCCCTGTGTACGAACAACAGTAGTACCGCAGGGACGACGACATATGAAAATTTGGATGTGGCCGTGGATCGTACACGGATAGCCAAAGCTGTTAAGACGACCTACCGCTCAAGTAATGCCGGACATCTGGTTTGTGTCCCGGTTCTGCACTAATTTTCACTGTCGTCATTCACTTATACAGTTGAAGGTTGTTCGATTCGCAACTGAAAAAACATTTCATGTATTCGCCAGTTCTTTGCCCACGACGGAATTACGTGGATTTCATAACAACACGAGCTCGTGGTGGGGAGGATGGTGGGAAAGAGTGGTGATTACTATAAAGCGATACCTATGGAAGGCATTGAGACTCGCAAGGCTCATTGAGGGACAACTGAACACTACGTTGATTAGTATTGAAGTCCCTGTGAACTCAAAGCCCACCACACAAGGAGACTATGCAGATGCACTGCCCTTTTCCATTTTCCGACTTGGGAGGAACTTGTAACGGTTCCAACAGGATCAAAGACCACGACAAAAACGAACCTAGCAAAAGAATTCCGGCTGAGGCAGCGACTCTCCGACAGTTTTTGGGAAAGTTGAACAAAACGATACCTGCTGCAGCTGAGGCAAGTCCATGAAGTTAAACGTTCCCCAGATGCCCCATGAGATTCTGCCCAACAGACATCGTTCTCGTACAAGAGGACTTGCCGTCCAGGACACATGTGGAGGAAGGCCAGTACAGAGAGAACAATAACAGGAGGACAATAGCTCTCCACAAACCAGAAGTCACACCATCAGTTGTCCTGTGCAGCGTTAGAGGTCTACCAAGATTGTTAGGTTGTTGCAGAAGGAGATACTTGCTACGAGTGAGAGACTATCTGTTTATTCCTTAGAGGATTATCTATGACTTGCTGATATTTGTTGACATATTTAGTTCCATGATGAGAAATAAAGTTTTTATTAGGACACTCTATCATTACTATATTCTCAAACATCTAAAAAGTATATAAACCTGCAAGAGTCAGTATGCTATCGAGACAGAGAGAATAGGCCTGTACATATACTACTGCACGACTAAAAATATCCATTTCCAGTAGGAGGTGCCTATCTGACAACTTACAGGGGCAGCAAAAGTTTGATTTTCAATGTGTCATAGTATTGTTGACCAAATTAAAAATTTTAATGCTGTCATAAACGACTCATTAAGAGGTATAATCTTGCGCTAAAGACTTATCACAATAAGTCAAGTAATAAACTACATGTATCTTCCAAGGCTGCGTAACTCATGACCTGCAAGTTACTCAGTTAATATTCATCTAGTGTTTGAGAATGAGAGAGCAGTTTGCGACTTCCAACACACACTAACATAATTTGAAACCTTTTCAGAATTTTTCTCGCTGACACATCTAAGATAATAATGAAAGGGACAAAGTTTATCGCTGCTAAATTTCTCTGTTCAGGCAGTATAACTGCCGAATCAGGAATGACGTTTTAAATTTTTACTTTTGTACTACTAACTATGTTAGCAGCACATTTTGCTGACAATATCCACATGCATCATTGAATGTACATGCAAAATTATGCCATCGTAGGACACACAGTTAAGGAGATATGACGTCATGGTCATAATCATGATGCTTTAAACATTCGGAGGGAGAGGGGGAGGAGTGAGGTAAGGGTTCCTGCTTCTTCTAGTTAAAATTATAGCCGTTCATTGGATTCAATGTTACCTACAAAGCTGTTGTTAATAGTTTTAACTCTGCTTCTTGCAGAGTGCATGCTAACTACAACAACAGTTTGAGTCGACGCTACAAGCTGTTTATTAATTCGTGCAGGGAATATATCTCAAACATACTGTTAGTGTAAATTTATTTCAGTAACCTCGCCTGCCGTGTGCTAATGAGCGCTTTGGAAAAATTTAAGAATTGGACAGGAGCTCAGTCAACTTAATAACGCCCACTTATGTCGTAATTATAAGGTGACCGTAAATAACAAAATAGTTCCCCCGAAGAGCGAGTTAGAGCGTACCCGAGTATAGCCCCGGTTCAGAAATATTAACAGCAAGGAACGATGCCATTAACTGGTTTTACGGTGCCTTCTTGTAATGGGAGAGGCGAACGCGCGTGATAAACGATAGCACTCGCATGAATTAGTGAGGGCGAACGGATATATGGGACGTTCTGTAATAGCCAATATTTGTCAGCAACGTCTGGTTCGTCTCGAAACAGAACGATTCACCTCGTTTATACTGCAAGCAATCTCCCATTACGAGAATGGAGGAATGTGGCGCTCTATCGACACTAGAGATGTCGTTAACATAGTAAGTACAATATATCGCTTCTTGGGATTTATCCCTCTACGGAAGCAGAAATCGCAAAAACGAGAAGTTGTAAGACTACAGTACACTATAAATCGATGCATTTGTAGTGAGAATGCATCGCGATCTCAATTTTTGCTGCATGGTGCCGGTGTAAGCCTCAGAAGGTAGTATGAAAACATGAGATACTGCTGTTGCCTACGACCTTCGAGATCTATATTAGTATCAGTTGATCACAAATCCTAAATTAGTAGAGTTCCTTCTGTACTAATTTATAACAACAGTAATAACGTTAATATTTGTGGAGATTAATTCTAGGAACTTGACGTTAAATAGTATACGATGGGACACGATTACTTCTTTTCTTTATAAATCATTTTGACTTGGTTGACTGTACGGCGTGTCCCACAGAACGGTAATCCCCTTAGGCCATAATATTTCATAAACGTTAATGAGAAAGAAATGAGGTTTCCAGCAATCTGACGAAAACCTGGAATACGAGTGTCCTGCGCTTCGTCAACAACCAGTTCATAAGTCGTGGACAGGAAGCTTGGACTGGGGAACGATGAAGTAGAAAAATGGCTGCGTCCTTTTCAAAGGACCCAGTCTGACAACCGCCTTAAATGTAACCATAGAAAACCTAACCTAAAATGAAGAGCCAAAGAGACTGGTACACCTGCCTAATATCATGTAGGGCGAGCACGCAGAAGTGCCGCAGCACGACGTGACGTGGACTCGAGTAATGTCTGAAGTAGTGCTGAATGGAATTGTCACCATGAATCCTGCAGGACTGTTCATAAATCCATAAGAGTACGAGGGGGTGGACCCTCTTCCGAACAGCACGTTGCAAGGCATTCCAGATATGCTCAGCCGGCCGGAGTGGCCGAGCGGTTCTAGGCGCTACAGTCTGGAACCGCGCGACCGCTACGGTCGCAGGTTCGAATCCTGCCTCGGGCATGGATGTGTGTTATGTCCTTAGGTTAGTTAGGTTTAAGTAGTTCTAAGTTCTAGGGGACTTATGACCTCAGCAGTTGAGTCCCATAGTGCTCACAGAGCCATTTGAACCATTTTTTTGAGATATGCTCATTAATGCTCATGTCTGGGGAGTTTGGTGGCCACGCGGAAGTGTTTAAATTCAGAACAGTGTTCCTGGAGCCACTCTGTAGCAATTCTGGACGTGCTGAGTGTCGCATTGTCCTACTGGAAGTCGAAATTCACAATGAACATGAATGGATGCAGGAGATCAGACAGGATGCTTACATGCGTGTTACCTGTCAGAGTCGTATCTAGACATATCAGGGGTCTCATATCACTCCAACTGCAAACGCCCCACACCATTACAGAGTCTCCACCAGCTTGAAAAGCCCCCTGCTTACACGCAGGACGCATGGATGCATGAGGTTGTATCCTTACCTTTGCACGCCCATCCGCTCGCTACAGTTTGAAACGAGACTCGTCCGACCAGGCACCATGTTTCCAGTCGTCAACAGACCAACGTCGGTGTTGACGGGCCCAGACGAGGCGTAAAGTTTTGTGTCGTTCAGTCATCAAGGGTGAACGAGTGGGCCTTCGGCTCTGAAAGCCCATATCGTAATGTTTCGTCGAATGGTTCGCACGTGACACTTGTTGATGGCCCAGCATTGAAATCTGCAGCAATTTGAGGAAGGATTGTCCTTCTGTCACGTTGAACGATTCTCTTCAGTCGGCCGTTAGTCCTGTTCTTGGAGGACCTTTTTCCGACCGCAGAGATGTCGGAGATTTGATGTTTTACCGGATAACTGATATTCACGCTACTCGTGAAATAGTGCAGTAAAACCCCACTTCATCGCTACCTCAGAGATGCTGTGTCCATCTCTTGTACGCCAGTCTGACAATTGCCTTAAATGTAACCTTCAAACTCACTTAAATCTTGATAACCTGCCTTTGTGGCTGCAGTAACCGATTTAGCAACTGCGCCAGATACTTTTTGTCTTACACAGCCGCTACCGACTGTAGCACCGTATTCTGCCTGTTTACATATCTCTACATCTCTTTATTTGAGTATGCATAACTATACCAGTTCTTTTCCTCTCTTCAGTGTACTATGGCAAGACAGGGGTTTTAATCCCGGACTCCCGAATGAGCCGTCTCACTCATTTGTCCTGCAAGGATACATTAAATAATACATAGTTTACACAACATTGTACTTGGAGGCTTGGATTTACGGCGTTCTTTGACTGTTTTTGCAAAACGTTATATTTTGGAATTCGCACTATTATACATTTGTACACTTCATTTTAATACCTATAGACTAGAGTTAAAAAGTAATTTTCTCGTTCAAAAGTAGCTAAAACTCCTTCTAAAGCTATACAAGAAAACATCAAGTTAAACTAAGACCGATTACCTAAAAGCAAACTAATCTTCCCTCTACCTAATATCCCTCGCCCAAGCTTTGCCCTAATATAGGGTCCTCAGTAACGAAATTAAAGTCTACATGTTGCTGTTGTGGCCTTCTGCCCATAGACTGGCTTGATGTAGATCTCCATGTGACTCTGTCCTGTACAAACCTCTTCATCTCTGAGTAACTATTGCACCGTACATCGTTCTGCAACTGATTACTGTATTCACTTCTTGATCTCCTCCTTCAATTTTTACCCCCCGCCCCACACTTCCCTGCAATACTAGATTGAAAATTCGACTCCTTCTTTTATTTAGTCCGTGCCATAAATATCTTTTCTCCCTAATTCTATTCAGTACCTCCTCATTACTTACAAGGTTTACCCATTTAACCTTTAGCATTCTTCTGAAGTACCACACTTCAAAAGCTTCTATTCTCTTCTTGTCTGAATTGCTTATCGTCCACGTTTCACTTCCGTACAAGGCAGCACTCCAAACAAATGCCTTTAAAAAAGACGACCTAGCACTTAGGTCTATATTTGACGTTAACAAGTTTCTCTTGTTCAGAAACATTGTTTACGTTTTATATACCTTCTGCTTCGGCCATTTACAGTTAAATTACTGCCAAACAGCAAAACTCGTTTACTATGTTTAATATCTCGCTTCCTAATCTAAATCTCTCAACATCGATTGGTTTAACCCGACCACATTCTATTATCCTTGTTTTACTTTTGTTGATGTTCATCTTTCTCCTTTGAAGAAATGTCCATTTCGTTCGACTTCTTATTAAGGGTCCTTTACTGTCTCTGACTGAATTTCAATGTCATCCTTCTCCAAATTTGTCTTTGCTTTCCTTTATTGCTTGCTCAATTTACAGATTGAGTAACATCGAGAATAGGCTACAATCCTGTCTCAATACCTTCTCAACCACTGCTTCCCTTTCATGCCCCTTGACTTTTATAACTGCTGTCTGGTGTCTGTGCAAGTTGTAAATAACCGTTTCCTCCATGTTTTTATCCCTGTTACCTTCACAAATCCAAAGACTGTATTCCAGTCAGTAATGTCAAAAGCTTTCTGTAATCCTAAAAAATCTATAAATGTAGGTTTACCTCCCCTTAACCTCTCTTGTAAGCTTAGCCATAAGGTTAGCATTTCATTGCGTGCTTCTAACAGGTATCCAAACGGATCTTCTCTGAGGTTGGCTCCTACCAGTTTTTCAATTCTTCTGTAAATAGTTGATACCAGTATTTTGTAACCATGGTTTATTAAACTATAGCTCGGTAATATTTACAGCTGTTTCCTTTCGAATTAAAATTATTACTTTCTTCATGAAATCTGAGGGTATTCCGCCTGTCTCATACATCTTGCATACTAGGTGTTATAGTTTTGACATTGCTAGCTCCCCCAAAGGTATAAATAGTTCTGACGCAATGTGACCACTCCAGGTGCCTTGTTTCGACTTATGTCTTTCAGTGCTGTATCAAATTCTTCTCGCTGTATCATATCTCCCATCTCATCTTCATCTACGTCCTCTTCCATTTCTATAATATTACCTTCAACTTCATTTCCCTTGTATAGTCTCTCTATTGACTCCTTGTCCGCCCCCGGTAGCTGAGTGGTCAGCACGACGGAATGTCATACCTAACGGACCGGGTTCCACTTCCGGCTGGGGCGGAGATTTTCGCCGCTCAGGGACTGGGTGTCGTGTTGTCCTTATCATCATCATTTCATCCCCATCGACACGCAAGTCGCCGTAGTGGCGTCAACTCGAAAGACTTGCACCAGGCGAATGGTCTACCCAACGTGAGGCCATAGCTACACGGCATTTATTTATAGACTCCTTCCACTTTTCAGCTTTCCCTTCTTTGCGTAGTACTGGTTTTCCATCTGAGCACTTGATATTCATAGACCTGCTTTTCTTTTCTCCAAAGGCCCTTTTAATTTTACTGTGGCCAGTATCTATCTTTCACCTACTGAAATGTGCTTCTAAATCCTTACATTTGCCACTAACCATTCCTGCTTAGCCATTTTGCAATTTCTGTCAGTCTCATTTTTTAGACGTTTGTATTCCCTTTCGTCTGTTTCATTTCCTGCATTTAATGTCGTTTTTCCTTTTATCAGTTAAATTCAGTATCACTTGTGATATCCAAGGGTTTATACTAATTCTTGTCTTGTTACCTACTTTCACTGTTTCACCTCTCAAAACTACCCTTTCGTCCTCTACTGCTTTTCTTTCCCCTGTTGCAGTCAATTGTTCCCTGATCCTCGCTCTGAACAACTTTGGGTTCTCTCAACTTACCCGTGCCACATCTTCTTGATTTCCTACCTTTTTGCTGTTTCTTCAGTTTTAATATACATAATACCAATCAATTGTTGTCAGCGTCCACTTGTGGCCTCGGAAATGTCTTACAGTTTAAAATACCGTTTTGAAATCTCTGTCTTGCCATTATATGATCAATCTGAAAGCTTCCGGTGTCTCCATGTCTCTTCCGCATATCTGCAGATATGTACCAGGAGGCTCCCTCTTTCATTCCTTTCCCTCAGTCCATATGCTCCTACTATTTTTCCTTCTCTACTTTCCCCTAACATTAAATCCCCGTCGACCATCACAATTAAATATTCCTCTCCCTTAATTACCTGCCTAATTTCCTTTGTCATCGCATATTCTTACAATGTCTTCACCATCTGTGACGCTCGTTGGCATATCGTCTATAAACACGATTAAATTCGCAAGTTATTTGCGGAAAAAAGGGTGCAAAACTTAATATACAGAGCTGCCAGCACTGGTAGCAACAGCTCCCCAATGCTTGGATGATAGATAAAGAGATTAAGGTTCGTCAATCCATGCGGCTTCAGTACTGGGGGGGGGGGGGGGGGTTGGGGGAAGAGACCAAACAGCGAGGTCCGAGGTCATCGGTCTCATCGGATAAGGGAAGGAAGTCGGCCGTGCCCCGTCAAAGGATCCATCCCGGCATTTTCCTGGAGCGATGTAGAAAAATCACGCTTCAGTTCTGTGTCAGAGTCGATCAATCGTAGTGCTTGGCGACTGGAGGCATGCCACTCTCTCGGTAACGAACACCCAGATATTTCCAGTGGCTGAGAGATCAGGAGGGCTGCTGGCCAGAGCAACAGTCGGACACAATCTGTATTGAAGTACGTCAGGAGAGCACGGGCAACATTATGGTCTTGTGTTATCTTGTAGGAAGATAGCGTCACTGGGACCTCAGCCATCAACCTTAACACATCAAAAATGTACTTGTTACAGAAACTAGAGGTGACCATGTTCTGTGCAACTGTAACCCACGAAGGAGTGGTAGGGAGCTGTTTGGGGAGTGGAAGGATATTGGGACCACAAACTAAAGTATACTGGAACAATAGTTTATTACCAGCAAAAATTGAACCTCTACTATGAGAAAATACACATTAAAATGCAATCTGTGAATTGCATGGGGGTAAAATAATAATTCAGCTACTAAGAAGTTGCAATAACAGTGATTAACAGAGAATTACAGGTCAAGGTTAAGCAAATAATTATTCTAAGCAACTGCACAAATGGCTTAACGCCACAATGATAAATATCGACCTCAGCGAATCCATTTCAAGTAATACAATTTTACATACAGTTTTCATTTAAGAACACGATGCCCCAGCCATAAAGACCAGTTTACGGCAACACTGACCAATCTTAATTGGACAGAATTACACTAAAAGGAACTATAATTGTTTTCGCGACCGTTACGGGGTAACTGAATTAACGACCGACGGCCATGCAACGACTTTACAATTGGCGAAGGAGTATCAGGATTTACATGAATTACACGAGAGAAGTAACTATTTTGAAGGATCTTAAGCTTAAACACAGAGCTTTACGGCACAATGTCTGACGAAAACATCAGGTAAAACTTATATTAAACGCGTGTCTAGGCGGTATTGCTTAGATTTACTCAAGCGGGATTTAGAAGAAATTAGTTGCTTTGAATCATATACAACTGAAATATAAGACATCAGGGCAAAGTAAACGCTTAAATTCAGGGGTTACAGGAAAGCAAACAGCGGCAATAACCGACCAAGTATACAGACGGAGTCAGCTAAGCTCGGTGGGCAAAGACGGTAAACAAACAGATCACAAGATAATTATTACACAGGAGGACTATTCGGAAAACGTCAAATGGTAAGTAAAGCGGACTTAGTCGAATCATCATCTGTTAAGGTGTCTTACCGAAATAGGTTTTCCGCAGATTTATGAGGAACTTGTAAAATGATTTGGTGACTGCCACCAGACCACCAAACCAAACAATGAGGCCTTTTTCTGGATTTGCCTGTGATAAATACGGCATTAAATAGTGTCTAACCTGTCCTGTAACACACACATGTAAGCAGAATTAAACATCGGTCTAATAAAATATAAAACACGAATCCATAAAACAACTTTGATAAGCACTTAAAGCATTGGACAGACTAATTAAATGCAAAACGCCAATGAATTAAGCCAATTTGGCAAGCACTGAAAGCGTTAAACACTATTCCAGTTAAAGAATAGATACGAGAGCTGTTCGGATAGTAAGGTCCGATCGGTCGCTAAAGGAAACCAAAGTGAAAATCAAAACTGTTTTATTTGCAACAGTTAGCTACGCCTTCCAGCTACTCCTCCTCACAGTCGTCGCTCCGACTGAGACATTTGTCGTAGCGTTGTGCCAACTTTCCTATATCCTCTTTACAGGAGGCAGCCACCTGTGCTTTCTGCCAGTTCTTTACGCTGATATGCAGCTCGCTGTCTGTGCAAAATAATTGTCTTCATAGCCAGTGGTTCATTTTAGCAGAGATGAAAGTCAGAAGGAGTCGCGTATGGTGGTGGATCAAATACATCGCATCGAAAACGCTGGAGGAGCTTCCTCATTGCCCCTGCAGTGTGCGGGCGAGAACTGTCACAAAGAAGGAAACTCATGACAGTTGCGTTGTGTGGGCTGCATCAAATCAGGCGAAATCTCTCACAGGCACTCACACTTGGCGGGAGACCGTATTTTCCAGACATCTTTAAGTGCTGACTGAGCGCTCAGAATCGAAAAGAGCGATGAGACGCGATCGACGGCCATTCTAGAGAAACTGTCCAACAGATCTATGCAAAGTTTCATTGGATTTTCACTGTGGTTTCCATTTCTCGACCGATCGGACATTATTTTACGAATGACCCTCTTAATATTCCAAGCATGTAGCTTACAATCAACTTTAACAGTAAGTCTGCTTAAGACTATTTTAAGAAAATACTAGATACTACTGACTTAAATAAGGCTGGCGAGTATCTAATAGATAATGTGATATGTAGGAGCTTACGGAATTATTTGACACAAAGCGTGGTTTGGGCACACAAACAACTCAGCTATACCGCTCAGTAACGCGGCGAACAGACTACCAGATCAAAATCTAATATATGCCCGCCGCAAATTGCGAATACGTGTCCAGAAAATCGTCTAAACATAGATCAGTACCAAAGAAAGCGAGCACCTGTGGCTCACACTGGTGAATGGGATGAACGACCACAAATACCAGCTAGACCCGAGGTTCGTACTTAAGTTAAGAACAAAATTACGGCCCATTAGAAAAGGCCCCGCCGTTCGAGAGTCCGCAGAATGGGCACACAACGGTTCCCCAAGCACTTCCTCCAACGGTCAAGTACCTGACAATTAAACTCCAACCATCGTGATGTCGCCAATAACACTCCACAGACCAGACCGCCGCCTTCCAGTTATGTTCGGCTCAACGGAGCACTCAGACGTGCTCGGTACCAGAGTGCTCACACGACGTCAGTAAACTGTGCCAACAGCTGCCCACACTGCTGTCAGCAAGTCACGAGCACGCCGCTATATTCCCGTCGGCTGCTGCTTACGCACTGTCATGTGGCTAGACATCCTCTGGTCTCCCAGAAACGGGCCGGATTCAAACACAGGGCAGATACACTCGATAGTCGGGTGCCAAAAATGTCGCGGCCACATTACACACATGCCAAGTGCTGGGCTCGTATGATAATAAGCAAACTGGCAGTGCTCATTCTCCTCTGAGCCCTCACACATAGTAATGCTGTACGTAGATTCAAGACCTCCTGTGTTCAATGTTGTCGTTAGGCAGTGCGCCTCTATCTGCTGCCACGTCAAGGAATGCCGCAAGACTGGTCGTGATTCTGACAGCCCATGATGCTTCAGACAATGTCACACCGTCTGTGTAGCACTTTTCTTGCTACAAACAAGACAATTTGCTGACTGAAGGTATGTGATGTGCCTGTACGAGCCTACATGGCCAGGTGAGCAACACTACCTTCCGAAAGTTTAGAAACACCAAGTGACTGTAGACAATAGAAAGGAAATACATTACAAAATTCCATTTTATTATTTTCTAAATGTTAATTAAGCTCAAACAATACATGGGTAAATGCAACTGTTAAATTTCAATTCTTCTAAATAGTCACTCTTTGCTTTAATCACTACCTTGCATATTCTTGGCATGCGATGAGTCAGTTTTACCAGGTTTTCGGTTGGAATGAGTCCCACAAGTGTGTCCCACACATAATTTTCCGTTTCGGATCCTTCTGTCCAACTCATCCCATAGTAGCTCGACTGGTCTACAATCATGGTAGTGGGGAGGCCATTCCTTGTTTTTAAAAATTTTCTGAACCTCTAGAGCTTCACATAGTTCTAACACAAACGGGATATATTTTTCTGGTCGTTGTTTTGCTGCAAGACAAATCCTTTCTCAACTTTTCATAACTGGGTTTCACAGTCATCTGAAATTTCTTGAAAGACAACATGTTCACGCCATTGACTGTTAAACTTTTTATTTCCACTATTGCAATTTCGGCCTTAGGCCATTATCAAGTGAAGATGTTTAGGCTTTAAGCCATGTCTACTTGATACTTTTATATGTGTCAGCTTGTATAAAGTAGACATGGCTTAAAGCCAAAACATCTGCACTTGATAATGGCCTAAGGCTGAAATTTCAATAGTGGAAATAAAAACTTTAACAGTCACTGTCGTAAACATGATGTCTTTCAAGAAATCCTTTATCAGCCAGACGCAAACCAGATGTCTTGACATGTCTCTGGAGAATATCATGATAATCTTTTCGGCTCACCAAATCCGCGACTTTACTCTCTCTAAATGATCCCCATACCTTGACAGAAAGCTCCCTATGCTTCACAGCTGGAAGTAATGGGGGAAGGAAGATTGGGATTAAGGTCCCGTCGACATCGAGGTTATTAGAGACGGGCCACAAGCTCGGATTGAGTCAAGGATGGGGAGGTAAATCTCAAAGGAACCATCAAATGGCTCTGAGCACTATGGAACTTAACTTCTGAGGTCATCAGTCCCCTAGAACTTAGAACTACTTAAACCTAACTAACCTAAAGACATCACATACATCCATGCCCGAGGCAGGATTCGAACCTGCGACCGTAGCGGCCGCGCGGTTCCAGACTGAAGCGCCTAGAATCGCTCGGCCACAGCGGCCGCCAAAGGAACCATGCCGGTATTTACCTGGAAAGCATCGAAAACCTAAATCTCGATGGCCGGACACTGGTTTAAACCGTCGTTCTCCCAAATGCGACTCCTTCGTTGGGATTATATACTGAAGATTAAAGCCATCATGAGGTGAATGGCGTACAACTTGACGGCGTTCCGAATATTTCGAATTTGGGTTCATCAGTAAATAAGTCTCTTCCCCAATCCCCTGCTGTGCAATGCGGGTCTGTCACAGCCGACTGAAGCCTTTTCTTCTCGTTACCAGGGCGCAACAATGGTTTCCTTGCTGTTACATAACCCTGGAGGTTGTTTTCCGCCTGGCGTCGTCTCACTGTTGATCGCTCACTGATGTATCCCTAATTGTGTTTAGTTCAGCAGCCAACTGATGCACACTTTTGAATCTATTACGTTTACTATCCACTACCAAATACTTTTTTCTGGCGTTCTGATATTTTCCTTGGTACTCCTGAGCGAAGGCAATCATCTTAGCAGCCTGTATCTCGATACTGGTATATGGTCTTGACAACTCCACTGAGAGGAAATCTTGTTTCTTTGGTGTTTCCTGAACACTATTTCCTTATTGGTGCAAAGTGATTATCTTTGCCTATGAACCACACAGAATCTGGTAGTTTGGTGGAATTTTCAGTTACTTTCACTGCGAATACCACCTTCTTTCGCGCTGAGTCCTACCTTCGTATAAACAGAACTCCAACTGAACAGAACTGTAAACAACGTACTTCCATACAAGCGTGCCGTCTGCTGGCGCCACCTGCATGGTTAGCAGAACTGCCTGAACAGGTAAAGGCAGTTTATATAAAACTGAGCAACACCAACATGTTCCAATACGCATGTACATGTACAATAATTGTCTGCACAATACTGTAGCTGCCATTATTAACCGTTATTTGACAATACAGAGTGTCCGAAAAGTCTTTCCCTGATTACATAAATTGATAACTCAGGCTAGAAGTAAGATACAAATATGAAACTGGTGTCTAATTGTTTACAAACTATCAAAGTTTTTTTTCACACATCAGTAAACTTCCACATGAGCACCCTTGGTAGCACGTAGGCGATATTCAATTTCCGTCCACACATTAGCCAACATCAGTGGAGGGATCGATTCAAAGACTGTGGTTATCCGTTGTCGCGGGGTTTCAAGATCTGGTACGCGTGTTCGGTAGACCTCGTCCTTGACATAACCCCATAAAAAGAAGTCTAATGGGGTTCTGTCATGAGAGCGTGTAGGCCAAACCGTTGGCCCATCACGACCAATCCATCGCCAAGGAAAGGTCATATCGAGATAGGCGCGGACGTCCAAACCTCAATGAGGCGGTGCACCGTCTTGCTGAAACAAGACATCGGGGTGATACTAAACCAGCTGAGGAACAGCATACAGTTGCAACATGTCCAGATACACTGCGGATGTGATGGTAGCCTCAGCGAAGAAGAATGGCCCGATAATTCGAGTGTGCAATAGCGCACCAAACATTCACCTTTGGACTGCCTCTGGTGCACTCCATGGGCTCGCAAGAGGGTTGTGAACCACAAATGCGCACATTATGGCGATTCACTACTCCACTGACAAAAAAGGTCGCTTCATCGGAAAAGGCAATTCGTCTGAGATAACCATCATCGTCCCCAATACGTGACAGCATTTCGACCGCAAAGTCATATCGACGTGTACTGTCATTGAGCAACATGGCCTGAACGATTTGCACTTTGTATGCACGAAACAGCAAACGTTTCTGTAAAAAGTCATGGAGAGAGCTTTTTGGCATCTGTAATTCACGTGAGGCCCTGCGCACCGATTTCTTCGGACTTCGCAGAAAAGACTGCCTTACAGCTTCCACCCTGTCTGCTGAGGTTCTTGGTCGACCAGACATCGGAAGGTCAGCAACCGATCCTGTGTTCTTGAACTTCTCATACGAGGCTTTAATGCTCTTGACATCAGGTGGATTCCTTCCAAACGTTGTCTGGAAGCGTCGCTGCACTGTGGCTGGTGATCGTGTCTCATGGTACCACAGGACACACAGTGCCTTCTCCTGATTGGTTAACATGGCTTCTTGGGCACTGCGCCTCATCCACTACTTACGTACTGCGAACTTAAAACAGAAAGAAAACTTTGATAGCTGTAAACAATTCGACACAAGTTTCATATTTGTATCTCATTCTAGCCTGAGCTATTAATTTATGTAATCAGGGAAAGTCTTTTCGGACACCCTGTACTATTCTGCATTAACCAATAACGAAAATAGATCAATCCTATCTTGTTCCGTTGTAACACGCTGCATGGTATTTCCAATCTTATGGAGCGTAGTGGACATACAGGGGATGAACGAACGAAAATATGGAAACACCACAAACACAACACAGCACCATGCTTGATACGGCGTGGGGAATCCGATGCCATGCAAAACAGCTTCCAGTCGTCCCGGAAATGATAAATAAGGTTCTGCATGGTTTTCAAGGGGATATTATGCCATTCTTCCAGTAAAATAGTGGTAAGTTAAGGTACAGGTAACGGAGATGGGGATGGGTAGTGATCACGCGCCCTTCTCTCTAATGTAGACCACAAAGGCTGAATAATATTGGAGTTCTGGTGACTGTGGTGGCCGGGCAGATGCAGCATTCCATCCTCGTGCTCACAAACCAGCGCTGGTTGATGCGAGCTTTGTGAATAGGGGCCATCTCCTCTTGGAACACAGCGTCACCATTGGGGAACAAAGATTCTACAATGCTTTGGATCTGATCAATCCATATGGTCACTTAGTCCTTGGCAGCAATGGGACTTTGCAGAGTAACCACGGACTCCGAGGCATAGTACGATTTGACTGACCAAGTCATCAGTGGGTCCGCCTCGGTTGCTACGCGGTCATCACGTCGGACTGCTAATCGAAGGGGCCCAGGATAGATTCCCGGCCGGGTCCGAGAGTTTCTCCGCTCAGGGACTTGGTGTTGTGTTGTCCTTACTTTCTCATCGTCATAATTGCATTGCTGTTGAAATGGCTGAATAGGCATGGCTCAAAGCCAATAAAGGAAAAATATCGTCGCTGTAGCCCCGCCATATCTCACTCTTGGGACTTAAACTCAGCCAGAAGTGGAAACACTGTGAAAAGAAGTTCCTCCGACCAAATGGCTTTCTTCCATTGCTCCATAGTCCAGGGTTTGAATGACTTCGGCGCCACATATTTCTGCACTGACATTTGCGTCACGGATGAATGGTTCTGGAATTCCAGTTCGCCCTGTAATTCTCTGCCAACAGAGCTCCTTCCTTACTGTTTTGGAACTGATACGGTTCGCGAGTGCAACATTCAGCTCTACAGTGATTTTTGGAGCTGTCGTCCTTTTATTTTTCATCGCAGTCCTCTTCAATGACCGTCTGTCACGATCACTCAACGCAAATTTTTGTCCGCGTTGTGACTTAGCGGATGAGATTTTTCCGATTTCCCAGTAAGTTGTATAAATATTCGATACCGTGCCTCTTGAAACTCCAAACACTTCGGCTACCTTTATTACGAAAGCATTCGGCATAAGAGCACCAATAATTTGCCCACTTTGGTATTCACTTATCTACGACATAATGCACTTACAACTACACGGAACGCTGCTGTGACCACGACTGACACTTGCAACGAATTGACGGCATTGCACATTGCATTGTGTGTCCTCTTGGACGATAGTCGCATGGGGCAGTTGAGGCCCTGCATAGCGCTCAGTATGGCACTCCGATTCTACAGGGTGTTTCCGTAAGAGCATGCAAACATTTAACAGGACGTAGAGAATACTCCACTGAACAATTTGATGTAGGGAACCTGAAGTCGGAAAAGCCAGCTTAAGGAGACAATAGCAATAAAATCACATTACTGTGTACTTTTTTATTAATATTAGTTACAGTTAACTGGAAATACCATCGCTGACACAATGAACGTATCGTTTGTACTGTACCTTACAAAATGTGCTGAAACTGACGGTCATCAACCGCAATGCAAGCATGTCATCAGTGAACAAAATTCTGACGCAACCCTACAAATATACGTGGTGCGTTTCGAATCACATTACGGGCAGCTACAATTCTGGAAATTAATTCCATCTACGTATCCACCGGGGTCTCATACACAAGTGACGTTTGATATACCCGTAGGAAATAATCTGGGAGATTCAGCTCAGGTGACCTCGCAGGCCATGAAATAGGACCTCCTCTTCCAAACCAGCAACCAGGAAATACAGTACTGAGATGGTTGCGGACATCCACACTGAAGTGAGGCGATGCACCGTCATGTAGATGTTCATTTTAGAGGTTTCCTTTTCTCACACAAGGCATAACGCGATCTTCTCTCAGACAAACAATATTCAAATGAGATTGTTGAACGAGAAATCTGTATCGTAATCTTTCCTTATATGCAAAATGTGGACAACACCTCCTGTCTATTTGTGTGCTGTTTGTATGTCTAAGCTTGTAGAAGACATCGTGTCAATTTTATGTTTGCAGCTTTCAACCTACATAGAGCTTCAGTTTTAATGATCAGCAGCGTATTTGTGAGATGTTATGTACTCCTCACTACACTAGGTACTTTATCTGTTCTGAAACAGATTATTTCATTTTACCATTAAACTACAAGTGCTAGCACATGTTCGAGGTGAATTACAGCCACTCAGGCGTTTACTTTCTGCATAAGGAACTACTTATATTCCTTGACTTTTCTCACGGTTTTCTTTTTGAAACGCATTTTTTTCTCGAACGATGCTATATCGTCCCAACCGCCCGAGCAGGGCATCTACAGCTGCCACAGACATTGGGTAGCCCACGTCATGGGACTGAGACACAACACATGGGAGGGAAGTTAAAACGCTCAACCTCTGAGTAAGCCGTGTAAATGATGGAGAGATTAGGTGGGACGGAGATTTTAGGAAAGACTCCATAACCGAGACGGAATGTCAGCTAGACTGGCAACGCCAGCAGCTTCCTAACCAGAAAAGTATACGCCATTGCTGACTTGAAAACGCAAGAAAATTTATTCTAAATAAAATGTAAATGTCGTGTGACTAGGGTCTCCCGTCAGTCTTTCGATCTGACGTCACTTCGGCGACTTGCGCGTCGATGGGGATGAAGTGATGATGATTACGACAACACAACACCCAGTCCCTGAGCTGAGAAAATCTCCGACCCAGATGGGAGTCGAACCCGGGCCCTTAGAATTGACATTCTGTCGCGCTGACTACTCAGCTACCGGGGGCGAACAATTGATAGTTAAGATCTTAATACAAGCTTAACCAAGCACAAAACAACCTTGAGACATGAAAACCTGCAATTGCAGTAAGTACACAGCACCATTGCTCAAGGACAACAAGACCAGTAGGCTAACATGCAAGAATTGATCAAAGAAGCTACAAGCCAAAGACAAAGACCATAGGTCACGGAGAAAGTTACAAAAAGTGTGTACACTATAGCACTGTCACAGAGAGATACACATGCACTTAAATTACGATAAAAGAAGGTACAGTTGTATAAGCATTTTTATACTGTAGAATATTATGTAATATGTTAGCATATGAAACTATAATAATGTCACACGATATTATAATTTCACATGATAAAAATAAACCAACCATTGGTTCTACTTTACGTGGCACGTTACCGAAACATCGAAGAACTTATTCTGTGTCTGAATTATCCGTATTAGTTGTAATGTTCAACGCTACATGTCTATGTTTATTTTCAAAAGTTTTAGTTCTTACCAAATAGCCAGTTTGTTTTCACCATGAGATATTATAATATCATGTGACATTACAGTACCATCATGTAGGTGTTATATTACGTAATATTGTACATGTCTATGCGTATTTTCATTGTTTTCACCAAATTTTCGGTTTGTTTTTATCATGTGACACTATAATATCATGTCAGATTACAATAGCATCATCTTACAGTTCTATTAAATAATATTGTACGTATCTATTTTTGCGTGAGTGATAGTTTCCACAAAATGATTCGTTTTTATCACGTGACATTATAATATCATGTGACATTAGAATAGTAATCCTTGATTATAATATTACATAATTTTGTATAGTATAAAAAATTCATTTGAAATGTACCTTATTGTATTTCTTTTATTACACTGTGAGTGAATATGTATCTCTCTGTGACTGTGCTATAATGTAAATATATTTTGTAACTTATTCTTTGACTTGTTATCTTTGAATCTGGCTTGTAGCTATTTCGATCACCTCTTCTGTGTTGGACTACTTGGGTCTTGTGCACTTACTGCTGTTATAGGTTTCCATGTTTTCAGCATTGCTTCCTGCTAGGTTAAGCCTACACTACGATGTTAAATATCAGTTTTCTTACGTTTTTTAGTCAGGAATTGCGTGTGCTTACCCAGTTAAATAACATGTATGCCATGTTAGTTATTACGATAGTTATTTTTCGTAAGTGCATTTGATTTTTCCGACTAATAATTCCCATGAAAAATGTAATGTGTTTTAAGATTCACAGTTTTCACTTTGTTTCCATTTTTCTGCTAGCACTGTGTAGAGGATCCATGATCGAAACTGTTTATGAATGGCTAAATTGTAAGACAGCACATTGTTTATCATACACTTCTTCAAGTATGTCGACTCTGTTGATAGTGGCCTGAAATATATATTAATTCCAGTAGCGTCAACAGAGCAATACAGAGGATAGGGTCACCAAACTACTGAACTGCAAGATGTACTCAGTTTAGACTCCTCGGCGTAGTTCCGGTCAGTCACACCGTCATAATTTTATTTCTAACAAGAAGAGGGTCCCAGCGATGAGACCGACTTTTTGAAACCATCTGTACGATGATGGAGGTTAAGGACCCAGGTATCACACTCTGGAGCAGGTCACCCTGGTGGACTCTTGTTTGCCCAGTATCGATGAAAAAATGAAAATTCGGTATATCGCATGTCGCACAGTAGCTTTAAATAAGCAGTGTAGTAGAGACTGGCTGAATAGCGTAACGGCCAGGGTAAGAGCCTCCCTTCAAAAAGGTTGTGGGCTTGAATCTTACCACGTGCTTTAAGTTATTTTTATTTTTAAATCGTTTTGTAAATGGATCTGATCATTATTCGTATTGAGTTAATTGGTTTAAATGTAATTTTTTAAATTCTACCTCTTTGTTAAATCGTTTTAACCATCCTATGAACCATACTGGACTCTCGTTCGGGAGGACGACGGTTCAATCTCGCGTCCGGCCATCCTGATTTAGGTTTTCCGTGATTTCCCTAAATCCCTCCATGCAAATGCCAGGATGGTTCCTTTGAAAGGGCACGGCCGTCTTCCTCCCCCGTCCTACCCTAATCCGATGAGACCGATGACGTCGCTGTCTGGTCTCCTCCCCAAACAACCCAACCCAACCCAACCCCCCAAAACCATCATATGTTCTTTTTGACTTCTTCTCCTTTTTTCTGTATATCATTCTTTTTTCACTCGGAATTTTTGTGAATGCCAATTTAATTATATTTATTTATCTGTTATAATATTTAAACATTTGAAAAACAAAATACAGAATAATCTGTTTGTATTGACTGTACGTTTTTATGGTAATTGTCATACGAACATATAAAACATAAGTTCCTATTGCAGTATGGACAAAATAACGCAGATGAAGATTCAAACGAATGAAGGGATTATAACGAAAACGAAATTTAAGCAGAATGAGGAATACAAATAATGAATTCAATAATATGAAAGGAAACATAGGATGATAAAACGAAAGTAATTACAATGCAAATTAATACATAAAATTATTTAAAATCACGTATTCAAAGATTCCAAGTCGAAAAAGAATGGCGGAAAGAAAAATGAGAATGTATGAAAAAAAATCATACGACGATTAAAATGTTGTGACAAACGGAGACAAATAAAAATTTACATGTAAACCAATTAACTCAATAAAAATAATAATCTAAGGTCTTTCGATAAAGGTTAAAAAATAAAATTATTTTCAAGTACCTGACAGACTTCGAGCTCAGAAGGTAGTGCATGTGAGGACCTTATCCTATCCATTACGTTACGCGATCGATCCATACAACAGCTACTGACCGTCACGCAAAATTGAGTTTTTTTTTTTTTTCGATTACTCGCAAACGAGGGCCCAACAGCGTGAACTGCAGCACGGCGTGATACCTCGGATCTTAACCTTCATCGCCGAACAGATGCTTTCAAAATATCGAGCCCACCACGGGGGACCTTCCCTTGTAAGACGCCACAGACATTTCTTTTAAGGCAACCCTCTACGATTACAATAGAAATTACGGTTTGAAGGAAACAGAAAATCGTGTAGGTTGCTAACTTTCAAATTAAAATTTTCCGTCCAGCCACGGGAACACTCAACCTCGATATATTTTTCAAGCAGTTTAGGCCTTTACGTACAGATGCTTCTGAAAACCTCCCCAGCGAATGGGGCAGGTGATGCTATAAATAATATTACAGCTAAAACTCTGTCTTTGAATCAGAAAATAGCTTCAAAGCACACGTGTGGTTATAAGTGGCGCCTTGAGAAACAAAATTATAATCACTGCCCTAACGACTTTCCTCAGAAGCAACCATAAACTGGCTAATCAATGCCTGACCTTACGACGTCAAAGCAGCCACCGCAGTTCTCTGTAAATTAACGTTCCAGGCGAGACATATTACGCGTCCAATGTTTACACGACGCGGCCACCCATAGGGGAAAGAAAAACGAGCGAGCCTTTCCGTTTTTGCACGCGCCGATCTCTTTTGCACAGGGAATTTATTTCACGTGCCGCCGCTAATAGCTAATCTCTTTGTAATGGCCCGCTCGTGACTCTCGTTCTGTTTGCTCTCCCGGATATTAATCGACGACCGTAAAAGTCATCAGACTCCTATAATTCCACCAACTTTCGTCGCAGAATTGGAAGCCGAGCTCTGAAGAAACCGACAAGCATCAGCGGTTACGCTGCACTCAGCTGTTATAATTACTTCACAATCGCGTCGCTTATAAAAGTGACTCTTCACTGGAGTAATGTGTAAAAGATGAGATTCCAGTCCCTAACAAGGAACGAGTAATCAGTGGAAGATGAGAAAAGCATTCAGAAAGCAACAGAAGCTAATGTTAGTATAATAACAGTTTTGCAGTGCGAGCTCATAACGTCTTTATTTCCAGGGGAGCGAAAGGAAGACGTTAATGATCCAAAAAATTTGTTAAAATTATATTTCCTTTGACGTTCTACATTTTGATTATACGCACTTTCGTGGACGTAATTCAGGAAGCAATCAGGGTGAATGTTTGCTCGTTTTGGCTTTCTATATATATCTGAAACGTATCTCAGGATATAGATGCAACTACATATATCTGGTTTCTGTGCGATAATTTATATGTTATCTGCACTAATGGTGTAGGCTGGAGCAATGAATTAAAATTTGTATCAGCTGTTATAGCAGCAGTGCCACTGTGTCATAACGGCTAGTGTATCTGCCTAGTAAGCGGGAGACCTGTGTTCGAATCTTGGAGCTGGTAAAATTTTAATTCATTGCTTCAGCCTACATCACTATCGTAGCTGACGGTCAGCCTCAGTCAATCTCAGGAACCTCAGCTGTATATCCATAATTTTTCAGTTGTTTGAAAACTTAACTACGAAGGTTGTTCAGTAAATAATTTCCCACAACATTTTTCCTCAGTACATATTTATTCTTAAGACTTAGAATTTCCTGAAAATATCAGTCAACAGTTCTTTTACACGAACTTTTTTTCTGCATAGTCTCCTTACATCAACAGTGTGTAAGAGTGTGTATTTCCTGTTGATAGAAGGGCTTTTCCTGTGCTCGTAGCCTTGCTTGCACGCTATTCGTGACAGAGATGCCTCTCCGTTGGCCTAGAACTTCTCCAACAGTTTATAGTTGCTCTTCTTTGACCCTTGTGGTATGTTTTGTTCATTCGTGGAACACATTTTGAGCACAGCATTGAACATCCAAGAGTCTCAGTCATTGCCTTTGGTTTTCCAATGTTCAATGACAGCTGTAAGAATTTCGGAGTTGTGATGCGCGGGTCTGTACGAATAGGACGCTTCAAATCTCTTTACCCGCCTCCCAACAGTACTCGTATCAAATGCATCCCATTGCCATAGACTCCACGCAGACGTTTATGGAGGTTCACCAAGGTTTCTTTTCCACAACAGTTTGCTTGTAAAGAGCGTAGACCCACTTGGATGGTTCACAACGGCTCTGTCGTTAGTCAAAACTATTCGAAAATTCTCAGGCATGCAGAAGAACTATCAAATTTCCAGCACCTAATAGGAGGAACAAAAATTTGGAGCATAATTTGATTAGCGACGCTCGTAGTTCGACAACGCATATTACTTTGGTCTCATTGCTTCATATATTAACATAAACACTAAGAACTCAGACACATCAATACGAAAACCAGACACCTCTAGCCAAGTACTGCAAAGCGCCTGAAATTGTTTGCTGTGTAATTCCTGAGAAAATAAACACTCAGCGTCAACGTCAGCATCAACACGTCTCTTCCAAGAACCTATCGATGATGGAATGAAGTGACGTAGTCGTTACATCTTCATCTGCATCTAGATCTACGATTTGCAAACCACTATTAAATGCATGGCAGAGGATACTTTCCAGTGCAACATGTATTAAGATTTCTTCCCACGCCACTCGCATACGGAGCGCGGGAAGAATAATCGTTTAAATGTCTCCGAGGACGTTGTAATTAGTCTAGTCTCTTCTTTGCGGCCCATGCGGGAGTGATAGCGGGTGGCAGCAGTTTGCTAAACTACTCACTTAATGCTCTCTCTTGAGTCTCTGTAAATAACCTTTCTGGCATACATAGTTGGCGTATGTCTTCAAGAGTCTGTTAGCTCAGGTTTTTCAGCATCTCACTGTCGCTCTCCCATGGGTCAAACACATCAGTCACCGTTCATGATTCCTTCTCTGTATGCGTTCCTTAGCGCCTGTTAAGTGCTGTATGACATGGGTCTCAAACACTTGAGCGACGGACACTGAGCTAGTATCTGGATGGACAGTGGTTTACACCTGAGCTCGACCAGCCTGATTTATGTTTCCCATGGCTTCTCTAAGTCGATTAAGGCAAATACGGGCATGGTTCCTTCGAAAAGATCACGACAAGCTTCCAACCTCACTCTCCAGAGTCGGAGCTTTGTGCTCAGCCTATGACAACCTCGTCGTCGAAGGAGCGTTGCACCCATCTTCCATCACTTGCTGCTGACGCGCTAATATTCTACTTGAAGCATTGCGGGTTTTTTCTTGTAAGATAGACTCAGCCAATGATTTTTTTGTATTAAATGCAAACAATGTTTTTTTTACAGTCTAAGATAAAAATAATGATGCATCACGAAGGAATTTTTCTAATGGGACGGAAATAGGTAGATGTGATGCACATTTATAGACAACAAACGGTTACAATTTCAAAACAATTGAATGATTTATTCCAGAGAAAGAGCTTCACAAAATGAGAGAGTCTGTAACGTGTTGATCCGCCTCTGGCCCTAACGGAAGCAGTTGTTTGGCTTGGCATTGATTGACAGAGTTGTTGGATCCTGCCAAATTCTGTCCAACTGACGCGTCGGATCGTCAAAATCCCAAGCTGGTTGGAGGGTCCTGCCCATAATGCTCCAAACGTTCTCAACTGGAGCAAATCCGGCGACCTAGGTGGCAGAGGCAGGATTTGGCAAGCACGACCACAAGCAGTAGAAAGTCTCGCCGTATTCCGATGGCCATTAAATTCCTGAAATGTAAGCCCAGGATGGCTTGCCATGAAGGGCAGCGTAAAGAGCGTAAAGTACCGTCGATCATGCTGGCCAAAGTAGGGTTTAGCAAGCACGAAGACAGCACTAAAAACTCTTCGCAGTGTGCGAGCGGGCATTACCTTGTTTAAGTCCAGTTTGGCTTGCCATGAAAGACAACAATGCTGGGCGTGGAGTACCGTGGACATACTGTTGTGCTATAACGGTGCCGCAGATGATAACCAAAGGAATCCCACTATGAAAAGAAATGGGACCCCAGACCGTCAGTCTTGCTTGTCTACATCTACATCTACATCCATACTCCGCAAGCCACCTGACGGTGTGTGGCGGAGGGTACCGTTAGTACCTGTATCGGTTCTCCCTTCTATTCCAGTCTCGTATTGTTCGCGGAAAGAAGGATTGTCGGTATGCTTCTGTGTGGGCTCTAATCTCTCTGATTTTATCCTCATAGTCTCTTCGCGAGATATACGTAGGAGGGACCAATATACTGCTTGACTCTTCGGAGAAGGTATGTTCTCGAAACTTTAACAGAAGCCCGTACCGAGCTACTGAGCGTCTCTCCTGCAGAGTCTTCCACTGGAGTTTATCTATCATCTCCGTAACGCTTTCGCGATTACTAAATGATCCTGTAACGAAGCGCGCTGCTCTCCGCTGGATCTTCTCTATCTCTTCTATCAACCCTATCTGGTACGGATCCCACACTGCTGAACACCATTCAAGCAGTGGGCGATCAAGCGTACTGTAACCTACTTCCTTTGTTTTCGGATTGCATTTCCTTAGGATTCTTCCAATGAATCTCAGTCTGGCATCTGCTTTACCTACGATCAACTTTATATGATCATTCCATTTTAAATTACTCCTAATGCGTACTCCCAGATAATTTATGGAATTAACTGCTTCCAGTTGCTGACCTGCTATTTTGTGGCTAAATGATAAGGGATCTATCTTTCTATGTATTCGCAGCACATTACACTTGTCTACATTGAGATTCAATTGCCATTCCCTGCACCATGCGTCAATTCGCTGCAGATCCTCCTGCATTTCAGTACAATTTTCCATTGTTACAACCTCTCGATACACCACAGCATCATCCGCAAAAAGCCTCAGTGAACTTCCGATGTCATCCACAAGGTCATTTATGTATATTGTGAATAGCAACGGTCCTATGACACTCCCCTGCGGCACACCTGAAATCACTCTTACTTCGGAAGACTTCTCTCCATTGAGAATGACATGCTGCGTTCTGTTATCTAGGAACTCCTCAATCCAATCACACAATCGGTCTGATAGTCCATATGCTCTTACTTTGTTCATTAAACGACTGTGGGGAACTGTATCGAACGCCTTGTGGAAGTCAAGAAACACGGCATCTACCTGGAAACCCGAATATGATTGCTCGGTTTGTAACCATTCTTTCTCATATAATTACAATGAATATAATGATTCCTACAATAGAAGTCTACGGCCCTCTGAGTCTCGTGGACGAATAACGCGAGCTGGGTTTCACACGACCGTCTTTTTCGAAACCCATGCTGATTCCTACAGAGTAGATTTCTAGTCTCCAGAAAAGTCATTACGCTCGAACATAATACGTGTTCCAAAATTCTACAACTTGTCGGTCGAATGGCCAGCTGCAGTCGGATTGCTATCCCATTGCAGTCTGGATCGTCTTCACTGGTCATCGGAGGCTCAATCCGAAGCGCGACTCACCACTGAAGACCATTCTACGCCATTCAATGAAATTCCAAGCCGAAGACGTGTCTGGAGACACACCGGACAGCAGTGGGAGACCAGCTTAACTGTCGCCCTCCACGTGGTCCGACAGCGAAGAATGATAGTCTGGGGTGACTTTTCTTTTCATAGCAGGTCCACTTTGGTTGTCATCCGCGGCACCCTTATAGCACACCAGCATGTCCGCGATATTCTACGTCCATCATTGTTGACCTTCATGGCAACCCAAACATGGCTTACACTTCAGCAACGTAAGGCCCGCCCGCGCACGGCGGGTGTTTCTACTGCTGTCTTCGTGCTTGCTAAACCTTACTTTGACCAGTATGGTAGTAAGATGTCTCCCCAAGTGAGAACATTTCTAGCATTATAGGCAACGTCCTCCAAGCAGCTCATGATTTTTACCATCTAACGCGTCAGTAGAACAGAATTTTGCACGATATCCCTCAGGAGGACATCCAACAACTCTGTAATCAATTCCAAGCCTAACAACTGCCAGCATTAGGGCCAGAGGCGGACCAATAAGTTACTCACTCGCTTAATTTGTGAAGGCCTTTCCCATCAATAAAGCAACATCGTTTTCTGCAACTGTGATCATCTGTTTGTCTGTATTTGTACATCATATACACCGATTTCCATCCGATACGGATAATTCTTTCGTGGACCGTCGTTTTTAATGTAATATGAACAGTGTGTGACGAATCAGCTCTCAAACAATGTATAAAGTACTATATGAATCAATTACTTTTAACTTTCCATTGAGGCTTTGAAGTAACGCTAACTGCCTCGACAATAACCCTCTCACTACCAAGGAGAACGGGAGGAGGGGGGGAGGGGTTTATTTTCGCCCAATTTTTTAATTTCCTTAACCTAGTCAGTTACATAATATTTTAAAATTCTGAAGAAAGTATTTGTTGTGACTTGGCAAGACAGCCAAGCCACTAGGAGGTAGCCGAAAGGCACGCGTTTAACCTCACGCAGGCTGGCGTGAGGTCTGGAACAGTTAAAGGAGTTGAGTCTAGTAAAAAAGTACGTAGCTTCTGGAATACTTAACTTTAATCCATAGTTGGTAAACATCGGTCTGACGGTACATGCTACACAAGATAAATAGCAAATGATAATGGCGCCTTGCTAGGTCGTAGCAAATGACGTAGCTGAAGCTATGCTAACTATCGTCTCGGCAAATGAGAGCGTAATTTGTCAGTGAATCATCGCTAGCAAAGTCGGCTGTACAAGTGGGGCGACTCCTAGGAAGTCTCTCTAGACCTACCGTGTGGCGGCGCTCGGTCTGCAATCACTGATAGTGGCGACATGCGGGTCCGACGTATACTAACGGACCGCGGCCGATTTAAAGGCTACCACCTAGCAAGTGTGGTGTCTGGCGGTGACTCCACGGTATTTATTAAACTTCCTGGCAGATTAAAACTGTGTGACGGACCAAGACTCGAACTCGGAGTCTCTTCAATATCCTTTCTTCCAGGAGTGCTGGTTCTGCAAGGTTCACAGAAGAGCTTCTGTGAATTTTGGAAGGTGGGAGACGAGGTATTGGCAGAACTGAAGCTGCGAAGGCGGGTCGTGAGTCGTGCTTGGCTAGCTCAGATGGGGCCGGCACGGTAGCTCAGCTTCTTCGGTCTCTAATAAAAAGTGAGTAAAGGAATCAAGGATCAACTTGAACGGATATCCTATGACGTCCGCCCAGATCAAACACAACGAACATTACCGAAAAAAAAATGGTAGAGCACTTTCCCGGGAAAGGCAAAGGTCTCGAGTTCGATTCTCGGTCCGGCACACAGTTGTAATCTGACAGGAAGTTTCATATCAGCGCATTCTCCGCTGCAGAGTGAAAATCTCATTCTGAAAATACTTATTGTTTCTAATCAATTCTTGTACCTGATCATAAAACTGTTTTTAATTTCTTCAGTTAAATGTAACCCAAAAATTTAAGTCCCGAGAAGATGTCACTTTTCCCAGTGAACGTCATATTCAATATTTTACGGTTTAAAACCTTACGTAGACATAAGTATGTCTCTAAAAACGTATGTTATGAGTAAAGGTCAACAACAAGTGACGAAATTTGCGTTTCCAAATTTTTTTGTGAAGGGCATTAAGTACCCTCCCCCCTTCGTTACCGTTACTGCACAATCTCTCTAAGTCTTCCTAATATTCTACTGTGCCTCGACGTTTCTTCCCAACTGCTCCTTATCCTTAGAGGAAATAGCACAGGTCCCATTAACCTGCCTTTCTCTCAGAAGGCTCCAACGTAGGCTTCATCTGTAGCATGTCTTTTGTATTAAAGCTCTATTTCCTCTTTCAAACTCATCTGGTCAAAATATGTTCTCTTTTGGGGAGTAGTAAAATGTGAGGCTAGGAGGTAAGTAAGAATGTAATAAGCTTGACGCTTTATCTATAAAAGTTTTTATTTTTTCAAACAACAATGCTGTCTCTTTCAGGCGCTGCAGTCTGGAATCGCAAGACCGCTACGGTCGCAGGTTCGAATCCTGCCTCGGGCATGGATGTTTGTGATGTCCTTAGGTTAGTTAGGTTTAACTAGTTCTAAGTTCTAGGGGACTAATGACCTCAGCAGTTGAGTCCCATAGTGCTCAGAACCATTTTTTTGTCTCTTTCAAAGTAGTTCCCTTCGGCAGTTACACACCGGCGGACTCGTTCCAGTCTTGCTAGCGGCACTGAGTGGCTTCAACTAGAAGCCTTTAATATGTTCTCTGCAGTCCCAGAATGACGTCCTTTGAAGACATTTTCAATTTCGCGAATAGAAGAAAGTCACAAGGTTTCAGGTCATCTGAGTAGTGGCACTGTGAAACAACAGGAATGGATTTTTAGGTCAAAAATTCCGTGATGGAAGTGACCGTGTAACATGGGGCATTCTCATGACATTGTAAGCTCACTTTTTTAATGTCCTTAACCTAGTCAGTTACATAATATTTTAAAATTCTGAAGAAAGTATGTATTAAACTTCCTGGCAGATTAAAACTGTGTGACGGACCAAGACTCGAACTCGGAGTCTCTTCAATATCCTTTCTCCCAGGAGTGCTGGTTCTGAAAGGTTCACAGAAGAGCTTCTGTGAATTTTGGAAGGTGGAAGACGAGGTATTGGCAGAACTGAAGCTGCGAAGGCGGGTCGTGAGTCGTGCTTGGCTAGCTCAGATGGGGCCGGCACGGTAGCTCAGCTTCTTCGGTCTCTAATAAAAAGTGAGTAAAGGAATCAAGGATCAACTTGAACGGATATCCTATGACGTCCGCCCAAATCAAACACAACGAACATTACCGAAAAAAAATGGTACAGCACTTTCCCGGGAAAGGCAAAGGTCTCGAGTTCGATTCTCGGTCCGGCACACAGTTGTAATCTGACAGGAAGTTTCATATCAGCGCATTCTCCGCTGCAGAGTGAAAATCTCATTCTGAAAATACTTATTGTTTCTAATCAATGCTTACAATGTCCGGTCTCACTCGGTTCATCCTCTTCATGAGTCTCTGAAGGACATCTTTGTCGATAGTTTGTCCTAGAGATCTGATGTTACAAGAGCACACAGACGTCCGACGTTTTCGTCGGTGTTTGAAGCTGAGGGTTTCCCTGAGCGAGGTTCATCTTCAATGTGTTCACGGCCTTCTAAGAACGATTTGTGCCAGCGAAAAACTTGCGTTCTTGATAATGAATGTTCCCCATAGCCCTGTTTCAACTTTTCAGAGCTCACACTCACAGATTCCTCAAGTGTAACACAAAACTTGATGGCATAACATTGTTCGAAATTCCTCATTTCCATTTTCGTTACACACATCTTCTTTTGACGGCATGCTCGCGTGATGACAGTTTGGACCTGAAACTCGGCCTGAGCATCTGGAAAGGAGGAATACATCGGTCTACACAAGTAGAACAACACAGTGTTGTTAGATCGTTCGCAGAGTTGTCAGACTCATTACTTTTCTCACACACTATGTACATTCAGAATGGATTAATGTATAAAATATCTCCGATGTTAAGGTGCTTTAATTTTTAAGTTTGACCTAGGTTTCCGAGGACTACCAGAAGTCTTAGTCTATTGCTGCTGCTCAGAAGTCATTTCTGCTGTTATTGGCCAAAGATGTCATGGTGTTGTAATGCAGAGGACTAATTATAATGAGCAAAATCAGGACTTGGGAATGGAGACATCGGCCCTCTCAACCCACTCTCATTACGGCCCGAGTCATAATTGCTGCGGAATCGTGACACTGTCAGTTTTAACCCTGATGGACAACTGGAAGTAATCTCCGAAACATTGAGCGGGAATTCGCAACAGACTCAGTACGCACAATGCGAAAGACTTCCTGGAGAAGATGAGGAAGCAGTTTCCAGTAGATTCAAATGGAAAGAGTGTACACTTAGACATATTTAGTTCATTAGGGTTCTGTAGTTCTGTCGGTATAAACGGAAACCTTGTAGAAACTGTTCGTTATCTGTTCGTCAGTCTATCTGTCTGTCCGACGGTTTAAGACACTTGTTTCTCAAGAAATGGCAAAGGTACCAAGTTGAAATTTAGATCATACTCTAAGGTCAGCTGTCCCTTGGTGGTGTACATAATTTAAGTTTCTGGGTAAGACAATGTAATCAGAAGATAGAGCCATGTTATTGTTGTGGCCTTCAGTCCAGAGAATGGTTTGATGCAGCTCTCCATGCTACTTTATCTTGTGCAAGCTCCTTCATCTCCAAGTACCTACTGAAACCTACATCCTTCTGAATCTGCTTAGTGTATTCATCTCTTGGTCTTCCTCTACCATTTTTACCCTCCACGCTGCCCTCCACTACTAAATTGGTGATCCCTTGATGCCTCAGAACATGTCCTACCAACCGATCCCTTCTAGTCAAGTTTTGCCACAAATTTATCTTCTCCTCAGTTCTATTCAGTACCTCCTCATTAGTTACGTGATCTCCCCATCTAATCTTCAGCTTTCTTCCGCAGCAACACATTTCGAAAGCTTCTATTCTCTTCTTGTGTAAACTATTTATCGTCCATATTTCACATACGTCACATATTTCATACTCACAAACTCATTCATGAAAACCTATACTTGAACTGCCCATACACGTAGGATTGAAAGTCTCGCGGTAACGCACATGCCTGAAAACCAACGGGTCGCGGTATCGAATTTCTGTCAGATCAAGGGTTTTGCAATCTCCGTTTTAACCTATCCTTCACATCTCGAAGACGCGAGGAGTCACCAGAAACAACACTTGCTTCGGACTCCACGTTATACTGTGTGTCTCCTTTACCCGGTTGGATAACTGGAGTAAGTCAGGGACACGCAAGTCGCCGAAGTGGCGCCCAATAGAGTGACCTACACGAGGAAATTAAGCCACATGTAATTATCATTATTAAGCTGTAGTTATTATCTATAAACACAATTATGTTTGTGCGGACCCCTCAGAGCACGATACCTACCCGCACTTCTCCGGTTTTCATCCTTGCATTGCATTCGAACGTTCTTGCATAGTAAATGAAATACTTGCAATCTGTTTTAGTATCTGACGTTAGCAAGTACAGCGCTCACAGCGGGAATGAGATTACACAACCCGTTGGCAGATACTGGAAATCAACTTGTGAGCTCAAGGGGGGTCCACTGCGAGAACCAGCGGTCCATGAAAGCCTCGGGCACACAGGGATATCAATATCTCACCTGCAACGCACTGCTGCCTTCAGCGCTCCCACGCAAAGCGGCCAACCGAAGTAGTACTTGAGAAAACCATGGTTAGCGTGCAGTAGAACTGTTGTTGTGATGTGTGGGATGGAATCCGCTGAAGAACACTTCACTACAGACACACTGCTGGAATGTTTAGGTAGTTAGTGTCAATAAACGATACATAGTCATATTAATCATACATTATTTGCACACGGAGAATAGATTTGGAACATCAGTTGTAGAATAAGGCGTGAGTTATCTATCTCCTATTGTTCATCGGTGCCCAAAGCTTTATGATACGGGGACGTCGACCAACGCAAATTTCAGTTTTCCGAACATCATAATACAAGAATGAAATTTTCACTCTACAGCGGAGTGTGCACTGAAATGAAACTTCCTGGCAGATTAAAACTGTGTGCCGGACCGAGACTCGAACTCGGGACCTTTGCCTTTCGCGGGCAATTGCTGTAGCACTTTTTTTTTCTTTCTTTCTTTCATTTTGTTCGTTGTTGATCGGTGTGTTTGGTCGTTGCGGACCTCACATGGCATCCGTTAAACTTCGTTTTGTTGATCCTTCCACTCAGTTTTTTTATTACAGAGGCCAACCAGCACTCTGACCGAACACGCTGAGCTACCGTGCCGGCTACCACTGAGCTACCCAAGTACGACTCACGCCCAGTCCTCACAGCTTTACCTCCGCCAGTACCTCGTCTCCTACCTTCCAAATTTCACAAAAGCTCTCCTGCGAACCTTGCACAACTAGCACTCCTGGAAGAAAAGATATTGTGGAGACATGGCTTAGCCACAGCCTGGGGAATGTTTCTAGAATGAAATTTTCACTCTACAGTGGAGTGTGCGCCGATAGTTCTGCAAGGTTCGTAGGAGAGCTTCTGTGAAGTTTGGAAGGTAGGAGACTAGGTACTGGCGGAATTAAAGCTGTGAGGACGGGGCGTGTGTCGTGCTTGGGTAGCTCAGTGATAGAGCACTTGCCCGCGAAAAGCAAAGGTTCCGTGAGCTCGAGTCTCGATCCGGCACACAGTTTTAATCTCCCAGGAAGTTTCATCATAATACAACTCAAATATTTTTTTTGTAATTTTGGGTAATAAATCCAGCAAGTGTTAATCTAAGCAGCGATAGAAGATAATTCATGGGATAGTGGCATAATGACGTGGAAAATATTGATAAGTTTAAGTCTACAAACAATAACTGAGAAGAGAAGTTCGGCGAAAATCAGACACCAGAGATTAGAAAAAAATTGATGTATTAGCGCAGTAAAAACTGAAATAGCTCTAGAACAATGCACATGGAATTGAAATTGGAACATGGAGCTTAGTTGAACCCACCACAGAAGTAAAAAGATCTGTTCTTTCAAAAGCGGAGTTATCTTCTTTCGAAGCAAATAGTTTATTAAGCTCTCACATGTTGTAATAAAGTAGTACTGACTTCTTTGTGTTAGCCCTACTGCCCTCCCCCTCCCCTCTCCCTCTCCAGCCACCCTTTCCCTCTTTTAGCTCGGAGTTTGTGCATATAAATAAGGAATTCTGTCTTTTGCATTTCAAAAATCCTGATTAGCTGTGCTGCGCACTGAACCATGAACGTATTCATCGTGGCCCCTGTGCTGCCTCAGTATGATTTTAATCATAATTGACTTGACCTCCGTGGCTGTCTGTTCTTTAACGAGCTCAATTTAGCGCGAACAATTGTATCTCGCCTACAGATCGCTTTGCCAAATTGTCAGCCTCGTACTCGCGTGGACGCTGCCGTAACAGGCCCTGGAAGTATCGGGAACGGAAATTGCCTGCCGCGTTATCTTCTTATGTGGCTTCACGTCCGGAGATCGAAAGGGATTCTGGGAACTGGGTTTCAAGTTTGAGCCTCGCCTGACACCGTGCTCTTCAAGCGACCTCATCGGATTTGCACTTTGGGCAAGGGTAATTTGTCTGAATGATGTCACGGTTTATTGTAGTTCTTGTTTCATTTTATTCCTAGAACAGCTTCGAAAACTATCACGTTCAATCTTAAACGCAAAACCGAGCCTCCGATAATAGTGCTGACCTCAACAATGTACCTCTGATATTAGAGGTATGCTATATATATGTCGGGAAACCGTGTTGTTAATAATATGTCACCTTTGAAAGATTGTTGGATTCTTGTGCTTCGTTATTGTTTAAACGTACGAATAGTGCTAGAGATTTACATTTTAGCCGGTATGTTGGCGCTTAGTAAGTGAATAAATATTACTTAACCAAAAACTATCTTGCTGTTTTAATTTCCAATTTCGTCATTGTTATTTATTATAGCCAGTGCAGTGGCTACAAGGGAATTCAACTAGCGGCCAAAATTTTTGTAATGAGCTCTTTACCCTTACTTTCTTTGTTACGAACACATCCATGCTGTGTACGACTATAGCTTTGTTCATCACTATATACTTTGTTTTTCTACCATGCCTTCGTGGTCTGTGTCAGCTGCTAAACTGGCACTATCATGTTTAGATTCATTGCTTCTCAAAGAAAGTTGAACATCGGATGGTGTAAACTATACAGCTCCCACAACACAAAGGTTGGTAGAAATGAAACACAGAGTTGATGTTTCTCAGTGACAAAAATGTGGAAGACATCACATCATGTGGAAACTGGAAGAGTTAGTCATAGTGTCAATCGTCCCAACAACTATTTGAAGGTAATGACCTTTACAGTTAATCTCATTGCCCACAGCGATGGTGTAGCGGATGTCTTGGTGTTCTGTTTTGAAGAGCATAGTTTCCTTATTCTGCAGTCATGTACATGATTACTGTTCCGATGTTGACCATCGCAGTTCACAACAAGCACAAGATAGTAGAAATAAAAAGAGGTACTGTTATCTTATTGAGGAAAAGAAATAAAAACGTGAAGGGCAGCACAGCATATGGAAATAGGACAAGTCTGTAGCATTGAGGAGTGCTTACCTCTGCATTTAATCCTAAGCTCCACAGTGACAAGTAGCAGAAATCCAGCGTTCCACCAAGTCTCTATCTCAACCACGTGGTGCCAATCAATCATTATGTGGTAACCAACAGTGCACCAGTGACAGATGGGATGGGAAAGACGCCGTAATACACACTGCAGTTGGATCACTTCAAATGCGTAACTAACTGCTTGCCTATAAATTACATTACCAGGGGTGTGCACACTGTATGTACATGGAGCTGAAACACTCATGTTCCAGGATGCTAAGTGCAATTGACTCCCTGTCAGCTAACAAATAACTTATTACTAGGTTAAAAAATTACTCAAAATCTACAGTTTATAGATGTCCTGATATGGTTGTGGGGATGTATTAGAGTTTTAAGGTCAAACAAAAGTAGCAAAGCTTACCTGGTAAGCAATAAGTGCGTATACTTATGGGAAAAAATGTCAGATCAGCAGCAGAAATCAACCCTGCACACATGTCAACTACCTTTTGCAGATCCCTACAAGGAAGAGTTGAACTCATGTGAACATGTAGAACTATGTCAGACTTTGAGTTTCCAGCAACTGCATAGCTACATGAGTCTGCAGACAAGCTCTCTGATGTGTTGTAGCTGTACATGGATTAGTTTCCAGACTATGGGTTTCCAATCTGCACAAAACATAGAGTCTAATCTAGGTACAAGACGAGTATCTTCCTATCCAAGATGCATGTATGTAGATCACCGGGAAGAGAGGAATTCTTAGAATTTTTAGTAGGCTGGTGTATAGGACACGTGAATATCTTTGTATAAAATCAAACAAAGCATGAGTATGCCAGCAATATGACCATATAGTACAGAAGGGTATCGAAAAAATATGAAAATGACATAAAATCAGTAAAAACAGAGGAAAACGTGATATAATTACAGTAAATTGATAGGAAATACGTAAAATTGAGGGGAATACGAGGAAATATGTAAATCGCCAAAAAAGCTTGAAAAGTAGTGCAAATTGACTGAGAATGCATAAAATTTGGGGAAAAATACAACGAAATGCGAGGAATTGATCTGCGCTGGGGGTACCCAGACACTCAAGACCGAGGAAGGCTTAAAAACTATGCTCTGGATGCATTCAGTTTTAACTCTCCACCTCCCCCTACGTGAGTTTTCGTAATACATACTTCAACAAGGGTGACATTAAGTATTACACAGAGACACTATATTAAAGTAGGCAAAACGTATGTATCCGAATCCATAACTGTGCTCTCACACATGCAGTCCAATATAGATATTACCGAATTATGGTCGATTTTCACAAGCAATACGATTCATTAAGTATTAAGGAGAAGAAGGAATGTATTTATCAGACTTCAGCTTTCCCTAGAATGTTCTGTAGGAGAGTTGGTTGTTGCCACGTATATCACATTTAATAGTGTGGACGTTGATGCTCGAGAGATGTAGTGTTAGGAAGAAATTCTTATATTATCCAACACATGAGCAAAACTACCTAACATCATATCAGAACTTCTTTGGGCAAGAGGAATGCTACCAGCGTTGTGGAGATGCTGCTGTAAACCATCTGACAACTGAAGTTACATTACTCAGAAAAATTACATCCTTTTCACTAAATAAAAACCTTTCTTTGCTGACTTAGTCACAAACAATGAGATTTGTACAGCGAGCATTATCTAAAATCACTAAAAAGACAAATCATGAAATTACGTATACCTGTGTTAAAAATCTTAGAAATATTACAAAAGAGAAAAATCTAACTAGCCTATACATCAGATCTGTTTACGTATACTCTGGAACTACTCAGCATAGAACTCACTATTACCATTTATCAGCCAACTCATTTATACTGACGCACTGGAAAAAGGAAAATAATAAAAAATTAACTTCTTTACCTTAACTGCGAGAAGACTTCTGTTTCCACATTTACATTTAGAGTTATACGTGTACTCGTAAAGCTTTTTTGTAATATCGAACCAGTCATCCTTTCTTGTCACAATTAAATTTACATTTCACTATTTCATTTTACATTCCATTATAAATTTACTCATAATTTTTAACTACCTATTTTACATGTGGTGTAACACAAACTATTGGTATGAGAAAATTCCTACATTAGAATCTAACACTTGCTACCTTTACAGAGCACACCACAAAAACTGCCTTCTGCCTCCTCCTTTGCTCACAGATTGATACACTCTCACTGCTTTGCACCCACCAAGTGCTCTCTTATTCCAACACTACAATCTCAGACCAGAAGCAATATCTTTAGCTCTACCGTCATGCATAGTTAGTGATCCATTTTATAGAGCCCATCAGAGACAAACATAATTTACAATATAATAGTTTCATTTTAGTTTACATTAGTATCTTCACAATATCTGGGTGCCACGTGTATGTGTACAGCAGTAGACTCCTTACACAACCCTCCAGTGAGGTTTAATAAATTTGCCATACAGTTTGGATGTGCACTGGTCGCCAAATGTAGGAAGAATTTTTACAGCAGTATTTACAGTATGAATAATTGGTAGTTCATAATCCTTATAATGTAACCCTAAAGACCATAGAAAGAGATATGTCATCATGTGACCAAGTGCAACAGTACAAGTCATTGATCTCTTGAGCAAACTGGTGCTCTAGTGTGTAAGCAGTAAATTTACAGTCTGGTCCTGTCATATACAAAATGTTCTAAATTAATGTTGCAGGACAATGCATAACATTACTAAAACTAACAGTAAAGTACATCCATAGTTGTCAAGACAATAATGAGAAAGTGGTTAAGGAAAGGTTGATGCATGACTGAAGCTTACAACCACGTAGAAATGGCTGCATTATAAGGTCAAATTCTTTGCAGTCTCACATCTGAGCATTAGCTGTAGTAGGTTGGTCCAGTTTCCAATAACTGCTAAACACATCATCATAGTCTCATTCCAGTACCATATTTCCCAACACCCAAAGTTGGTTAATCTCAATACATAACTATTGTGATGATCATCATCATCACTAGATTTGAAATTGAAGATCTTCATTGATCCATAGTGTGCCTGGCCAGAGTGATTGAAGTATGAATGCTGATATCCAGTAGCTCCAACACCATAAGTGGAGGGGTGAATTTGGATGATGGGAGGTGGGAAGCAGTAAGACAGGTATGGTAGTGGAACATATCCTAATAAATGTAGCCAAATCTCAATGTAAGTTCTAAATCACCCTATACTGTGTGTTGCAACATCAGAAGTTCTAGTAAATGTGGGACGAGTCAACAGTAAAGATACAATATCTTAATCAAATCATAAATTGGACTAAGCCATAGTGCTGAACATTATTATATCTCAGTTCTATGCCAAACAATGAGAAGTGTGGCAACAGTGTTCCTGTAAGTAGAATAAGTCTCAAGAAATGCAGCATCAGTCCTGTCTGTGAGTATACCAATACTAGCATTCATTCTAAATAAATAAGACATAAAGATTTAAGCAAACAAAGCAAGACAAAATTATTGGTAATGCATAAACCTACATAGTGAGCTACAATGGCCTATATATTGAAACGTCCCCTTTGAAAAATTATACATGACTGTGCTTAAACTGACACACAATATTTTTAGCGTAACGCAATCTGACTTTCAATAATCCATACAAAAGAATGCCCCTGACTAACATTAACCTATACCTTTCACAAATCACTTACCTCACAAAAATCTTCGTTACTCGAACTACTGCAATACAGCGAGCGCCACTACTGCCAGCTAAATAAAAGATTCAAACTACGGAAGACAATAACTACTGATAGGCATAGTTAGCAAATGAAAGATTTTAATAGAGAACAAACAATGTATTTACCTTAATAGTGTTGAAAAATCATAATATACATAGCAGTTCATGACATCCAGTCTTACAAATCTCAAAATTCCGCCATTTCTCTCCCCACATCCACCACTGCTGGCGGCTCACCTCCAACTGTGCAACGCTACGCGCTGTTAACATCCAGCTGCCCAACACTACAATGGCAGACAATAATTCAAACTAGCCACAGACTGCACACAGCACAGCCAGTGATTTTTCATACAGAGCGCTACGTGGCGTTACCAATAAGAAAACCAAAACAGCCTACTTACATAGCCCCCATGCTCCTCACAAAAAATTTTACAAATTGTTTTGGGCACTGGCCAATACAGATTTAAAAATTTTTTTCATAATTACAGTAAGAAAGATATCAAATGCACACACTTATTAATACAATGTTGGTCAAAAGCTAAAATTTTCTCACAGTCCATAAAGACAGTCCTGATCATTCATCACAGTAAAACTGCCGTTTCTTTTCTCAAAGTCTGAGCAGTAAAAGACAATACATACGGAAGTGGTGGATTTCCATGCAGTCTTGAAGAAGTAGTGTTGTCCTTCCAACGAAAAGACAGTGCTGACTCTTGACATGCTGATAGGTAATGGGCCACAACAGAGCAAACCCACAGCAGAGTCAGTCGAAGTTTTGAAGAATATTGATAGGTAGGTCATCACAGAGCAGACCACTGTAGTCCTGTTAGAGATTACGGTATTGGTGAGTCATCAAAGGTGTAGACCGATTGTAGTCCTTGTAGAGATGGCCAGCAGCCATCTGTTGTGACTGTGCAGGTGCACAATCACCATTGAAGAGTCTTGCAGATAATATAGCAAGTCCATAACCACCACTTGTGCACTCACAAAGTTTTTGGAATTGTCCTTAGAACCAGCAATGCTGTTATCCAGTTCCTTGCAGAATTATTAACACATGTGCAAACACTATCAGTCCCTACTTCTCACATATTGTCCGCACACTATGACCAACAGAAACGTGTGCAGTGAAATGTAACTTACAAGTTACTTAATTTGATGAACTGGTGTCAATTACAATTTTATCACATAAGAATACAATAACAAAGATACAAAATACATTATTAAAGAACATAACAATACAGATAACATTTGTAGTAATACAGGCTTTACAAAAGAACAGAAATAGACATATACATCAGTGTTACAGGAATTATGGCATAAGTAAATAAATAAAATAATGAGAATAGTTCTTGAAACATTAATGTCACACATGATCATTAAAACAAAACAGAATAAATAATGTCTAAACATCTTTACGAAGTAAATAACATAGTATTTGAAAAATTCTACAACATAAATCTTATTAGCTAAACACATAAAGACAGGAAAAACACAAATATACAAGAGTACACGAACACATAGCAGAATAACACAGGGGAAAAGGACAGGGTTTGTTTTCAGTGTAACATTTGGTACTGCAGTATTTTGCAAACAAAACCTTTTTTTCTTGGAGATCTCCCTTCATTCATCATTATTCCCAAAAAGTCCTATCTATATCTTCTTTCTGTACTTTTTTGTATAACTTCTCAATGCATTTCTTCCAATGCATCGCAACTCATTCTCTTATATAGTCTACCCCCTCTTAAGCTAACTTAAATCTACTGATCTCAGATGCTAAACTAAGGGACGAGGCAATGCAGCAGCATATAACAATTAATACAAACAGCAATGAAAAAAAATGGAAATTGTCAAAGCAACCTGCAGTAAATCTAAATTACCAAGCAATGCAGCACTACAACTACAGTAATATGAGCCAATGTGCAGCAACAAGAAAAATAAATCAGTAGTAAAACTAGCTTAACACAGTAATACAAAGTGAAATTTAGTAGCACTATGCCTGGCAAACAGCCGCAGCAAATGCAATAACTTATATCTAAACATGAGAAAGCTCAAGCAGAAAAAATATTACAGTAAAAATGGCCATGTTTAATACCTATATCACATCTTAACACTAGAGTGATGTATCACTGTAACTTGCTCTAGCAGACAAGTTACCAAGTCACTGACAAAAATTATGTATGCAATTCCTGTGAAGTGGAAATGTCTTTTTGTGCTCCCTCATTTTTTTTTTGGAGTACATCCATCATAAAGTTATTTTTTACTGGATCTGTGGGCATAAAATATTTATATTAGTACATCTATAAAATTTTATTATAACCAATGCTGCAGTGCAGCTAGGAACTAGATGTTAAACAAAATAGGCAAAGCAAGGCGTGAAACGTCATTCACTAGCCATATGGTATTTCATAATGTGGTAAACAATCTTTCAACTAGCAAGACAATAGACATGAAATGTTTCTCATCATTTCATTTCAGTAAATATCATAAATTAAGAACTCTACAGTGTAATCATGTTTTCAAGTTTGAGGGTGTCGTATTTACGATGTTTTCTACAAAGGAATGTCAATAGCGAGGATAATGGCCTCTTTTTTTTTCTTCTCCACCTGTGCCTCTGAAAGGCACACACTAACGGCTTTTTTCCGGGCGTCTGTCGCGCAGCTGGGTGCCCACGACGCATTACGTGAAGGTGGTCACTTAACTTTCTTACCGAAATATTTACGACAGCAGTTTCCGCTACAGTGACAGTCTCATATAAAAATATTTCACAGGTCAAGAATTTGTGTTACAAATATGTAGAAACAAAATCCTATTGATATAACAGTGTCCAAAAAAATTTCGTCGGCATTGTAATACATTCACGCATTTACATACATTTCATAACTCTTAAAGTACGATTCTTAGTTTGCAACAACCTTTTTCACAAACGAGAGTCCCTAACCACTACTCATTATTCCTTACCTTATTCGTCGACACTTCTTCAATATTTCATCATAACAGATTCGTAGCATAATAAAATAACTCATATAGCATCAGCTTATTGATCATAAACATACCACAACAGCATAAAACACATAGTCATCGTAATATAATATAATAACAGATCAATCACATCTCAGAATCGTTGTAGCTTCTTTCAATAATTTCAAAACCTAAAAAAAAATTCTCTGCTCATGTCAAAAGTGTCATCTGCCTCAAACGTACTTTAAAAATCGTGATCCCATACCAAATATATCATTCAAAGCTCTCATAATATCACAATGGGTCCGAAAAAATATGAACAGTTCACAAAGTACAGACAAAATACAATTTCATAAGTGTGAAGTTATCCAATGGTGTAATTACGTAAACATCTGTCACTGATGTAGTAAAAAAGTTTGTCTCTCTCAGTTAAATGATCAGATAGCTGTGTAATTCTGTGTTAGAGAAATATGGTAACGATGTGTAAAGTTGTATAAGCAAATACCATATTAGCTAGGGCTCCTTGTGCTTGTCAGACACATGGTACACAAAGTAAGTGTGTACCCCCTGAGGATTAATGTAATTATACCCTCAGGTGTTACAGATTACAGCAATGGAATGAAATGTATCACAAAAAACCTTTGTATCATTGTACTTCAAATATCTTTAAAAATAAATGTTTTAAGTACAAATTAATCACTCAAATACGTGTACTGTAGCACTAAACTGTGCGTCTTGTTGTAAGATAATCTCTGTGGAAGAGTCGTAGTTATCGTCCTCCGAAAGCTAAGTTCTGCAAAAGTCAACGTACTTACCTCATGATAAACCAAGGTGAAATGCTTTGCGTATAGATATCTTAGTTATTACGCTTATTGCCGTGATGAAGAAAGTACTGTGCTGTAACGTATTGTTGTGCTATGGAAAAGGCTGTCTCATTGTAGCTATACCACCAAAGTTACTACTAAAACATGTTTTACTTTCCAGAATAATTCTGAAAAGCTGTGCAGATATAAAACAGATACACCGCAAAAGCAACATTGTAAATTGTCACTCATTAGTAACGTCGTGATATAATCGTGTAGCTATCACGTAAACTAACCACTGTGTCATCTGGTATCTCACAGAAAGTACTTTAAATCCAGAATGTATCTTCAAGTAAACCAAAATGTTGCATTAAAATCTCATTAGCAGTACCAGTATGTTTTAAGTATGTAAGCCTTATAGTCGTTACGTAATCGTGCAACTAACAAGCAAGAATGTACTCACACAATAACACTGTGATGTCTGTTCACTATAACAATGCATTCGTAATTTCTGTTTAAATAAGTTCTCTTGGTTCTTGATTGGATATTTAACTTCAAACATTGTTGCATGGTAACAGTTTCTAAGTCTGACAATGCATACTAGAAATGTGAAGTGAAAAGTTTTATGGCAAAGACAAAGTTAAAAAGCAGATTATCTTTCAATAAACGGTTTTACATGTGAAATGTGGTGTAAACCTTTACTCTTCCTAGTACGCAGAGTTTCAGCTTCAACGCAATTATCATGTGGTATACGTCGGTAAAGAATACTGGAGTTTTTCTCAAAGTTAGCGCCTATGTTATTTTTCTCTGAGCCAACCAGCGTACACGGCTGCCTGTGGTGCAAGTCATTGTCTGTTCCTTTGTTGGCGCGCGTCGTTACTGGGATTTGGAGATCTAACTTCTACAAATTCACCTTGTCGAGAGTGCCCTGCTCTGTTTGAATCCCGCCAGTTCTGATGCAATTCAGGTCTGTCATTACGATCATATCATCTGTCATCATGTCGGTAGATTCCATAGTTTCTTTCTTGTCGGTCACGTGGTGGAGAATTTCTCTCGGAATCATAACTGCACGCTGTACCATTGCGTCTGAAGTTATTCTGTCTCCCTTGATAATAATTATTTTGGTTCCCATGTTGACTATTTCTATGGCTGTCTCTGTGATAGTCATTACTATGGAAACGCGATCTTTCTCTGTAATTATTTTTACTCTGCCAACGGTTGTCATACGGGTGGTGTCTGCTTCGGTCACGATTTATGTTGTAAGAATAGCCTTGTCTTGTCCAGTTATTATTTCTTTCATGGTGGAATTGTGACGGATGTGATCTGTAATTGTTAGTTCCTGTTTTCGCGTCCCCCGATTGTCAGTGTCGATTTCCAGTTCTTGTAAGAGCCCCTGAAAAGCTTCAATGTCGTCTTTGCAACGTCCTGCCAAAATAATATGCCGTAAATGTTCAGGTAATTTGATTAAGCAAATGCGGATGAGTTCTGAGGGGCTGTATGGGTTTGACAGGTACTGATTCTTGTGCAACATGTCTTCAAAATATTTCACAAGACTGGAAAATTCAGATTGTTCGAAATGTTTCATCATTATGATGCCATGTTTTACTTGGTCTTGTGTGGCTTGAGACCAATATGCTGAGAGGAAGGCATGGTAAAATTCTCCTTCACTGTGACAATCGTGAATGACCGATCACATTCTTACAGCTGGTTCATTCGCTAAGTAGCCACACATAAATACTAATCTGTGTTCTAACGACCAGTTGGGAGGAAAACAATGAGAGAATTGATGGAGCCATGCTTGTGGATGAATGTCGTTGCCAGAATTCTTAAATGTTTTGAATTTACGTGTAGTAATGAACAGCTTATAGTCAAAATCATCACATCGGCGAGTCGCATGTCGGTCATTGTTACGTCGTTTCGGCGGTTCCATCTCAAAATTCGGTGCACTTTGCCAATTTCTTTCATAATTTCCGAAATGCCCTGTGTTATTATTTTGTGGCTGTTCCGTGTTTCTATGTCCCTCTTTCCGTATTGGGGCGCGAGTGTCCTCTGAAATACGTAATTCTTGTACTACCTGTGTCAGCTGATCTTGTACTTCCCCGATTTCTCTTTGGTGTTGTGTATTAATTTGATTCTGATTTTGTTTGAATTTCATAATTTGTTCGCACTCTTCTGCGTCATTAAAGACTACCGGTTTTGTGTCATTCAGATTATCATCTACCTTCGTAGATAAATTATTTAGCTTATCCGAAAGTTCAACTACTTTCTCTGATAATGAACTAATTTCCTCCATGTGTCTTTCTGAACCAATTTTCAGAGTATCTACTGTGTCCTTTAAGTTTTCCTGAGTTTTTGCAAGTTGTGTAACCGAATCGGTAGATGCAACTGAGTCAATTTTAGCTTGCAAGGACTCATGATTTTCATGGACAATAGTTTGCAGTTCTTTTATGGCTGCTTCGTGATTCTGTAATGCATTTTCATGCCGCGAAAAAATAGGTTGAAAATGCTCACAAATTTGTGTTTTTACGTCATTACAGATTTTTTGACATTTCGATTCAATGTTATGTAACTCAGTAGTTAAATCTTCACGTGTTTGTTCAAGTGTGGTGTCTAACTTCCGAAGATTTTGTTCCATTGTGTCTAACTTTTGAAGCTTTTGCTGTGTTTGTCTCTCATTTTGTTCCATTGTGTCTAACTTTTGAAGATTTTGTGCCATTGTGGCTAACTGTTGCTGTGTTTGTCTCTGGTGTTCTTCCATTGTGTCTAACTTTTGAAGATTTTGTTCCATTGTGTCTAACTTTTGAAGCTTTAGTCCCATTTGTTGCATTAATTGTAATAACAATGCACTGGTGTCTGAAACATGTTCCTCAGTGCTATTCGACAATGCATTTGAACCAGCAATATTAGCATTTTGAAAAGCAGGAAATGTGTCTTGACTTATTTGAGAAAACGACGAGGACGCAAAACCTGAATCTACAGTATTTGCAGGATTGTGTCCTGTCATTTCGGATTCCTGAGGCAAGCTGTTGCCGACCGATCGATCGATAATGCTTCCCTGTTCACTAATTATTTCACTGCCTACACCATTATTTGCAGCCTGCTCCATTTCCCTATGCACAATTACCAAATTACTACTTTGAACATTAGTTAATTCATTACACCGTGGCGCTAACACACTGCTTTCGTCTCACTGTCATTTCTCAGTTTACTTTGGAGCCTAGTATTACGTTTTCACACGCCATTATTGTCACGATATTTCACACGACAACACAGAACAGCACAATTTGAAGAGCAAAATAAGAAAACACATTAACATAGCACTGAAAATAATATCTAGTTAATCACAAGTGCAGCAGCGAAGTACTTGGTGCAAATCTACATGCATGCCACAACTGTTTTACTGTACAAGAACGAAAAACTACAACTACAAAGGAAATTCTCTCTACAATTACGTACTAGCAATAAACAATAGCTACACTAATTACACAAACTACAAGAAAAAATCAGAAGATTCCAGTGACGTGTCCGGGCAGGGTCGCCATATGAAACGTCCCCTTTGAAAAATTATACATGACTGTGCTTAAACTGACACACAATATTTTTAGCGCAACGCAATCTGACTTTCAATAATCCCTACAAAAGAATGCCCCTGACTAACATTAATCTATACCTTTCACAAATCACTTACCTCACAAAAATCTTCGTTACTCGAACTACTGCAATACAGCGAGTGCCACTACTGCCCGCTAAATAAAAGATTCAAACTACGGAAGGCACTAACTACTGATAGGCATAGTTAGCAAATGAAAGATTTTAATAGAGAACAAACAATGTATTTACCTTAATAGTGTTGAAAAATCATAATATACATAGCAGTTCATGACATCCAGTCTTACAAATTTCAAAATTCTGCCATTTCTCTCCCCACATCCACCACTGCTGGCGGCTCACCTCCAACTGCGCAACGCTACGCGCTGTTAACATCCAGCTGCCCAACACTACAATGGCAGACAATAATGCAAACCAGCCACAGACTGCACACAGCACAGCCAGTGATTTTTCATACAGAGCGCTACGTGGCGTTACCAATAAGAAAACCTAAACAGCCTACTTACAATATCTATCATATTGCGTACAGCAGGGAAAAATAATGACATGCCTACAAGTTCATATACATAACCACATCATGACAGAATATATAAGAAAGTAATAAGAAATATTCATGGTGTGTCTGCATGTGGCAATTATATAAAGTATACATATTAATGAAAAGTCATAGGTTGGCTACAAGTGGTCATTACAGAGTATGCATGAGTACATAGATTCCTAAAATAGTAGCGAAAATTTAAAGTTACAGGTTCTCAATTGCCATTTCACATAGATGCCTATACAAACTTCTCATAAAATGTCATGAAAATTAGAATGCTGTCTCTCAGTGGCCAATTGACATAGAATGGATTATAATCTAGGAAACATCATAAACTCATTTATCTACATCTATTTGTATAACACAGGATTAATACTTATTATAAGGACAGATACATAAATAGCTTCATGAATCACGTGTAGCATAATACCTGTTAACGTAGAGATATGGTATTTTTAAGCTGAATAGCAGCCCCAGGGTTGTATACATTGCTAGTTGATAAATGATATAAGTCTATAAAAATGTGCATAACTATAGAAATGATATGGGAGAGTTGTGTGGAAAGAACACTTGATAATTGAAAAGAAACTATAGGCAGTCATTAATCAATCATAGGGTGTCACATAATAGTGCAGTTAAAACATATAATGAATGTGATCACAGTACAGCTACACCAAAAAAACAATAATGCTAAGTACAGGACTGTTTACTGACTAAAGAATGTAACGTATAATAGCAAATATATGAGATAGATGGGTGAAAATGAGAGTGTTGTAAGATCTGTAACCTGGAAATAATGTTATTAGGCCAAAAGGAGATGCAGTTATATAACGTAACATAACAAGTCAATGACATCTGCAGTAATACAAGGAAAGGTGTGAAGCGTTAAATATAAAGTTTCAATGGCAGTTTCATCAGAAGCACATCAATTAGCATGGACAGGAAAGACAAATCAACCTAGAAATGACATGACATACACAATACATATAACATTATACCAAAGCATAGTAAAATTTATTCACAATGTCATAACAATTCACTTTATCTCTGTGCAGCTCAGGGGATGAATGCAGTTCAATTCCCATTTTATTATACCAGAAATTCGTGCAGCGCAAAGCCTGACACATTATATATATATATATATATATATATATCATAATAATTCTTAAAACTAACACACATAGCAAAGAAAATACTTAACATTATGTTTTTCAGGTAATCTGCCCTACCTACTGTTATTGCTGAAAAAAAATGTGAATATCAATTGCTGCCAAGAAACAGTGACGAAAGTCTATGTGATGTGTTTTTTCCTCATAGTCTGCATACATCATGTTTTTATATGGGACGTCTTCTGTACACCTTCGAATGCGGCATCTATAATTCTGTCATGTACTTTTGTGTCTAAATGAAGGTCATTATGGTGGCTACTTATGATTAGTTTTGATACAGTGGAATTTTTTTCGTGTCTAGTTCTGAAAAATATGAATTCGATGAGTCCATGGAATGAAATGATGTATATGGTACAATAATCTCTTAAATATAAAAAGGTGAAAGAAAAAGGGGTAAAGTAGTGACATCATCAAATACAGAATTGCAGCAACCTTATTAAATACAAAGAATAGCTAGCCTAGTAAAAGAATAGTGAAAACATCAGATGATAGCATAAGTTTCAGCACAAATGCCAGTACTGACAGTACCTTTGCTAAGAGTACAGAGACAGTAAGTTGGCAAAGTATAACATTAGAAAACTGGCACTATTACATGGCAACAGTAAAGACAAAGTAATATCAGATAAAAATGAACTTAAGGTGTACAACATGGCATCAAAGATAAGTGAATAAAAAGTACATAAATGTTATATACAAAATGACACAAATTGTTATGATAAAAAAATGGTTTAGCTTACACTGCGCAGCAGTCTGACCACCTAAAGAGTACGACGTGCTGTGCATATGCAGAAAATAAAACATCTCCCTCAGTTGGGTTTTCATACAGACTCTTACGAAAAGAAAAACAATGTGCAAGGCCTAAGTGTACGGCAAGAGAACCGACTTGCGAGGTTCCTTACCGGGCATGTCACCACCTAAAATATTGCTGAATAATCAAGGATGCTTAAAAACAATGTACCAATAGAATCTGAATGAGCATGGGTGACGTGTCAAGTAAAAGGTCTGGCTTGTTCAATAGGTATGTGGACTCGCATGTAGAACCAAAATAAGCATACGTTGATATTTACTGGTAATGCAAATAACGACTTCTGCAAGACAAATTCCTCGTACTATATTTCCTGAAAAGTACCAGAAAGGCGGAAAAGTAAATAGTTGTATTATGTGATTATCAATATTCTGTCTAGCGACGTGAAATGAACCAGAGCAAAAGTTATTCCATAAAGTGCGTGACGTTGCTGATGTGATGATTTTCTCGCGATTTTCTCGACCGTAAAGTTTCAGTATGATCCACATTGGGATGGAGAAGATGTGTATCCTAAAAGGTCCAGAATAGAAAATTTCAAATTTACTGCAGCAACGTTTTGCTCTGTTGGATGGAAAGTGAGTGCGCATCAACACTTTTGTCCTATGCGAAATTCCTTGAGGTTACTCACCTGTTTTTGTTCACGTTTGGGTCGCTGTGCTACATGCTTTATATTGTTAAGTGCGATGTCTATAACTTCACGGTGACGTAATCTTCTTGTAGCAGAAAAGAAACAATTTCACGAATTTTGTTAGGTGGAGCTATGCTTTCCAACACAAGATAGGCCGAAAGCATGGTGGAGTCGTTCTGTAGGGGTTCAATGACGTTCTGAAAATCTGAAATGTGGTTGTCCCAATCTATATGTTTTTCGTGACTGGAGATACGACAGAGTTTTCCAATCTCTTTCATGATGCACTCTAATGGGTTGGAAGAAGCATGGTATCTAGAACTTTGTGTTTTGTGATGTGTGTGATGTGATGTGGAGACATCATCCACAACCATGGGCGTCTCGTTTGTTGCATTATCTGCACAATTACCGCTAATGGAATCTGACATAATTTTAAAAACACAGTGAGTACTTTTCATTACAGCGTCCGCTGACACACTATTGACACTCTGATTGCCTGCACAAGAATTGGGAAGTTCATTAACCTGATTCGCTAGAAGGCCAGATCGGACACCTGCGTGGTAGCAATATCTACCTCAGCGTTGTCCGCTATGCCGGAATCGACAGTCTGAGAAGATGGTAAACTAGGTGAAATCAACTCTTTTTTTAGGGGGGCGGGGGCATCAGTTATCTGACAGGTTTGATGCGGCTCACCACGAATTCCTCTCCTGTGCCAACTCTTCATCTCAGAGCAGCGTTTGCAGGCTACGTCCTCAATTATTTGCAGGATATATTCCAATCTTTGTGTTCCTCCACAGTTTTTGCCCTCTACAGCTCCCTCTAGTACCATCGAAGTCGTAACAGGTGTCCTATCATCATTTCCGTTCTCCTTATCAGTGTTTTCCACATATTACTTTCCTCTCCGATTTAGCGCAGAACCTCCTCATTCCTTATCTTACCAGCCCATGTAATTTTCAACATTCACCTGTAGCATCATACCTCAAATGCTTCCATTCTCTTCTGTTTTGTTTTTCCCTCAGTACATTTTACACTACCATACAATGCTGTAACCCAGACGTACGTTCTCAGAAAGTTCTTCCCCAAATTAAGGCCGGTATTTGATATTAGTAGACTTCTCTTGGCCAGGAATGCCCTTTTTGGCCATTGCTAGTCTGCTTTTGATGTGCCCCTTGCTCCGTCCATCATTGGTTATTTTACTGCCTAGGTTGCAGAATTCCTTAACTTCATTTACTTCGTGACCATCAGTGCTGATATTAAGTTTCTCGCTCTTCTCATATCTGCTACTACTCATGACTTTCGTCTTTCTTCGATTTACTCTCAATCCATATTCTGTACCCATTAGATTGTTCATTTCATTCACCAGATCATGTAATTCTTTTTCACTTTCGCTCAGGATAGCAATGTTATCAGCGAATCGTATCATTGATATCTTTTGACCTTGAATTTTAATTTCGTTCCTGAACCTTTCTTTTCTTTCCATCATTGCTTCTTCGATGTACTGATTGAACAGTAGGGGCGGGCGAAAGACTACATCCTATCTTACACCAGCACATGTTTAAAGTAGATGTTACCGCATTCCTACATTATTTCACATTTCATAAACTCTAATTATAAGTTGGACTCCATTTGAATTACAGCTCGTTGTGGAATCTAGAAATGATAGTGTTTCTTTTTTTTTTTCAACATGTGAGTAGATTGCCTGAAATAGTCAGTGATGATCAGAATGCTAGAACTAGAACGGAAGAATCTACTGTATGATAGAAACGTTACACACATGTCGGTAGAGAAGAGTTATGGATCAAAAATGTCAGACGTAAGCACGCAGACGGTATTTGATTCGATGTATCGGAAGAGAGAGAGAGACACGGTACAGTCTTATAGGAGGTTATATTACAAGACAGGTTCTCACTATTTGTTTCGTAAACGGCAGTGCGATGTAGAATTCGCACTGGTAAAATGCAACCTGCCGTATTGTACAAATCAGCAACGTCTTCTTGAATTATAGCTAGTTGTTGTCAGACGAAAAATGAATGTGTTTTCCTGACGTGTGAGTAGATTGCCTGAAACAGGCTCTGATACGAAGCAACTCTGGTGTTACGTCTTCGTATGAAGCAATTGTATAACGATTGGTATTCAAGATATCCAGTGATTTATGGCGCTATCGACAAGTTCGTTTATTTGGATAAAAGAGTAAGGGGCCTAAAGATTATTTGGATAAAAGAGTAAGGGGCCTAAAGATAGCAAAATAAAATGCCGAAACTGGTTGCTTTCAGAATAAAATAAAATATCTTACAGTATACGGGTGTTCGTGAAGTTTATTGACATTGAAAACTGTACTGCTTTTGTACGTAAATTGTTCTTGTTGCGTGAGCTTTGCAGTACTTGCACTATGAATCAGTATCCCGTGAACAAAGATCATGTGTGGGCGTACGATCAGAGGGTGACTTGAGAAAGACCGTAACCCAGACTATTATATTAATTTCTTGAAGGTCATATGGATTGTATCTTATTGTCATTCTACAATATTGCCGGAATTCAGTAATGTTTTTATCTATAAATCTTCCTTTACCATTTAGAGTTTATTATCCTTGAGAGGCACCCACTTGCCTTTCTCATACTGTGGCATCAAGCAGTCAGGCCTGCAAGATGAGTGGTTTGCCAAGCGAGTGGAATCTTCCTTTATTTATCGAGCAACATGAATTCTCGTATCGTACTATTTAGTTACAAATTATCCTCCTGTATGAATAATACGCAACGGAAACACGCATCTGACTATCAGTGATTTATAGAACTTTGACTGTACACTACGCACTGGCAATACCACATTTACCTTTTGTCTTTGATTTAACGGCTTTTATATAAATTCGGGACATTACAATAACATACAATTTAATGAAAAAAGGCCACCAATCTCTTTCTTTTCACTATTTGATTTATTCCTAAACACACAAATTCTACAACCTACAACAAAATCACATGAGAAATTCCGCCCAGTGGGCATGGCTTTACGTTAGTGAATCTCTATACTATGGTCTCGTAATCTATTTACCGCAACAGTGCACTCCCTGGATCGGATGGTGGATCTTTTATTATACCTCACACTTCGCCTCTCACAATTATCCTCACGAAACTTTCCTCCAGATCGAGCGATACAGAAGGAACAGGCATACCCACAAATCTTTCGAAACTACCTTGCTACTCCCATGCAAAACACACATACCCAAATTACAAGACATACACAACACAGCAATATGAAATATTACACAAAGAACGGTTACAACTTCATCACTTTTCCGCTTTCCCACTTCAATCAATATTTATCCCAGTTTCACACGACACTGCCCCACTTTGTAATTCTACTTTCCTACTGTGAACTCTGGAGATAAACGCACGTCTTCCTGTGCAATGCAAGCCAAGTGGCGTTGCTGGAAAAACGGCCGACTCACCTTGATTCTCTCTCAGAGTTTAAATTTAGCGTCACACGGAATGATATTTCTTAAATACTTCAACTTATGATACACACGCTATTTCTTAAATGTTTCAGCTTATTGTACACACGCTATTAATTCTTAAATATTTCAGCTTATTGTACACGCGCTATTAATTCTTAAATATTTCAGCTTAAGCTCACGGAAGTATCTCAACTTATAACTACACGTGGGCTCTTTGTGACCGTTGGTTTACTACAATCCCCTTAAAATTACCTGCCTCACTTTGTCATTTTCCCCACAAAAGGTCCTGTGAAAGAGAAAGTATTAATTCTAACTACTCTTAAATATTCCACATCCATACCATGCCTCCACTCTTTCATCACGGAGCACAACAAAAAAAAACAGGTCTTTACAGCAGAAGGTTCAGCGGCAGAGTACCTGAAACATGGCCGTATTCCGATTCTCTCGCACCTCTCTCGAAGTGGGAGAAGCACCCTGCTACCTTATTGGTCAGCCACATTTCAGACGCTCAAAGCTCTGGTAACTTCCATCTCTTTGGTCTCACCAAAGGTAGCCAAAGGATCGACTCAAAGATGATCATATATTCCGATTCACTATCTGTGGTTAGCAGACGACCATACATTCATTCCTTTCACAGATCTCACCAAACTGGATGTAGGGATTTATTTTGAGGGAGTGCACATGTGATCAATTAAATAAATAAATTGTCATTCTTTCCCACACTGGTATCCGGCTTCGCTGTATTAATTGAAATTGAGTTACTTTTACACAAAAAATGTGTTGTTCTGACAAGAATTTCGTACCTATTTTCAATGTTGGGCGGTACTGTACCCTTTCATCCTTACAATTCAACACTTACGTAGCATTAGATGTCTGTGGAATACTACTACTTCTGTTTACAGAGCGCATCCAACATACTAGCCTGAACATGAAATCAAAGGAAAAATAACCGAAAACCACAGCCTTCTAGACTGAATACTTCCAGAGATGGAGATAGTTGAGTAAGCAAAGCAGAGCGGCTGAACTTCATTACGTTTGCGCTGTTGACTTTGAAATTATAAAAAGTACACTTCCAATTGGAATTACTTGACAAATAATACATGAAATTCTTGAGGACAGATCAAATATCATTAAGACATAATAACTGGGAAATGTCACTTTTAGACCAGTTTCACCATACTTACTTACTTCCCTTAAGCGAGCCAGGTAGGGTCCGACGAAAGCCTGTTTAGAAGGACCAGGATGAGACCGATCATCATGGGCAAACCACTGTTCAACCGGTTACTGGAAACTGGCTCAGGTGGCAACAGTAGCAAACAAGACGGGGACGCAGGCGCAGCCAGTAAATGCAGCGACAGAAAAGAAAATCGCAGCACCAAAAAATAATTAATGTAGGGCTATGGAATTTCTGGAGTACATTACATATTTAAGTGATTAATTTCGGAAGAGCACAAGTTAATGTATGTGCGAGATCATCCATTGCAAATGTGAAATGCTAGTAGATTAATAACCTGTGTAACAGACAGAATGTTGAATGCGAGAATGCAGAGTTACATGCATTGTGTTGTGCAAGTGCCAGATGTTAGTTCGTAGGATGGGGTTGCATGTCTGTACTCTTGATCGGTCGGTATAGGGACTGTTAATGCTGTTTGTGGATGAAGCTGGAGTTGTCGTCCAAGGATGTTCCACATGGGCTCGGTTGGAGAACATTATCCTGTTGGAAAACACCCGATGGAATGCTGTTCACGAATGACAGCACAACACGTCGTACCATCGTTATGACGCACCGTTTTGCTGTCAAGGTGCTTGATACAACCACGAGAGTATCCTTGCTGTCATACGAAATCGCACACCAGACCGTAACTGCAAGTGTAGGTTCAGAATGTCGGGAACGCAGACAGGTTGGTTGTAGGCCCCGAACATGCCTCCTTCTAAGCAACACACGACCGTCACTGGAACCGAGCCAGAATCGGCTTTCTATCAGAAAACACAACCGAGCTCCACTGTGCCTTTCAATAAGCTCTCACTTAACACCGCTGAAGTCTCAAATGGCAGAGGTCTGGGGTCGGTGGAATTCACGCTACAGGGAGTCTGCCTCGGAGCTGCCTTTGCAGTAACCGATTTGTAACAATTAGTTGTGCCACAGTGGTGCCAACAACTTCTCAGTTTGCTGCTGCAGATGCAGTGCGTTGCGCCGGATCCATACGCCGAACACAACGGTCTTCGCTCTCGGTAGTGCCTCGTGGCCGTCCGGAGCCCGGTCTTTTTGCGACAGTACGTCCTAGTGACCACCGCTGCCAGCAATCATGTATAGTAGTCACATTCCTGCCAAATCTTTCTGTAACAGCCAGGCACTCGTGGCCCTGTTACACGACCTCGTTCTAACTCAGCGACTTGTTCATAATGGCGTCTTTGTCACATTAAAGGCACTCTTGATTAACATCAACTCATCACGTCCAATCTCAAAGGTAACTAACACTCACGACCGTTACAGCGCGCATTTAAAGCATACCGGATTTGCATCCTAACTGTAGCGCTACTAACGCCGCTCTTCTGCGATTGGCGCAAAATTTGCATAGACATCACTTTTGAGGTGTAGAAACACGCCTATCAACTTCCGTTTATGTCACGTAACTCCTTCTTGGTGTTGCGTTTTTTCCCTCGGTGTTTGTTGCAAGTAGTCTCTCTTTAGAAGCGGGCCTGCGTATTTCTGCCGTAGCTAATGACTGACGTCCATTGTCATGTTGTAACACCGAAAATGAAGGGTGCATGGCACCTGCTACCGATAATTTTTTTCAATTGTATATAAATATCTGTAATTTAAACGCTTTCTATGAATAAGTAAGGACATTGCTTCACTGTATGTTTACATTTGGGTACAAGTCTGTTGACGTTTTATTGTATTTATCTGTGTTTTACTGTGAAACGGGAAAATGCCAAAGGAATTGTTATTTGCATCCACTAGCAACGATAATAGCAGTGCTTGTGCGTTGTAAAGTCTTTGAGTAGGGGGTTGTTGGGCAGAGCGCGCGGAGAGAGCGAGAGACCGGTTCCAGTGCTTGTAGTGTGCGGAAGTGTGGTGTTAACGCTCTCGCAGTGCAGTACCATTTCGGCGGCATCATGTACGCGCGCCAGCCAGATGACTAGTAGCGGGAGGAAAGACAGTGGACGGGTGGAAGGGGCTGTATTAATTACAATTGCCCATTTCAGTAATTAGCCTGGCTCCACAAGATGCTGCCGTCTTCAACAACAGCATCAGTTCCAGCAACACAGATTCGTCGTCGGCTCCTAGTTTCGTCGCACACACAGCACTGAAGTAAGACTGTTCATTGGTAGAAAGTATTAACGGCTAACCCAGCAGCACAACTGAATGTGATTTGATTAATGAACTTTATTTAAATAATAATCAGTTAAATTCAGGGCTATTGTGTCCTCATTGCCCCCAGACATTGCTACCAAGCAGGGTCCCTGTTCCCTTTTTTCCTTATATGCTAACCGAAGTTTGAGAATCTATCGATGGAAAAAATCCAAATCTAAAGAAAATGCACAAATTAAGAGTGCGGAAGTTTCATTTATTTTACATATAGCTTGGAGCACATGGCTGTTTGGTTTGGCACGTATTCTAGTATTTAATTCTGTTCGAGTCAGTAAAAAAGGCTCTGTTGTTCAGACAATAATATGAAATCCAGTTTGAAAATTAAATAACGGCAAAGTAAAAGGTGCTTGCCTTTCTCTACATTTCTTTGATGACGTTATGTTGAGGTCTCTGAAAGTCATTGTTCACGTAATGAAGTTCAATACTTGAAATTACAATTAAATGAACACCCTTAGATACTTACAGGCGTTGACATACGTCAATGGGGACAGATGAAACGGTGTGCCCCGACCGGGACTCGAACTCGGGATCTCCTGCTTACATGGCAGACGCTCTATCCATCTGAGCCACCGAGGACACAGAGGATAGCGCGACTGTAGGGATTTATCTCTGGCACGCCTCCCGCGAAACCCACATTTTCAACGTATTGTCCCGCATTACATTCGTAGTGCCCCCGCCCATTATACTCATTACTCGCGACGCGTTGCCGATTCCCGTAAGAGTTCGGGCACTGTTTGTGCATTCGCACAGAAGAAGAAGATGGTCAAGTGGCCGGTGAGCCTTAACTATATATATACTAACATACAGTTTAAGTGGATATTTTCAAATCACTACTCGATTGCCTTTTCAAAATTAAATGACAAACTTAACGTAAAAGTGACTTCTCAGTTTTCTTTATCATTACATACTCACTTAAAATTAGTGTCAAAAAACATGACGACCTTCAGTTGCCATGTGAGTGTTTAATAACACATGTTTTTCTTTCCCATAATCTTGTATAGGATTTTGGATGTAAATCGCCCTAGTGGGCTGGCGACCGTAATTACTTCCTTTTCGTTCATTATAACTTTTGGATTCATGATCAGTGGTACCCCTTTTCTGTCCAGTGTTGTTCGTGCGTGAATGCACAAAATAACTTTCATTTTTCCAAATTGTAGTCTTGTTCGGTTTAATTACTTTTTTATTTTTAGTAGACTTTTCTATCAGAAAGATCGGTTGTACACTCTCCTCCTACTTATCGGTATTACTTCTTCGGCAAAGATAACCTTATCCAATTAGAAAGATTCCATTAGGTATACACACGATCCACGGTCATATTTTATATCGCAAGCAGGATAGGCCGATTAGTAAGGGGGAGGTTACAATGTCTCTACTGTGGAGACTTGTGTTAGGAGAAGGCGCGAGACGGCGGCCGCCTGCAGGTGTCGGCCGCAGGTGGTGCCTGCCCCGACAGGGCGCGGCTGCAGCCGGACCGTCCTCGCTCCAGTTGCGTCCGCCGGCGCCGCCAGCCTATTTGCACACGCGCCGCTATCAGCATTCCCCCATCGACGGCTGCCCACCAGTCGCTCGATTGCCACAGCACTGCCGTAAACTGACCGCTTCACCACTGCCGCTTCTTCAGCGCTACTGCTACTCCTCTACGAACAAAACGACCTACTCAGGGCACCAAAGCCGTGTTAAGGAGTGTAAATTACAATGAGATACCATTTATTTTCAAAACAGGATTGCGACCGCGTGAATGTATAACAACTATAATTTTTAGAGACATCTCATATCTCAAAAATAGAGTGAAATTTATGCAGTACATCTCTGAACAGCGCTCAATGTGTGGATAGCCGTCCCATGTCTGTTGTTTACACCAGCAGTATTTCGGATATTTCATTACTGGCATCTGCTTATTTGCACGATATTCGATTTCATCCTTCTTCACAACCACCACTGCAGTATCCTCAACAACCCATGCAACATTCATCTCTGATGACCTCGATGTCCGTGGGACGTTAATCTCAAACCTCTTACTGTTATTTTTATACTATACACACTGAGTTGACAAAAGTCAGGGGAGTACGAAGTAGTCATCCTTACGAAATGTGTACAGTTTGAAGGATAATAGGAAAAACGCTGCACGCCCGCCAGCCTGATGTGAACAAACGATGACAGATGATGACGAAGAAGTGAAGCTAAATCCTGGTCACATTTCTCTGCTGCCGTAAAATATGGAAAAACGTAAATTATTTATAAAGAGTATTGCACTAATCCACCAAGGGAGGCACTGCAGTAAAAATTTCCGATTTTTTACTTAATATTCTGACGTGCTCCCTCGTGAAGTGTACATTACACTTGAAACAGTACAAACTTAAGATAATGAGGACACATTTTCCTGATGAATGCATCACTATTTTAGTTAATAAGAAGGATATTTTTCCATGCGAGTATGCAAAGATAATTTACCTCCGACTGAGAAGTTTAATAATTAATTAACGAGTGAAACTGTAACAGAAGACTAGTACCGAACAGATTGCAGTATATGGAATATATTCTAATGTGAAACATTAGGGGAGTATTGCAGTTTATATTCGAAATATGACGTGCTACTGGTTGCTGCTGTTCTAGAAATCCTTCGTATCATGTGCCTTAAAACACATAAAATAGATCCTATCCATTATATAACTTTACCTCGCTTGATTTGGATGCTCCGCTGAAAATAACTAGAGCAAAATTTAAATTTCTTGCTGACATTTTACAACTTCATTTTACTGAGAGAGGCACTAAGGACAGTCTTTTTCATTGTTCATTAGACAGGCTGTTGCTAACAACAGATTCATGGCTAGTTATGGTGACAAAATTGATGAATCTTACATTATGTATTTTGATATGAATAGCATTTACATTTGGGAATTGTTGCAGTATCTTCCAGTGTCCAATTTTCTATGACTTTCTCCAGAAAGTGTTGAAACTTCTGATGTGGAAAATGTATTTAAACATTCTTGTTAAATAACACAGAAGTAGAAATTCTGTCTTGTCACATATTTTGTGTTCCAAACAAATTGAAATACTTTTGAATGGGGAAGCTACATGGTGATTGGCTGTTTCATTATTATAGCCAGTAAATACAGGGTTACGACTGGCTGTTTGTTTTAATAACAGGTTAAATACTAGACTCTGGTTGAAGGAAAGGGAGTAGGAGGGGAGAGAGAAGGGGGAAGCGGAAAGGGAGTGTTCCTTCTGACGTCATGATAATGATATCACAGATAAGACGGCGTTACTTGTTATGTCATGCGTTTCACCCTGGCTTGTAGCCAGTCTTCAACACTCCCACTTTTCAAACTCACTCAGGTGAAAAGTGCGCCAGAAGGTAGGTAGCTATACTACTGCTGTTAAAGAAAATTCGTGATTGGTTTAAGGATTTCTTGGTATGGACGACACAGCATGTTCTCTTCGATGAAGAGTCATCTACAGATGTACGACTATCATCAGGCGCGCCTCAGGGATGTGTGTTGGGCCACTGCTGTTTATGTTTTTGATTAACGACTTGGTAGACAACATTAAAAGTAACGTCAGTGTTTCCGAAGCTGATTCAGTTATGTATAATAAAGAACTAAACTTAAAAGGCAGCACAAATATACACTCCTGGAAATGGAAAAAAGAACACATTGACACCGGTGTGTCAGACCCACCATACTTGCTCCGGACACTGCGAGAGGGCTGTACAAGCAATGATCACACGCACGCCACAGCGGACACACCAGGAACCGCGGTGTTGGCCGTCGAATGGCGCTAGCTGCGCAGCATTTGTGCACCGCCGCCGTCAGTGTCAGCCAGTTTGCCGTGGCATACGGAGCTCCATCGCAGTCTTTAACACTGGTAGCATGCCGCGACAGCGTGGACGTGAACCGTATGTGCAGTTGACGGACTTTGAGCGAGGGCGTATAGTGGCCATGCGGGAGGCCGGGTGGACGTACCGCCGAATTGCTCAACACGTGGGGCGTGAGGTCTCCACAGTACATCGATGTTGTCGCCAGTGGTCGGCGGAAGGTGCACGTGCCCGTCGACCTGGGACCAGACCGCAGCGATGCACGGATGCACGCCAAGACCGTAGGATCCTACGCAGTGCCGTAGGGGACCGCACCGCCACTCCCCAGGGACACTGTTGCTCCTGGGGTAACGGCGAGGACCATTCGCAACCGTCTCCATGAAGCTGGGCTACGGTCCCGCACACCGTTAGGCCGTCTTCCGCTCACGCCCCAACATCGTGCAGCCCGCCTCCAGTGGTGTCGCGACAGGCGTGAATGGAGGGACGAATGGAGACGTGTCGTCTTCAGCGATGAGAGTCGCTTCTGCCTTGGTGCCAATGATGGTCGTATGCGTGTTTGGCGCCGTGCAGGTGAGCGCCACAATCAGGACTGCATACGACCGAGGCACACAGGGCCAACACCCGGCATCATGGTGTGGGGAGCGATCTCCTACACTGGCCGTACACCACTGGTGATCGTCGAGGGGACACTGAATAGTGCACGGTACATCCAAACCGTCATCGAACCCATCGTTCTACCATTCCTAGACCGGCAAGGGAACTTGCTGTTCCAACAGGACAATGCACGTCCGCATGTATCCCGTGCCACCCAACGTGCTCTAGAAGGTGTAAGTCAACTACCCTGGCCAGCAAGATCTCCGGATCTGTCCCCCATTGAGCATGTTTGGGACTGGATGAAGCGTCGTCTCACGCGGTCTGCACGTCCAGCACGAACGCTGGTCCAACTGAGGCGCCAGGTGGAAATGGCATGGCAAGCCGTTCCACAGGACTACATCCAGCATCTCTACGATCGTCTCCATGGGAGAATAGCAGCCTGCATTGCTGCGAAAGGTGGATATACACTGTACTAGTGCCGACATTGTGCATGCTCTGTTGCCTGTGTCTATGTGCCTGTGGTTCTGTCAGTGTGATCATGTGATGTATCTGACCCCAGGAATGTGTCAATAAAGTTTCCCCTTCCTGGGACAATGAATTCACGGTGTTCTTATTTCAATTTCCAGGAGTGTACATCCGGATCCCAACAGGGTTTCAAAGTGGTGCAAAGATTGACACTTAGTTTCAGATTTTCAATGGTGTGAAATTGCACTTTCAAAAACGCAGAAAAATAGTGTCCTCTAGTCACAGTTGTATTAAGTCAATTCGTATTAATCTACATCTACATCTACATACATCCTCTGCAATCCACTGTACGGTACGGCATGGAGGGTGCCTTGTATCAGTACTAGCCATTTTCTTTCCTGTTCAACTCTCAAATAGAGCGATGGAAAAACAACTGTTTACAGGACGTTTCCGTAAGAGCATGCAAAAATGTAACAGGACACAGAGAATGCAGGTAGGAAACCTGCGGTCAGAGAAGTCAGAGTAAGAAGATACGGAAATAAACTTGTCTACCGCTACATCTAGCATTACCGTTTTCCAGCTTACTTACAACTAACGTGCGTACAAGGTTACACGTACTGCGCTGTTTATTTACATGCACATTCTTTATTTCCTGCAGGGAAACAAGGAGGACGAGCCTGATTTCTAGGAAGTCACGACGCAGGTTTTGTTTACTTTACTTGTCCGCAATATAGCTCTGTTGCATCGTATGTATATCGTCCTATGACCGAACGTGTTATGAATCAAGGACAGAGCCATTCATTAATCAGTGCTATTCAGAGACGTACAATACAATACGATGGAGCAGTGCCACTATAATTTCGTACAACTCACTCACATGCACCTTGTGCGTGGGGAAGAACATTGCAGTGCTCTCGCTGCTGAAAGGATACGCAGCTCGTGGTCTAGCGGATGGCGTTGCTGCTTCTGGATCACGGGGTCCGATCCGCAGCCGGGTTGGGGGATTTTCTCTGCCGGGGGACTGGGTGTTTGTGTTGCCCTCATCATTTCATCATCATTCGTGACAGTGGCTAGACGGGATTTTGTAAAAATTGGACTGTGTCGAAATTGGGACATTGTACGGGCACTGATGACTGCGCAGTTGAGCGCCGCAAAAACCAAACACCATCGCTACTGAAAGGCTGTATGGGGATCAATTTCCTAACAGCCATCATTCATCACGACGAGTGTTTATTTCTCTCGATCATTGCGTCGATGATGGTATTTGCAATTAACCGCAGCCAGTGTAAACAAAAAAGTACACAGTAAAGTTATTTTATTCCTATTATCTCCTTAAGCTGGCTTCTTCGACCCCAGGTTCCCTGACTCAAATTGTTCAGTGAAGCATCCACTATGTCCTGTAAATTTTTGCACGCTCTTACGCAAAATCCTCTGTATGCCTCAGTATGAGCCTTCATTTCTCATATTTTTGTGGTCCTTACACGAAATGTGCGTTGGCGGGAGCAAAATGTTTCTGCAGTCAACTGGAAATAACAGTTCTCTAAACGTTCTCAATGATATTTCTCGAAAACATCGTCGCTTTCCTTCCACGGATTCTTATTTGAGTCCCCGAAGTACTCTGTAACACCTGTGTGCTGTTCAAGCGCTCCGGTAACGAAACTAGCAGCCTGCCTCTGAAGTGCTTGCTTGGCTTCCTTTAATCCGATCAGGTGTGAATCCCAAACACTAAAGCAGTACTCAAGAACAGGTCGCACCATGCCCTGAATGCGGTCTCCTTTACGGACGAACCCCATTTCTCTTAAAGTCTCCCAATAAACCGAAATCGACCATTCCCCTTCTCTACTACAATCCTCACTTGTTTGTTCAATCTCATATCGCTCTGCAAAGTTACGCCAAGATATTTAAACGACGTGACTGCGTCAAGCAGCACGCTGCTAATGCTTTATTCGAAAATTACAGGTTTGTTTTTCATATTCATCTATATTAACTTACATTTTTCTACATTTAAAGCTAGCTGCCATTCATCGCATCAACTAGACATTTTGTCTAAGTCATCTTGTATCATCAGCCGGCCAGTGTGGCCGAGCGGTTCTAGGCGCTACAATCTGGAACCGCGGGACTGCTACGGTCGCAGTTTCGAATACTGCCTCGGGCGTGGATGTGTGTGATGTCCTTAGGTTAGTTATGTTTAACTAGTTCTAAGTTCTAGGGGACTGATGAGCTCAGATGTTAAGGCCCATAGTGCTCAGAGCCATTTGAACCATTTTTTTGTATCATCCTACAGTCATTCAACGACGACAGCTTCCAGTACACAACCTTATTCGCCAGGTCATTGATACATAAAGAAAATACGAGATCACACTTCCACGGGACACTCCTGACAATACCCTTGTCTCGATGAACGCTCGCTGTCGAGGCAACATAATGGGTTCTATTAAACACATCTGCGAACCTATTCCATACGCTCGTACCTTTGTTAACACTGTGCCATGGGGCACCGTGTCAAATGCCTTTCGAAATATGGAATCTGCCTGTTGCCCTTCATCCACAGTTCGCAGTATGTTATATAAGAAACGGGCAAGCTGAGTTTCGCAGGAGCGGTGCTTTCTAAAACTGTGGACAGAAGCTTTTCTGTCTCAAGGAATTTTTTTATGTTCAAACTGAAGATATGTCCAATAATTCTGCAGAAAACCGATTTTGAGGATATTGATTTGTAATTTTGCGTGTCCGATCTGCCTGTACACAGGAGTCACCTGCGCTTTTGGCCAGTCTCCTGAGATTTTGCCCTGGGCGAGAGATTCGCAATATATAAGTAAGGTGCCAAAGCCGTTGAGTCTCTTTGTATAACCGAATTTGAATTCCATCCCCATCTGGCGATATATGTGTTTTCAACTATTTCAGTTTCTTCTCTTTGTCAGGGTGCCTATTACCATGTCGTGCATACAGGTGCAACATTTGTTAGGGATAAGAAATGGCCTGATCTCATAGGTTCAACCGTATGTCATGCAGGTGGCAGATTTCGGTTAGTTGGCAGGATATTAGGAAATGGAGCCATTCTACAATGGAGTCTGCTTAAAAATCAGTTCTTTGTCCTACCTCAGAATACTGCTCATTAGCGTGTTACCAATACCAAAGAGCATTAACAGATGGTACTGAAGGTGTGCAAAGAAGGGTTGCACCAATGTTGGCAGATTTATTTGCCCAATTGAGGAGCGTGACGGGTTGCTTAAAATCCTGAACTGATAGAATCTTGAAGATAGACGCTAATTAAGCCACAAAAGCCACCTTACAAAATTTAAAGAATCAGTTTCAAGTGAAGCATCTACGGATATTCCTCAGCGCCCTACGTATTGCTCCCATAGGGACCACAAAGTTAAGACTGGACTAATTACAGCACGTATCGAGGCATTTAAGAAGACATTCTTACCCAGCTTCTTATGCATTTGAAACAGGAAGAAACTGTAATATGTATTAGAATTCTAAGCACCCCTTATCATGCACTTCACAGTGGTTTAGAGAGTATAGATGTAGATGCAGATTAGCGATGTTAGATGATCATCGATATAAAACAACAGGTATGTTTCAATGTCGATACTGATGCCTTTGTAACATCGTTACATCGATGTTAAAGACAAAATATTGACTTTCAACTTTGTAGAAAAGAGCCAAACTACTTGTTACCATTGTCAGTAACCTTTTCGTCATTTAAACAAATGTTTTTCTGATCTTGTCTTGTAACGACACCCGTACAACACATTTACGACTTTTCGAACATAAACGTGGCCAAAGAGGAGGTGAGTAGGTGAGGGGGGGGGGGGGGGGGGAAGGAGGAGAACCATATTTTTAGTGACAGTGAATCAGATAGAAGTAGTATTTCTGAGTCAGTGTCTAAACGCTCTCTTCAGCCGACAGTGAGTTCAAATTTTCGAAATATCTGGGCCTATATTTCAGAAACTCCCCCTCAGGAGACACCGCCTTAACGAAACACTGTCCGTGTGGGCGAGGGGGTTTATGTGTTCCAGTGTAGGCGGAGGGCTACACCGGAGGTAGTGTATCTCCAGGTAGTGTTTCCCAAGCCAGTCAGGTCTCTGCAGAAGATCCAGACAAAGTTTGTCTCACTACATGCTGTCTAGTATCCTATCTCTTCCTTTTTCTCTCTGTGACTGTGTGGCGGCAGACGCAGTCCCCTAACGAGCGCTGCTGAAGATCCTTGGTAACCGGGACAATAGTCATGCACACAGGCCTCACCCACGGAGGAGTAGATAGCGTTCTGTAGTCGAGGTGAAGACACGCTATCTAAGGGGTAAGGCCCTGAGTGAAAGCTTGGCAGGTGTTAACTAAATGAGGTGGCGGCCCCACCAGGACACTCGGGGCCTGTGGGCTAATAACCAGCACCACCCAAAAATTTAAGTCACAGAAACTAGCAGGAGAAGTAGCCAGATGGTGCTCAGGATATGACTTTTGACCTGAAAATGAAAACTCGTATTGAATTTTGGAACGTAAGAACATTGGGAGAGAGAGAGGTAAGTTTAAGACAGGTCGAAAAAGAGATGGAGAACTATAGATTGGACCTACTGGGACTAAGTGAAATAAGATGTCCAGAATCTGGGGAACTCCAAACACAAAATGGTGGAGTGCTGTTGTATGCAGGGGAGACAAGTGAAGATGCTATGCGTAGGAACGGTGTAGGGCTCTCAGTATCTAAAAACTGCAGAAGAAGCTTACTGGAGTTGAAACCAGCATCAGAAAGGATAATAACCGCACGCTTTTGAACAAATGTGTGAACTGTCAAATAATTCAATGCTGTGCATGTACTGAAGTGGCTGAATAATAATCAAGAAACGCATTTTATACAGAGCTAAATGGAGTCCTTCGACAAACTAATTATAGAGACATAAACATTTTAATGGGAGGCTTGAACGCAAAAGTTAGTTCAGAAAAATACGAGCTTGAACATATCAAGGGTGTACAAAGCATCATCAAGAGAAATGCAAATGGTGAGCTGTTGATAGATATGTGTGCTGAGCATGACCTAATCATTAGACACACAGTGTTTCTACATCTCAACTGCCATACGATAACGTGGACCTCGCCAGCTCATGACAGGTCCATATGAGAAAGTGGAGATAGTTGGGGCACACATTGAGAAAGGCGGATGGAGCAGGCGGAAAGAAGGCTTTTAAATGGAATCCCCAAGGAACTAGGAAGAGAGGCAGGCCTAGAGGTACAGTCGTGCTCAAAAGTATCCGAACGACCTGAATTGCATTTCACCTGATTCGCATACAACCCTCATAACGCAGCTGTCTAGCAGGTCCTCTAATCGCTCCTCGGTACACTCGTTTGACTATTGAAAATGGTTCCAACAAATCACAACTAGAAAACACTGCTCTGTATCGTAAAAACTCAAGATGTAAAGTAATACCATGAAACTACAAATATCAGGGAACACCTTATCACAAATAAGACTGTCCTTAAGGCTTGTAAGCTCACATTTATTACAATAAATGACATACCTGAAATGTTACCACTCTCATTATTACGCCTGCACATAGTAAGTTCGTCATATTAATGATTTCCCCTTCAAATTAACATACCATACTTATTATTTAACACAAAATGACATTAAAATTTTAAGTGTTTCACGAGCTGCTACTTGAGAAAGTGTATGAACTTCAAATGACATGACGAACCGTCTCGTTCTGCATATGGATTCAAACCCAGGTCATGCAGACTAAGAAAAGGTTTCGTGACTGACGGAAACTGAAAGTCATTCCCGACTAGGCATACAGAGAGTGATATACCTCGATTTTAGACAGTATCGGTTAGGAAATATCAACTTTAAATTACATAACGTAAACATTTTTAACGGATGCGAATTCCTACCCAGCATCTATTGTCCCTGTTAACGAACTAGGAGAGATGTTAACTATTGCTTCTTCACAAGTAACTTACTTGAAATGCCGTGAGATAAAGCTTTGTGTTGGAGTGATATTCGCATCCAGAACCTAATCGGATTGTTATCGAAGCAAAAACAACTCTGACATATCGGATTTTCTCGGCAGTGGCAAGATGTTTTAACTCAAATGACGAAACTAAACATTAATTTATCCTCCCCAGGAATCCAACCCGGCACTTATCGCTGTTATATTCTATAGAAAACGAACGTTATATATGGATTTGTTACACCAGCAGCGACATGTGAGCATGTTTGAACTAGAAATAATACGACAAAGAGTTCACTGCTGACTGGTAATCAAACACCACACTTATCGTTGTTGACTACACGCAAAGAGACGTCAGCTACCGAATTTTTCGCCACCAGCAGATCGGAATAACATCCTTGAACTTACAGTGATCTAGCATATGAAAACTTATGTGCCGGGCCAGGATTCGAACCCATTCACGCGCAATATGTGGAGATGTTGATGAATCTGCAGTTTTAACAAACAACAAATTGTAGCCGAGATGTATTGTCACGAAGGGATCAAATTCCGCGTTAAGGACGGTCTGAGTTGCATTCCCAGTTCAGAACCTATTTTATCGACATACAGAAGTTCAGATAAAAGATGGAATAAGTGTCCTGTGAGCCTATATAGCGTTTGTTCCGTCACTAGAAATAAATAACTACTATAAGATAGGTTACTGATGATAGAGCTTCTACGTGTCGCCACTCCAGACTTTATTGTGGTTCAACCTAACGTCTACTTGGTAGAGAAGGAATATCATTTTTAATGTGAATTTCAGACCACAATGCCATTATATCTTCTTCACTTGGAGTAGCCAGAAGAGAATGGAATCTGTCTCTCCCTATCTAAAATTATTGACAGAAGCTGGAATCGAACCCAGACCATACATAAATGAACCTATCATCAGTCCAACAGACCACCAAATCCTCTTCTCTGTCGCTCATTTTTCTATCGTAACGACTTTGCGTCACACCGGTTGAGAATACTGACACACAGGCTCCCTGTAGTAATTTGCAGCATGTTCAGTAAATTCATTTACTTGCTTGACCGGATTACCATGAACTAGCTGCCTCTGCTACCCAGTGCATACTCTCGACTCTATTTTGTAATCACCGAAATAAAATCACGTAACTGACACCTACACAGAACTACCAACAGCGTAGGATGCAGAAATTTAAATAGGAAGTGTTCCTTTCCACTTGAGCTACTCTATTGCGCTATCTGTTTGTTGAAAACGTCTTGCAGCGCAAAAGAAAAGGTATAACTGTTTGTCTCTCATAAGTATAGACCCGGCCATATGCAATATCTCACAGCGCTATGGAATGCAGAAGTTCTCGAGGAATTGTTTTTGAGTTCTGGAGATGTAGTAGCTATGTGCCAGCTAGTAGCGTAACGGTAAGTGTCGTGACGCGTAGATAAGATGTCGCGAGTTCGACTACATTCATTACTACATTTTATAAAAAGCAATTCTGTCCTCAGAAGTAATCAACGTAATGGAACTTGTAACATAACTCCCTTCACTTCTCAACCCAAAATAGTCGCATGTGGAAAAAGGGTTAACTTCAGCGACATTTTCTTCTTTTCAGATTTAATAGACAACCAGGCAGCAGATGCATATCGAAACTTTTGTATTATGTTTGGGGAGAGCGCATCGTGCCAAAATACGTCGGAAAAGTATTTTCTACATTAGCTGACGTCTGGTAGCGGCATTTTATTCTTCTTCAAACCTTGTTTGACAGCTTTAACTCAGAACAAGTTTTCTACATGCACGTAATCAATAAACTGCATGTGCATTGTCAGACTGTTATAGGTAACATGAGAGAATTCGCATATATCGTTGATGATTAATTTCTCTCTCATATTTACTGTTGTTTTAACAACACCAAAGGAAACATTACGAAAATTATGAGCTGTATTATAGGAAATGAAACAAAACTACCCACGATAACCTTACGACGAAAGTCTGTTTTAATAAAACTGAGTATCTGTACACAAGCGTGCCTCTATCGGCACGAATTAGTAAAATACTACTCATTTAGATTTGGATTGGGTCTGTGTTTAATTGGTATGCTGTGTCATACTCAAGATCCTTATCGATGTTTCACCTGGCTGCTTGTAGCTCCTCCACCGAAGAGATAAAAACGCTAAAGTCAGTGAGACTGGAACTGCGAACAATAACAGACGCTTCTTCACATGTCAGCACGTTACCACAGAGCTGGCGAAGATGTATGTTTCCTACCATCCTCTTACGAGACCAACGGTGGCTAGAACTCGTAAACCGCGATTTAAAGGAGGAGATTAGTTGCGATTTCCAACGTGCAGTGGCTTTCCTGGGCTGAAAACCGTAAATTTACAATCTTTTGTTACACCTCAAGCGATAATAACTCGGATTATTCAATGGAAACAACAGGTAAAATCAAGTGAACTTTGAGGCTTAATTCCGTGCACACCAGGAAGTAACTCGTCGATCACAGAGTTGCCAAACATACGTTGCCTTGTTGCCAAATCTCAGTTACAGTACCAGCAGGAAGAAGACGAACCGATGTGATCCTACAGCGGGATGGGAAGTGACCAAAGCTGGTGTCTCCAAGACGCGACTGCTACGGCCTGGAATATGTAATGCGTCTGATTCGCATTTCTGTAACTAGGTTTAGGGACTGGAGCGTAGTTACTAATAATACTCAGAACTGACTGCAAACTAAGCATCATCAATCAGTAACTTTCATAGTTGTTTTTATATTTCTTTCGTAAGTGTACTCAAAACTAAGAAACTTATTCGCTGACGTTTTCGTGCCTCGCTGATAGTCGAGCACAACAAACAAACAAAAGTAAAAAAAGAATGTGTGTTTGTGTGTGTGTGTGTGTGTGTGTGTGTGTGTGTGTGTGTGTGTGTGTGTGTGTGTGTGTGTGTGTGTGTGTGACACTGAGAGAGAGAGAGAGAGAGAGATAAAAAGTAAAAAGAAAGAGAGAGAGAGTAAAAAATTGTTGTAAGGAAATTGAATCATGGTATGTAAAGAAATCTTTCATTAAAATGACACGTTCCATATCATTATGTAATATCGTATTTATGATCTATGAAACAAGAATCAATCTAATGTAATCTAATCTACTCTAATCATATCACATTGATGACTAGCCATGAAGAGTCATGAATTACCGAAATTTTTGCCAATACCAGTAACCAAATCTAAACTTGAAAATAAAAGACGTCAATTTTTGTAATAAACCGGGACTTCTATCAAGACCCTTTCGTCCCTGTTAACTAACCACGAAAGATGTCTGATATACCTCCATTCTGAAGTAACAACGTGCGCATGCACTTAAAGATGAAGTGCATGATGCGACGTTCTGTGACGGAGATACGTATCCCCCACACGTAATCGGATTGTTAACTAAGTAAAATGAAATGTTACGTATCGGCTTTTCTTACCAGCTGCTAGGTGCTAGAATCTAAAATCGTGGTTTGTGAATCGTTTACCGGCCGTACTCTGCCACATTTCGCTGGTTGGAAGGCAAAAAGCTTACTGACAAATTTCACAGAAGGAAAAGGGGGACGAAATGTCTCCCACTGGAAGGTCATGTTGTTTTATTTAAATGATTACAAAATCTGGTAAAACGAAGTCAGGTTGTCAGTATAAGCACATTACTGTTGTCAGTATGATGTTGCACTACCCAGGGCCTGTAATGATAAAGGGCCTGTTTAGGTCAGACATATTGTATACAGAAGTGGAAGAGAGAGCACCACTAAACTCTACAATCCGTATGCATTGCATACACACAGAAATTACTGTTGCAGTGTACGTACTTATGGAGCCAAATGAGTGAATTCCGAATTTTCCGGTGAGAAAGAGCACTGGCAAACAGTCTTCGCTATATCAGGTTACTTAATCTGGTGTCACTCTGAGCTGGAATTTACGGTCAGCGACTAAGTGTAAGGTCAATGAGTCGGATGCGAGTTTTGCAACTGTGAAATACTTTTCTAAACTGTAGAAGCGAATATTAAATTTGAACTAATATTGCAAAAAATTTTGTACTTTGATAGCTTAGAATGAAAATCTTTCTGTTTATTGCAAAAGAAAACAATTGATTTTCTAAAACACTGTCTGTCATACACAACTTGAAACAGGTCATGTCGACCAAATCATATGGAAGAACTGACAGCGACGTATACCGGACGGCAGTAAGATCTCTTGTCTTTTGTTTTGGCAGCACTCGATAGCCATTTCTAGGCGCAAGTAAATGAAGAAAGGCAGTGCGTTTTTGCTATCAAGTAGCGTCTTCATCAATTACTTTAGTTTTAATGTAATCTACGAGTAATTTCTGATGTTTGATATTAACATGAAAAGGATTCCGTAGACAGGGAAAGAACCTGTTCTTGGGAAACTACTTCTATGGTGACCAAAAGGCATCAAATGATCTTCAAGTACAGTGTTCCAGCAGCGGTATGAAGAAAATTATGGTAATAATGACGGTAATAATCGAATTATCCGGTAACTTCACAATTCCCAGTGGCTTTTCTCGAACTAAGAAATTTGCTGAATTTGCGAAAATTTCAAAATGGCTTCACATCGAGCCTATGATGGCTAGAAGAGTTCTTACATCCTGCTGACATGAGAATAGCATAATCTCCGCGTCAGAAGCTTGCTTCTACTTAACCATTTAACAGACTCGCGTTTTTTCCACCGTGACTAATTTTGTAAGCTAAGCACATCATCCGTTACAGCACACTCCTGGGGCTGGGAAATGTGGCCACAATGGTCTGGTGGAACGAACTATCACAGGTGCAATGCGTGGGTTCAGGCATTTACTTTTAAGAGTCACTAACAGAGATACTCTACCTCTGGTAACCTCAAGAGAAAGACGTTATAATCCAGAATCCGCATTAAACATCATGTTCCTACATTACCAACTGGGCAGAGCCGGTTTACGTTGGGAAATGACATAGCGGAAGTCATGGTAAACAGATATACAGTCGCCAGTAAACTTATTTACATTAGAAAATTTTATTTTATTTGATGAACCGATAGCCATTTAAAGGAACAGGGCTCTTATTTTACTTGTACTTGATTGAACTAGAGAAGTTGAAAAATTTGGTGCTGGACTCTGATTCGAATGCGTATCTCCTCTTTCGAGGATCTGAATCTCTCGAACAGTATAGTTCAATCATTTCGTTTCTTTTCCCAAGACTGCAGTCTTCTCTAGGTCTCTTCATTTCAAGCTCTATCACGTGCACACCGGCCTGCTAGTGAAAATTGACATGCATTTTTAATGTCTGTTCATGTGTTGCCAACAGAAGCGATAGATGTCGTTATTTCTGCTCAAACACGCACACATCTTACTGTTGGTGAGTAAGCAACTGATACTTAAGCTATATTCGTGGATGCACGGTAGGTGTGCAGTTCGATTGTCGCTTAGGCACAAAAGTTTGTATCCTTATTCTAGATTCAAACACCTAGCAGCTGGTAAGAAAAGCCGATACGTAACATTTCATTTTACTTAGTTAACAATCCGATTACGTGTGGGGGATTCGTATCTCCGTCACAGAACGTCGCATCATGCACTTCATCTTTAAGTGCATGCGCACTTTGTTACTTCAGAATGGAGGTATATCAGACATCTTTCGTGGTTAGTTAACAGGGACGAAAGGGTCTTGATAGAAGTCCCGGTTTATTACAAAAATTGACGTCTTTTATTTTCAAGTTTAGATTTGGTTACTGGTATTGGCAAAAATTTCGGTAATTCATGACTCTTCATGGCTAGTCATCAATGTGATATGATTAGAGTAGATTAGATTACATTAGATTGATTCTTGTTTCATAGATCATAAATACGATATTACATAATGATATGGAACGTGTCATTTTAATGAAAGATTTCTTTACATACCATGATTCAATTTCCTTACAACAATTTTTTACTCTCTCTCTCTTTCTTTTTACTTTTTTTCTCTCTCTCTCTCTCTCTCTCAGTGTCACACACACACACACACACACACACACACACACAAACACACATTCTTTTTTTACTTTTGTTTGTTTGTTGTGCTCGACTATCAGCGAGGCACGAAAACGTCAGCGAATAAGTTTCTTAGTTTTGAGTACACTTACGAAAGAAATATAAAAACAACTATGAAAGTTACTGATTGATGATGCTTAGTTTGCAGTCAGTTCTGAGTATTATTAGTAACTACGCTCCAGTCCCTAAACCTAGTTACAGAAATGCGAATCAGACGCATTACATATTCCAGGCCGTAGCAGTCGCGTCTTGGAGACACCAGCTTTGGTCACTTCCCATCCCGCTGTAGGATCACATCGGTTCGTCTTCTTCCTGCTGGTACTGTAACTGAGATTTGGCAACAAGGCAACGTATGTTTGGCAACTCTGTGATCGACGAGTTACTTCCTGGTGTGCACGGAATTAAGCCTCAAAGTTCACTTGATTTTACCTGTTGTTTCCATTGAATAATCCGAGTTATTATCGCTTGAGGTGTAACAAAAGATTGTAAATTTACGGTTTTCAGCCCAGGAAAGCCACTGCACGTTGGAAATCGCAACTAATCTCCTCCTTTAAATCGCGGTTTACGAGTTCTAGCCACCGTTGGTCTCGTAAGAGGATGGTAGGAAACATACATCTTCGCCAGCTCTGTGGTAACGTGCTGACATGTGAAGAAGCGTCTGTTATTGTTCGCAGTTCCAGTCTCACTGACTTTAGCGTTTTTATCTCTTCGGTGGAGGAGCTACAAGCAGCCAGGTGAAACATCGATAAGGATCTTGAGTATGACACAGCATACCAATTAAACACAGACCCAATCCAAATCTAAATGAGTAGTATTTTACTAATTCGTGCCGATAGAGGCACGCTTGTGTACAGATACTCAGTTTTATTAAAACAGACTTTCATCGTAAGGTTATCGTGGGTAGTTTTGTTTCATTTCCTATAATACAGCTCATAATTTTCGTAATGTTTCCTTTGGTGTTGTTAAAACAACAGTAAATATGAGAGAGAAATTAATCATCAACGATATATGCGAATTCTCTCATGTTACCTATAACAGTCTGACAATGCACATGCAGTTTATTGATATCGTGCATGTAGAAAACTTGTTCTGAGTTAAAGCTGTCAAACAAGGTTTGAAGAAGAATAAAATGCTGCTACCAGACGTCAGCTAATGTAGAAAATACTTTTCCGACGTATTTTGGCACGATGCGCTCTCCCCAAACATAATACAAAAGTTTCGATATGCATCTGCTGCCTGGTTGTCTATTAAATCTGAAAAGAAGAAAATGTCGCTGAAGTTAACCCTTTTTCCACATGCGACTATTTTGGGTTGAGAAGTGAAGGGAGTTATGTTACAAGTTCCATTACGTTGATTACTTCTGAGGACAGAATTGCTTTTTATAAAATGTAGTAATGAATGTAGTCGAACTCGCGACATCTTATCTACGCGTCACGACACTTACCGTTACGCTACTAGCTGGCACATAGCTACTACATCTCCAGAACTCAAAAACAATTCCTCGAGAACTTCTGCATTCCATAGCGCTGTGAGATATTGCATATGGCCGGGTCTATACTTATGAGAGACAAACAGTTATACCTTTTCTTTTGCGCTGCAAGACGTTTTCAACAAACAGATAGCGCAATAGAGTAGCTCAAGTGGAAAGGAACACTTCCTATTTAAATTTCTGCATCCTACGCTGTTGGTAGTTCTGTGTAGGTGTCAGTTACGTGATTTTATTTCGGTGATTACAAAATAGAGTCGAGAGTATGCACTGGGTAGCAGAGGCAGCTAGTTCATGGTAATCCGGTCAAGCAAGTAAATGAATTTACTGAACATGCTGCAAATTACTACAGGGAGCCTGTGTGTCAGTATTCTCAACCGGTGTGACGCAAAGTCGTTACGATAGAAAAATGAGCGACAGAGAAGAGGATTTGGTGGTCTGTTGGACTGATGATAGGTTCATTTATGTATGGTCTGGGTTCGATTCCAGCTTCTGTCAATAATTTTAGATAGGGAGAGACAGATTCCATTCTCTTCTGGCTACTCCAAGTGAAGAAGATATAATGGCATTGTGGTCTGAAATTCACATTAAAAATGATATTCCTTCTCTACCAAGTAGACGTTAGGTTGAACCACAATAAAGTCTGGAGTGGCGACACGTAGAAGCTCTATCATCAGTAACCTATCTTATAGTAGTTATTTATTTCTAGTGACGGAACAAACGCTATATAGGCTCACAGGACACTTATTCCATCTTTTATCTGAACTTCTGTATGTCGATAAAATAGGTTCTGAACTGGGAATGCAACTCAGACCGTCCTTAACGCGGAATTTGATCCCTTCGTGACAATACATCTAGGCTACAATTTGTTGTTTGTTCAAAACTGCAAAAAAATGTTTCAAATGGCTCTGAGCACTGTGGAACTCAACATCTGTAGTCATCAGTCCCCTACAACTTAGAATTACTTCAACCTATGGACATCACACACATCCATGCTCGAGGCAGGATTCGAACCTGCGACTGTAGGGGTCTCGTGGCTCCAGACTGATGCGCCTAGAACCGCACTACCACACCGGCCGGCTCAAAACTGCAGATTCATCAACATCTCCACATATTGCGCGTGAATGGGTTCGAATCCTGGCCCGGCACTAAAGATTTCATTATGTATTATCAAGCTCTAGCTTCAGAACACCTATCTCCTGGTGGATAAAAATTTTGATTTTTAATGTATTTTCATTTGTTGTCAACACTTTCGATATGCGACGTTTTTGACTCCCAGTGAGACTCAGAACTGTTTGAGAGATCACTGGAAGTCCAAGATGTTATTCCGAGCTGCTGGTGGAGAAAAATTCGGTAGCTGACGTTTCTTTGTGTGGGGCTCTATTCTCAGTCAGCACTGAACTCTTTGTCATATTATTTCTAGTTCAAACATGCTCACATGTCGCTGCTGGTGCAACAAACCCATATTTAACGTTCGTTTTCTCTAGAATATAACAGCGATAGGTGCCGGGTTGGAGCCCTGGGAAGGAAAAATTTAATGTTTCGTCTCGTCATTTCAGTTAAAACATCTAGCTACTGCCAAGAAAATCCGGTATGTCACAGTTGATTGTGCTTCTATGTAAATCCGATTAGGTTCTAGGTTCTAATCCCTGTCCAACACAAAGCTTTACCTCACGATATTTCAAGTAAGTTAGTTGTGAAGAAGCAATATTTAACATCTCTCCTAGTTCTTTAACAGGGACAATAGATGCTGGGTAGGAATTCGCGTCCGTTAAAATGTTTGCGTTATGTAATTTAAAATTGATATTTCACAACTTATACAGTCTAAAATCGAGGTATATCACTCTCTGTATGCCTAATCAGGAATGTCTATTAGTTTCCGTCAGCCACGGAATCTGCTTTGTCTGCATGACCTGGGTTTGAATCCATATGCAGAACGAGACGGTTTGTCGCGTCATTTGAAGTTCATACATATTCTCAACTAGCTCCTCGTGAATAACTGAAATTTTTAATGTCATTTTGTGTTAAATGTTCGGTATGTTACTTTGTAGAAGAAATCATGAATATGACGAACTTACTACGTGCATTAGCTATCTGACGTAAAATGAGAGTGATAACATTTCAGGTATGTAATTTATTGTAACGAATGTGAGCTTACAAGCCTTAAGGACAGTCTCATCTGTGATAAGGTGTTCCCTGATATTTGTAGTATCGTGGTATTACTTTACATTTTGAGTTATTGCGATACAGAGCAGTGTTTTCTAGTGGTGACTTGTTGGAACCATTTTCAATAGTCAAACGACTGTACCAAGGAGTGATTAGGGGACCTGCTAGACAGCTGCGGTATGTGGGTTGCATGCGAATCAGGCAAAATGCAATTCAGGTCGTTCGGATACTTTCGAGCACGACTGTACATGGAAGAGGACGGTGGAAGGGAAAGCAAAAAGAGTTGGCAAGAACTAAGTGGAAAAAACAGAGTTCCCTTTGATACCTACGCCCCCACAGGAGCCAAAGGAGTTAAGTAAGTTATATTTCAGAAACTGGAAATTAAGGCGTACGTATGCCTGCAGCAATTTTGTTCGTTAGTGTGAGATAAAGAAACGAAGTAATTCGCTTACATGGAATTTAACTTAATCTCAATATTACTGTTATTGGCTAGCAATGCACATATCCCAACGTCGAATCCTTGACTGGAAGCATTCCTGGAAAGCTTCCTTTAGAACGCTGTTCAGCTCCTCAGTCGTGGCCCTCTCAGTGTCAGGAATGATGTCAAAACGTTTTCCTTTAAGTACAGTTTTAATTTCTGGGAAGAGCCAGAAGTCACATGGTGCTAAATCTGGTGAGTAAGGCGGATATGTAGAAACAGGAATACTTTTTCCGAGCAAAAACTCGTGAATCAAAAGAGATGTGTGGCACGGCACTTTGTTGTGATGAAGAAGGAAGCCATTGGTCCATTTTTCTGGTCTCTTTCTTCGTATATCGTTTTGAAAACGTTGCAGTACATTATTGTAAAAGTCGACGTTTACAACCGTTCCTCTCGGAAAGAACTCTGATCGCACTATGCCCTCAATATCGAAAAAAAACAGTAAGCATGACTTTGATGATTGATTTTGACTGACGTGCTCTTTTATGGAGAAGATATTCACTGCTTTCCATAGGTAACTTTAAATTTTCGTCTCAGGATCATACCCATGGAGCTAAGTTTCATTTCCAGTTACAATTTTGGACATGTAGTCCGGATCGTAATGGAAAAGTTCCTTCAGCTCTCTGAAAACTGACACACAAATTTCCTTCTCTTCATCACTCAATAGACTGGGAACAAATTTTTCACTCATTCACCTCATTTGCAAAATGTTACTTAAAATACCTTGCAAGGGCCCTTTCGAAATTCTAAGTTCTTTCATTAGTTCGCCGATAGTTATTTGTCTGCTTGAACTAGCAATTTTTGCCACTTTTTGCACATTTTATTCTGTTTTTGAGATTCATGGACATCCCAAGCGTTACTCGTCTTCTACCGATTCATTTCCCCTTTTAAATCGCTCATATCACTCGTAAACAGTCGCCAGAGTCACAGCACTATCACTATACACCAATTTCAATATTTCATGATTTCTTTCGGCACATTTTTGCAACTTCAAATAGAACTTAATGTTCAAAAATTGTTTAAATCCATCATTCACGATAGACATAGCAAACACAACCTCACTCTAGTGCCTCTGGACGCTAACCGACAAGTCAGAACGTGTTACAATTTGACGCAGTCTTTCTCAACAAATCAGGCTATCGGACAAATTACTCGTACATTAAGTAGCTGTAGCGTCAACGTGTGCCAATAAAAATATCCCTTCACCGTATTTTTTGATCACACCTCGTATACAGAATCTTTTTAAATTATTGAAAATGAATGCTTTTTAAATCTTCTAAAAGGCATTGCTATCGAACCATACATTCAATATGATGCTGTAAAAGCAGTATGAAGAATAAAATTCAACGTGTGGACGTTTCAACACTCACAACAGACATAATTAAGTGTAGAAGTTTTCAGGGATATACAATTCATTGTTTTCATTGTAAGTGTTCGTGAGAGACAAGGGTGCCGCCAGGAATGCCCCAGGGAAGTGTGACAGGACCACTACTATTCTCGATGTACATAAATGATGTGACGGAGAGGGTGAACAGCAATATGCGGCTGTTTGCTGTTGATGCTCTGGCGTACGAGAAAGTGTCGTCGTTTAGCGACTATAGGAAAATACAAGATGACAGACAGAAGTTTTGGTTGGTACGCTAGCTCCAAACGTAGAAAAATTAATGTTAATGCACATGAGTAGGAAAAATAATCTCGTAATAATCAAAAACAACATCAGCAGTGTGCTGCAAAAGACATAATCAGCTCGATTAAATATCTAGGGGTAACATGAAGTGGAAGGAGTCTTTAAGGATTATGGTGAAGAAGGTGAATGGTCGATTTTAGCTTATTGGGAGGGTTTTATAGAAGTGTGGTTCATCTGTAAAGGAGACCGCATGTAGAACACTGGTGCAATTCATTCTTCAGTACTGCGCGAGGGTTTGGGTTTTCCACCAGGTTAGTTTAGAATATTTCAGAGGCAGGATGCTAGATTTACTACCGTTGCCTTCGATCAATACCAGCAACATCGAACCCTACCAACAGCTCTTACCAACTGAAGTCGGGACTCATCTGACCAAGCCATACTTTCCCATTCATCTAGGGTCCAACCGATATGATCACGAGCCCAGAAGAGGCGCTGCAGGCGATATAGAGCTGTTAGCAAAGGGACTCGTGACGGTCGTCTGCTGCCATACCTCACTGACGCCAAATTTTGCTGCACTGTCCTAACAGCTACGTTCTTCGTATATCCCACATTGATTTCAGCGGTTATCTTACGCAGCGTTACTTGTCTGTTGAGACTGACAACTCTACACAAACGACGCTCCTTAAGTGAAGGCCGTCGGCTACTGCGTTGTCTACGGTGAGAGGTAATGCCTGAAATCTGGTGTCCTCGGCACACTCTTGACACGGTGGATATCGAAATATTAAATTCCCTAACTATTTCCTAAATGGTGTGCACCATGCGTCTAGGTGCAACAACCATTCCGCTGTCAAAGTCTGTTAATTCCCGTCTGGCGGTTATAATCACGTGGGCAAACTTTTCATATGAACCACCTGAATACAAATGACAGCTCCGACAGTGCTTTACCCTTGTATACCTTGCGTATTCGATACTAACGCCGTCTGTATATGTGCACATCACTATCCCATGACTTTCGTCACCTCAGTCTATTACGGAGATGGTTCGGGAATTCAAATGGAAAGCACTGCAGGTACGGCGCCGTACTTTTCGAGGAATGCCATTGAGAAAGTTTAGAGAACCACGTTTGAAGCTGAATGAGAGACGATCCTACAGCCGCCAACGTACATTTCGCGTAAGGACCACGAACGTAAGATGAGAGAAATTAGGGTGTTTACTGAGACATATAGACAGTCATTTGTCCCCCACCCTGTTTACGAGGGGAACAGGAGGATAAATGACTAGTAGTGGTTCAACGTACCATCCGCCCCACACCATACTGTGGCTGTGGCATGTGAAGTATGTATGTAAAATGCTTCATATATATGTGTGTGCGTGTGTGTGTGTGAAACCTTGTGGACTTAACTGCTAAGGTCATCAGTTTCTAAGTTTACACACTACTTAACCTAAATTATCCTAAGAACAAACACACACACCCATGCCCGAGGGAGGACTCGAACCTCTGCCGGAACCAGCCGCACAGTCCATGACTGCAGCGCCTTAAACCACTCGGCTAATCCCTCGCGGCTGTAAAATGCTTCAAATGGCTCTGAGCACTATGGGACTTAACATCTGAGGTCATCAGTCCCCTAGTTAGAACTACTTAAACCTAACTAACCTAAGGACATAACAGGCATCCATGCCCGAGGCAGGATTCGAACGTGCGACCGTAGCGGTCGCGAGGTTCCTGGCTGAAGTGCCTAGAACCGCTCGGCCACAATGGACGGCTGGTATGTATGCAGACATAGATGTAATCAAAATGGAAATGGCTACTTTGGTATCTATGAGTTGTCAGGGTAACACACACGTGAATAAATTTCCAGCTTGTTATTAAAGCTTTTAACGAATCAGAAAGAAATACCAGAAAATACTGTCAGTGGTGACTGACGCAGTAGAAAATATGGTCAAATGAGCAGAAATAGCATCTGGGAGAGGTCGTACATAGTGTTTTGCTCCATAGTTCAATTTGGTAGCAAAAAAAACTATTTAAAAGAGTGATGAGCTGCCTGATTTGATTAATGTCGTGAAAAGGATTGCAAAGTCCTCTACATTTACAACAGTTTCCAACGCTAAGATAAATTTTCGATTCCGCGACTGTAGAAATCATGTGGTTTTGAGGAAAAGAACTGGTGGAGCCTTATTAGCAGCGCATTTTCATCCGGAAAGAAGTCCCTTGAAGGTTGTTCTATAGAAAGCGGGAAAGGTGAAAATCTGAGGTTGCAAGATCAGGTGAATAAGATGGCTGCGGAATGACTTCGCATCTCAAGCCCTGCATACTGTTTTTTGTCAGTCTTGCAGAATGCGGGCGGGCGGGCGTTGTCATGGAAGAGCACCTCTTCACTCAGTGTTCGTGGTCGTTGTTGTTGAATTGTGTCTGCTCGACGTCTCGTTGCCAGTAAATGTCAGTAGTGACGGTTACACACAGAGGAAGCAATTCGTAGTATATCTCACCGTCGCTGTTCCACCAGATGCGTAGCATTATCTTCTGTAGATGCCGCAGGTCTTTGTACGGGAAATTGCTGCTTTGTTTTGGTTCAGCTATTCCTGTCTTTTCCTTACGTTAGCATAAAGACACCAGTAACGATACGGGATAGGAATAGTCGCTGTTGTTCAAGAACCAATTGATGACGAGCAAGGAGAGACGCACATATGACCATCCGCTGATTATATCTTACTGCATGCGGTATCCATACAACCGATTTTTTAACCTTCCTCACTACATGCAAACGTCACACGATGGTGGAATGCTAATGGTTCACCACATGTCAGTTCTCGGCTGCACTAGCGTGGATCATTAAGTATTAATGCATTTAAACGATCTTCAGCATAACCCGAAAGCCTTCCTGAACATGTAGAGCCATTAATGTCAAAACAATCCTCCTTAAAACGACAAAACCATTTTCTTGCCGTCCTCTGTCCAGTACCATTATCCCCATACAAGGTGCAAATGTTTCTGGCTGTCTCCGCTACTCTCACTCCTCTACTGAACTCAAACAGAAGAATATGTCTGAAATGTTCAGATTTCTCCACTTGGCACTCACCTTACTAGCGTCTACCACTATCTCCAAATGACAAAATTTAAACTCAAATAGCAACAGCGAACTATAAATAAAAATTGGTAGTCAATAAATAAACCCTTAGCAATCGGAACACCAACATGCAAAAAACAACGCTACGAACTTATGCACCAACCTAATACACTACTGGCCATTAAAATTGCTACACCAAGAAGAAATGCAGATGACAAACGGGTATTCATTGGACAAATATATTATACTAGAACCGACATGTGATTATATTTTCATGCAATTTGGGTGCATAGATCCTGAGAAATCAGTACCCAGAAAAATCACCTCCGGCCGTAATAACAGCCTTGATACGCCATGGCATTGAGTCAAACAGAGCTTGGATGGCGTGTACGTGTACAGCTACCCATGCAGTTTCAACACGATACCACAGTTCATCAAGAGTAGTGACTGGCGTATTGTGACGAGCCAGTTGCTCGGCCACCATCGACCAGACGTTTTCAGTTGGTGAGAGATCTAGAGAATGTGCTGGCCAGGGCAGCAGTCGAACATTTTCTGTATCCAGAAAGGCCCGCACAGGACCTGCAACATGCGGCCGTGCATTGTCCTGCTGAAATGTAGGGTTTCGCAGGGATCGATTGGAGCGTAGAGCTACGGGTCGTAACACATCTGAAATGTAACGTCCACTGTTAAAAGTGCCGTCAATGCGAACAAGAGGTGACCGACACGTCTAACCAATGGCACCCCATACCATCACGCCGGGTGATACGCCAGTATGGCGATGACGAATACACGCTTCCAATGTGCGGCCACCGCGATGTCGCCAAACACGGATGCGACCGTCATGATGCTGTAAACAGAAGCTGGATACATCCGAAAAAATGAGGTTTTGCCATTCGAGCAACCAGGTTCGTCGTTGAGTACACCATCGCATGGGCTCCTGTCTGTGATGCAGCGTCAAGGGTAACCGCAGCTATGGTCTCCGAGCTGATAGACCATGTTGCTGCAAACGTCGTCGAACTGTTCGTCCAGATGGTTGTTGCTTTGCAAACGTCCTCCTCTGTTGACTCAGGGATCGAGACGTGGCTGCACGATCCGTTACAGCCATGCGGGTAAGATGCCTGTCATCTCGACTACTACTAATACGAGGCGGTTGGGATCCAGCATGGCGTTCCGTATTACCCTCCTGAACCCACCGATTCTATATTAGGCTAACAGTCATTCGATCTCGGCCAACGCGAGCAACGATACGATAAACCGCAATCGCGATAGGCTACAATCCGACATTTATCAAAGTCGGAAACGTGATGGTACGCATTTCTCCTCCTTACACGAGGCATCGCAACCAAGTTTCACCAGGCAACGCCGGTCAGCTGCTGTTTGTGTATGAGAAATCTGTTGGAAACTTTCCTCATGTCAGCACTTAGTAGGTGTCTCCATTGGCACCAACATTGTGTGAATGCTCTGAAAAGCTAATCACTTGCATATCACAGCATCTCCTTCCCGTCGGTTAAATTTCGCGTCTGTAGCATATCATCTTCGCGGTGTAGCAATTTTAATGGCCACTAGTGTAATGGCAAGTGATGAGCTAAGAAAGGAATTAGCATCAGATTACTGCAAGCATCATCCACTAAATGGAATCTAACGTTCTGTATGATCTTTGCAGTTGCGTCCAATCATCAGTTAACACCATTAATTGCCATCCTAGGCCACCGCCCACGCTATGAGCCGTAGATATTGTAGAAGTGGCAGATTTTTGTGACAATCTACTAGCCATAAAAGTGACTACTCCTGAAATTTGCGTAGGAAAGTAAGCAATACCAGTAACTTGTATGCCCAATATTAAAATACCTGGCATGCAATCAGTACAGATCACTGGGAGAATCTGCAGGATAGCATCATAACAGAAATCAAACTGCGCTTACCGCCAACTGAAAGTGTTAACATCTTACCCATACTAAAGTCCCTCGTTCCTGAATACAAGAACATACACTTTCGAGATTCTTTATCAACTTCGAAGGTAATGAAAACCAATAAGGAAGGGAAAAATGTTGATACTTTACAGGAAAACAGAGGAACTAAACCTGATTTATGGAATGATCATTTTGAAATAGTACAAGAAAAGAATAATTTGTAAACTGGAACGGGAACGGATCCAACGTCGCCGTAATGTCCCTTAAACAAGATTCATTAAAAGTGTGAAATTACATCACCGGTAATACCTATCAAAGTTACAGTAAAAATCGCATTTAAATATTTGATCTGTATGGCCACATCGTCTATTTCTCAAAAGTAGGATATGCTATCTATCAACAAATCAACAGGTTGAAAGGAAACGTTTCTTAAAAATTTTATTGTTGCAGTTATAGTCAAAAATTTGTGGGGTATATAATGATAATTATTGTTGTATTTATTGATTAATAAATGTTGTATTAGACATATTTGTACGTTGCTTTTTACGGCATTCTATGAAGACATTATTTAATATCAACGTCCCCCTAATAACCGTGGACCTTGCCGAGATGTGTTGGCTTGGTTGCGTCAACGATAAAATAGCCGTACCGTATGTGTAATAACAACGTTGTTCAGACAGTCCAGACGAACCCGCAATTCTTGAAGAGTGGCAGTTGGTTTTCCAGTAAGTGCACAGCAACCGCCTGGATGATTTAACTTTGAAACGTTGCTAACACGGTCTTACTGTAATGGTACTGTGAACAGCTGAAAGCGAGGGGAAACTACAGCCGTTATTTTTCTCGAAAGCATGCAACCCTTCTGTAGCCGCCCAGATAGCGGAGAGCGTTAACGCACCGTTTGTAGGATACGGGATCGACGAAGGTTAGTGAGCTATAAAGACTGGATTTGGTTGTTAGGTGGTTTCCCACATACAGCCACATAAATCCCGGGCTGGTACCCACGTCCTGTCTGAGCTACACGCTAAGCAAACATTCAGAAAACGCTCACACACTTGAATGTGAGATTTACAGATAGATGAGGTGCACAGATTCCGTCCTGAAGGGGAGGGGCAGGGGGAGGTAGTGGTGGCGTGAAGAACGGGAAAAGGCAAAGAAACAGTGAAGCTCCTTTGTATGGTTAATTGAGCGAACGTACTATTGTACCGTTTATAGGCTAGATAGACGTGTAGAGTGTAATAATTATAGAAGAAGACAGAGATTGGAATATATCCAGTAAATAATTGAGGACGTAGGTTGCAAGAGCTACTCTGAGATGAAAAGGTTGACACAGGAGTGGAATTCTTGGCAAGTCACATCAAACCAGTCAGAAGACCGACGAAAAAAAAAAAAAAAAAGACTTACAGAAAGCTTTCGACAATTCAGACGCTTATATTCTTTGAAGTTCTGAAGGTAGCAGGAATAAAATGCAGGAAGCAAAAGGTTACAGAAACCAGAATGCAGTTATGAGTCGAAGGAGTACGTAGTTGAGAAGGGAGTGAGTGAGGATTACAGCCGATCCCCGATGTTGTTCAATTCGTAAATTGAGCTATTTGTAAAAGAATTCGAAGTAAAATTTGGAAAAGGAATTAAAATACAGGGAAAAGAAATAAAAACTTTGAGTTTCACCAATGACATTGTCATTGTGTCAAAGAGCCGTTGAACAGGACAGACAGTGCTGTCGATAGAGGTTATAGGATAAAACTGAACAAAGTTAAGACAGGGTAATGGAGTGTATTCAAATTAAATCAAGCGACGCTCAGAATAATAATAAGAAAATGAGACGCTAAAAGTAGTGGATGAGTTTTACAATTAGGGCAGCAAAACAACTGATGATGGGCGAAGTAGGAAGGATAATAACTGCAGATTTGCTTTAGCAAAGAAAGAATGTATGAAAAAGAGGGAATTGTTAACATCGAATGTAAATTTTAGTGTTAGGAAGTGTTTTCTGCAGTTACGTGTCTTGAGTGTAGTCTTGCACAGAAATGATATGTGAACGGTAAGCAGTTCATACAATGCTTTTGAAATGTGGTGCTACAGAAGAACGCTGAATATTAGATAGGTAGATCGCGAACCTAATGGGAGGTAGTGAATCGAACTGGAAACAAAAGAAATTTAAGGCGGAACTTGACTAGAAGAAGGGATCGGCTGATGGGACATATCCTGACACAACAGGGAATCGTCTATTCATATAGGATAGATCGTTTTTCTGCGTGTGTGTGGGGGCGGGGGGGGGGGGGGGGGGGGAATTCTAGGGAGACCAAAGAATGAATTCAGAAAGCATTTCCAAAAACAAATGTAGACTGCAGTAGTTATTCGGAGATGAAAAGGGTTGCACAGGTGAAACGGAAATTGTTGTACCATTCCATATTTTTTCTCATCAAATTTACGTTACAAAAAAATTAATAGCAAGGGGTTTTTTCTCTGCAGAAATAAATCGGTTGGTAACAAGCAGCAGAGAATGGACCAAACGGTGTTTGTTTATTTACTTATTGATTTTATTTACTGTGTGCTATGTTTCCCTGCATCCTTTCCCTTGTACTATCTGGGCTGTATGAGTGAGAAATTATGTGAAGTAGCAAAAAGCTTTTGTCAGAAGTTGTAGCATCGCATGAGTAGAGTGGTTCTGTGGTGGGGTAGTACCAACCCACAAATGCGAAGAAGTTCGGCAAAGACGAAGTATGCAAATCAGGTCAGAGAGGTCGAGAAGGTCTGTCAGGTTGGCGAACCACCCCCTCCACCCTCGCTTTTGAACGTGCAACGGTTAGGCGATGTGGCCCGCAGGACACTGGTTCCTGGGTAGTGGCGCTGTGCAGACGTTGAAGACTTAGCCCTCGATTTTATGGTAATATTATCAAAGGTATTAGAATGGTTCAAATCTGTTCGTAACCAAGGTCCAGGTGTTGAAATCAAGTGTGAGATTACCGCGAAACCCCCATAATGGAGTTTATTTTCGTAATTTGATTAAATTTCATTAAGGACTTTGCGTTTGTGCCTTGGTCAGGCACGCGCCGTGGGCCTAAGGCTCACGGTCGTGTTATTACTCTGAGCGTAACGAAAGTTAATTCATTTAATGTATTTTAATCCGGCGTTCCTTCCTCAGTGATATTTTGGGAGATTTTTTTGATTTCTGATATGTTTTCTTTATGTACTTGGTTTCCCGCCATGTGGTCGGTTTGAGCAATCGCCACATTATTAAAGTGTAATTTCGTTGCAAAAATGTACAGTAGCTTCACTACAGTTTCGTGTAGCTCAATTCCGAAATAGTAAATTTGTGAGGAGAATTAGAACTCTGAATTACGAAAAGTGCACGTATTCACTTTGGCGCGAAACTGTGTCAACGGACGCTAATAGGGAGGTGTGCCAGATCTATTGATGCAAGGTACGAATAAATAATAATACGGTAGTGCGGGAGTGGAAGATACGACAGAAATAATCTTGTGTGTAATAATCTTTTGGCTACCCCAACTTGGCCACGTGTGTGAACTAGTATCAAATTGATAATTAGTAAATGTTTCTTGTGCCCCCCATAACTATTTTATTTGCTTATAATGAAGTGTATTACACAAAATACTCGGGTTAAACTACTGTTCCGATTTTAATGCCTATTGATGAAATGTGGACTTGCACAATTTTTCCCGCCGTTTGATAGTCAGTTCTTCTTATGCCCCCATAACTACTATGATTTAAAGTACTAAACTATTGTATCGCAGAAGGTTGCGACTGTATTGACATTTATGCTGTTGGGATGGAGACTTGCAAAATTTTCCCGCCGTATGACAGTTAATGTCCTTGCGCCCCCAGTTCAGTAACGTGTTGTTGTTTCGGAATTAAACCAAAATTGCCATTCAGAGTCAAGTGGACCATTTGCTACCCCCTCTTTGGCGCACGTTTTAATGAAGTTTGAAATAATTAGGCAGATACTCTTCTGCCCTGACAGAGTCCATTTGTAGTGTCTTTTGCTGCAGTCCGGAACCGCGCGACTACTACGGTCGCAGGTTCGAATCCTGCCTCGGGCATGGATGTGTGTGATGTCCTTAGGTTAGTTAGGTTTAAGTAATTCTAAGTTCTAGGGGACTGATGACCAAAGTAGTTAAGTCCCATAGTGATCAGAGCCATTTGAACCATTTGTCTTTTGCTGAACTTGTTCTGCGTGATTTATAGTAAATAAATTTAATAGCAATAGATGGCATGGGTTTAGGTGTGATTGTGTGCCCGAGTAAAATTCCACTGAAATCAGGTCTGTGTTCCCCTTACCCTTCCCATAATTACGTGAAGAAAGTAAATCCTGTTTATTAGAGAGACCATTTCTCATGATGTATAATATGAGAGCCCCTGCTGTTGCTACGAATAGGCAGTAACTAGTTCCAATAGATACATGGCTAATTGTTCAAATGCTACAGGTTGTCAATAAATAATCGAGATTATCTACTGATTATTTCCTCCCTTTATTATTAACAACTTAAAAAACAGGTAAAACCTAAAGTATACAAACCTCATTAGGAAATGGAAAATAGGAACTGATAAAATATCCCTCAGAGATGACAGGTAAACCCCAAAAAATTGGTCCCTACCTCAGTCGCATGCTAGGTCAGCAAATAAAAATAGTTAAAGCTTTATGCTCCCTATTCAGCCCTGCATAGGTGCTTTCTGTAGTGGTTATAAAGATTGCGTTATCGGTTGCCTTCAAATTTTTACCCGCTAAAGATTACTAATACCCCAGCAGTAACTCGCAGGGCCTGTAATTTCACGGAGCACACGAGTTTCATAAACCAGTACTACAGAGGATAACTTGCAGAAGCATTAGGATAGGATAACCGACTGTAAGCAGCCTACCCGGTAGAATTTTATCAGTACCATCGGTAGGCTGGTTTCATTGCACATGGTAGAGTACAGTGGAGTGCTGCATCAAACCAGTCTTGGAACTGAAGATCGCAGCAGGAGCAACAACAACAACAACACCAACATCGATGTTAAAAACCTCGATGTTTTGGAATCGATTGTTATAGACCATCAATGTTCAGGCATCGATGTTGAAATAAGAAGCAGCTTCGATGATTTACTTCATCGCACATCGGTAACGCAAATGTAGATGTGCAATTTATGATCAAATGTCCATCGGAGTTTCCTAGTAAGCGTCCCTCGGCTGAAGATAACAGCGTTGTTTGACCGATTGCGAGTCAGAATTTGGTGCTCCGGTCACAAGACTGACTGTAGTCTAATTAAATGCCTTCCTGTGGATGACACTACTTCAACAGAGTTCAAGTGTGCCGTGTTTCTGAAAAGAATTAATGCATATATAAACAGATTGAAGCGACGAATGAAACTTTGTGCCAAGGGCAGGCCTCGAACCCGGGTCCCCTGCTGATTAGGGAGATGTGCTAGCCACTACGCCACCTTGGCACAGTGGCTTTGCACAACTACACGGGCTAGCACGCCTCCCTCTTCAACCCAAATACCCATTCATGTCTGAGCCCACATGGTGTTCCCCCTAAACTGGAACAGCAATGCAGAGGACCTCCACCTGTACTGAAATAGCACCTCAACAGATGCTTTAATCTCATGGAACCATATGGTTCCAGAGACCTTTCCAAGTCTCACACACCTATGACGTATGGACGTAGACTGAAGCGACGGATGAAAATTTGTAGCGAGGCCAGGATGCCAACCCGGATCTCTGTATCTTGACCTTGGTAAAATGTTCTTTCGTCGCTTCAGTCTGCATATACGAGGTGCGACAATAAAGTTATAAAAAAAATGTTGCTTACCTTTTTAGTCAAGTTTAGTGTTGTCTCCTTCAAAGTAGTTCCCTTCTGACTGCACACACTTTTCCAGCGCTTCTGCCATCGATGGTAACATTTCTGGAACTCATCTTCTGTAATATCCTCCAAGACCCCCGTCACAGCTTTTTGGACATCTTGTGTTGTTTGAAAATGGTGTCCCTTGACTGCCATTTTGACTTTTGGAAATAGAAAAAAGTCGCACGGAGCGATATCTGGTGAATAAGGTGGCTGTGGTAGTACTGAAATTTGTTTCGAGGTTAAAAGTTGCAGTACTGACAGAGCAGTATGGGATGGCGATTATCGTGATGCAGAATCCAATAATCAGCAATGTTGGCACGGACTCGAAGAACGCTTTTACGAAGTGTTCCTAAAATTTCTTTGTAATAATATTGGTTAACTGTTTGTCCAGGAGGCACCCGCTTTTTATGAACAATTCCCTTGGAATCAAAGAAACACACAAGTATGCATGGTCGTCCACTGCGGTTTTCATCTTCAACATTCGTTCTGTCTTCACTGAACATTTTATGCCAATGAAAAACTTGCGCGCTTGACATAACCTCCTCTCCAAAAGCGTTGTGAAGCTTATCATAAGTTGTCGTCGCGTTTTCACCCAATTTAACGCAATAAGAAATGGCATACCGTTGCTCAATATTATGCTGTTCCATTTCCGTGACGAGAGACACATACACATGTTAACTTATTACAGCACAACTCACGACTGAGCAGCTGCATCGATATGCTGCTTTGGCTAGAAGCAACTTATAGACCAAGGTCAAAGATATTGTGCCTACGCAAGCCTGTAGGGTTTCCACATCTTGCAAAGAAAATCAGTCTCATTACTTTATTGTCGCACCTCGTACATCTACACCTACTACATCTACATCTACATACATACTCCGCAATCCACCATACGGTGCGTGGCGGAGGGTACCTCGTACCACAACTAGAATCTTCTCTCCCTGTTCCACTCCCAAACAAAACGAGGGAAAAATGACTGCCTATATGCCTCTGTACGAGCCCTAATCTCTCTTATCTTATCTTTGTGGTCTTTCCGCGAAATGTAAGTTGGCGGCAGTAAAATTGTACTGCAGTCAGCCTCAAATGCTGGTTCTCTAAATTTCCTCAGTAGCGATTAACCAAAAGAACGCCTCCTTTCCTCCAGAGACTCCCACCCGAGATCCTGAAGCATTTCCGTAACACTCGCGTGATGATCAAACCTACCAGCAACAAATCTAGCAGCCCGCCTCTGAATTGCTTCTATGTCCTCCCTCAATCCGACCTGATAGTGATCCCAAACGCTCGAGCAGTACTCAAGAATAGGTCGTATTAGTGTTTTATAAGCGGTTTCCCTTACAGATGAACCACATCTTCCCAAAATTCTACCAATGAACCGGCGGGGTCAGGGATTTTTTCTGCCTCGTGATGACTGGGTGCTGTGTGATGTCCTTAGGTTAGTTCGGTTTAAGTAGTTCTAAGTTCTAGGGGACTGATGACCATAGATGCTAAGTCCCATAGTGCTCAGAGCCATTTTTCTACCAATGAACCGAAGACGACTATCCGCCTTCCCCACAACTGCCATTACATGCTTGTCCCACTTCATATCGCTCTGCAATGTTACGGCCAAATATTTAATCGACGTGACTGTGTCAAGCGCTACACTACTAATGGAGCATTCACACATTGCATGATTCTCTTTCCTATTCATCTGCATGAATTTACATTTATCTATATTTAGAGTTAGCTGCCATTCTTTGCACCAATCACATATCCTGTCCAAGTCATCTTGTATCCTCCTGCAGTCACTCAACGACGACACCTTCCAGTACACCACAGCATCATCAGCAAACAGCGGCAGATTGCTATCCACCCTATCCAAAAGATCATTTATGTAGATAGAAAACAACAGCAGACCTACCACACTTCCCTGGGGCACTCCAGATGATACCCTCACCTCCGATGAACACTCACCATCGAGGACAGCGTGCTAGGTTCTATTACTTAAGAAGTCTTCGAGCCACTCACATATTTGTGAACCAATCCCATATGCTCGTACTTTAGTTAGGAGTCTGCAGTGGGGCATCGAGTCAAACGCTTTCCCGAAGTCTAGAAATATGGCATCCGTCTGCTACCCTTCATCGATGGTTCGTAAGATATCATGTGAAAAAAGGGCGAGTTGCGTTTCACAGGAGCGATGCTTTCTAAAGCCGTGCCGATGCATGGACAACAACTTCTCTGTCTCAAGGAAATTTATTATATTCGAACTGAGAATATGTTCGAGAATCCTGGAACAAACCGATGTTAAGAATATTGGTCTGTAATTTTGAGGATCCGTCCTTCTACCCTTCTTATATACAGGCTTCACCTGCGCTTTTTTTCAGTCGCTCGGGACTGCAGAATATGTTCGAGAATCCTGCAACAAACCGATGTTGAGGATATTGGTCTGTAATTTTGAGGATCCGTCCATCTACTCTTCTTATATACAGGCTTCACCTGCGCTTTTTTCCAGTCGCTCGGGACTGGAGAATATGTTCGAGAATCCTGCAACAAACCGATGTTAAGGATATAGGTCTGTAATTTTGAGGTTCCGTCCTTCTACCCTTCTTATATACAGGCTTCACCTCCGCTTTTTTCCAGTCGCTCGGGACTTTACGTTGGGCAAGAGATTCGCGATAAATGCAAGCTAAGTAAGGTTCAATGGTTCAAATGGCTCTGAGCACTATGGGACTCAACTTCTGAGGTCATTAGTCCCCTAGAACTTAGAACTAGTTAAACCTAACTAACCTAAGGACAACCACACATCCATGCCCGAGGCAGGATTCGAACCTGCGACTGTAGCGGTCTCGCGGTTCCACACTGCAGCGCCTAGAACCGCACGGCCACTTCGGCCGGCCGCTAAGTAAGGAACCAATGCAGTAGAGTACTCTCTGTAAAACCGAATTGGAATCCCATCAGGACCTGGCGATTTATTTATTGTCAACCCATTCAGCTGCTTCACAACCACTGGAATATCTATCACTATGTCCTCCATACGGGAATCTTTACGAGACTCAAACGGCGGTACGTTTGTACGATCCTCCTGCGTGAAAGATTTCTCAAATGCTAAATTTAAAATTTCAGCTTTCGTTTTGCTGTCTTCCGTTGCCAGGCCAGACTGATCAGTGAGTGTCGGGATGGAAGCCTTCGTCCCGCTTACCGATTTTACGTAAGACCAGAATTTCCTTGGGTTGTCAGCAAGACCTTTTGCTAAGGTATGACGGTGGTAGTGGTTGTATGCTTCGCGTATCGCTCTTTTTACAGCAGCACGAATCTACTAACTTTTGCCTGTCCTCATTCTCCCGATCTTTCTTGTACCACGAGTGCAACTGCCTTTGCTTCCTGAGCATTCTCCGAATTGCGCTGTTAAACCACGGTGGGTCTTTTCCGTCAGTAACCCACTTTTTCGACACATACTTCTCCAATGCGTGATTTACAATGTGTTTAAAAATTTGCCCATAATTCTTCCACGTCCATCGTACCGGAAGTAAATGATGTCGATTCATTTACTACGTGGGATGCTAACAACTGCTTATCTGCTCTTTCTAGTAAGAATCATCATAGATGTGTGAGAATTGGGGAGGTCTCCGGAACCGTATAGTTTTATTTGAAAGAAAGAATTAAATTTGAAAAATAATGAGGGTGTCCGGAGACATCGCGTGTGGCCGCGTGTACGTCCCTGGATCGTGCGCCGCCGCGGCCTGAGACAGGGGACTTATAACGACGTCAAGTGCCCGCGGCGGTGGCGGCGGCGGCGGCGGCGGCCAGCCGTCAGCCGCGGTCCGAGACGGACGTGCGCGCGCCGCTGCCGGGCAGTGACGTATTCCCGTTCGCCCGGGTCCCGCCCGGCGCAGGCAGCGCTTATCGCGGACGCCCGTCTCCGGGTTGCGGTTACCTCGGCTGTTCACCGAGACCTGAGCAGACCACCCAGGCAGCGGCCCAGATATGCCCTGCGGCCGATGGTTCCCCCAGTCGCCTGTCCGTGTACCGCTGCGATGTACCCGAGCGTTGTACTACGCCGCAAGCACACGCACTCCAGGAATGTTGGCCGTGCACTCCGCAGTTACATCAGCGTGTGAGAAAACTAAACCTGTAACAGGGATTTACTTGTATGGACCCAGGTCTTGTAGAACACTGAAGACATTACGACTGCAGCGAGTGGGCTGAGACAAAGCTGCTGGGGCCAGGATCCTCATAAGAGTCGATGGTGAGTGTTCATCGGAGGTGAGGGTATCATCTGGAGTGCCCCAGGGAAGTTTGGTAGGTCCGCTGTTGTTTTCTATCTACATAAATGATCTTTTGGATAGGGTGGATAGCAATGTGCCGCTGTTTGCTGATGATGCTGTGGTGTACTGGAAGGTGTCGTCGTTGAGTGACTGTAGGAGGATACAAGATGACTTGGACAGGATTTCTGATTGGTGTAAAGAATGGCAGCTAACTCTAAATGTAAATTAATGCAGATGAATAGGAAAAAGAATCCCGTAATGTTTGAATACTCCATTAGTAGTGTAGCGCTTGACGCAGTCACGTCGATTAAATATTTGGGCGTAAAATTGCAGAGCGATATGAAGTGGGACAAGCATGTAACTGCAGTTGTGGGGAAGGCGGATGGTCGTCTTCGTTTCATTGGTAGAATTTTGGGAAGATGTGGTTCATCTTTAAACGAGACCGCTTATAAAACACTAATACGACCTATTCTTGAGTACTGCTCGAGCGTTTGGGTCGAATTGAGGGAGGACATAGAAGCAATTCAGAGGTGGGTTGCTAGATTTGTTACTATTAGGTTTTATCATCACGAGAGTGTTACGGAAATGCTTCAGGAATTCAGGTGGGAGTCTCTAGAGGAAAGGAGGCGTTCTTTTCGTGAATCGCTACAGAGGAAATTTAGAGAACCAGCATTTGAGGCTGACTGCTGTACAATTTTACTGTCGCGGAAAGACCCCAAAGATGAGATAAGAGAGATTAGGGCTTGTACAGAGGCACATAGGCAGTCATTTTTCCCTCGTTCTGTTTGGGAGTGGAACAGGGAGAGAAAATGCTAGTTGTGGTACGAGGTAGCCTCCGCCATGTACCGTATGATGGATTGCGGAGTATGTATGTAGATGTGGATGTAGACGAAGAGTCAGTATTAAACCTACCACACTTAGCTGAACAGTCGTCGCACGAAGAGTGGCGCCAGCATGTAAGTGAATCACCGATTCTGACCAGTCTCCGGGATGTATTATCTTGATGCCTAAGTTCGCACCGTTTTTCCGTGAGTTTAATAAACCCAACACACACACATAACAGAAATTTTAGACATCAATAACTCTATTCTCCGTCACTATTTACAACAGTCTGCCAACGACGAGCTAACTTTTAGATTCCGCGGCTGTAGAAATCACGTGGGATTCAGGCGAAGTACTCGTCGGGCCTTGTTCGGAGCGAATTTTCATCCGACAAGGAAATTCCTTGAAAGTTGTTCGATAGACAGGGGGAAACGAGAAAATGTGAGGGCGGAAGATAGGTGAAAAACGTGAGTGCAGAATTACTTCCCAACCTAACTCCTGTATCGTACTTTTCGTTGGTGTGCCAGAATAAGGGCGGGCGTTATCTTGGAGTAGCATCACTTCACTCAGTATTCTTTATCGCCGTTCTTGGACAGCGTCTGCAAGACGTCTCAGTCGTTGACAATAAATGTCAGCAGTGATGCTTACACCTCGGGGAGCTATTCTTAGTGCATCATAACGTCGTTGTTTCACCAGTTTAATCTTTTGTGGATGCTTGCAGGTCTTTGTAAGGAGAGCTGCTGCTTTCTTTCGGCTGAACCATCCCTTTCTTTTCCTTACATCAGCATAAAGACACCACTTCTCGTCACCAGTAACGGTACGGGATAGGAACGGTCTGTTTTGTTCACAAGACAATTCATGATGAGCAGGCAGAGAAGCACATATGGCCATCTGCTGATTTTTGCGATTTTAGCTTAGAACTTGCGTTACCCACACACCTGATGTTTGAGCCTTCTCCACACATCTCGCACGAAGGTGGAATGATCGCAGTTCATCACATTCGCCAGTTCTCAAATACACTGACGTGGATCTTTGTGGATTAATGCGTTTAAACAATCTTCATCATGTCCCGAATGTCTTCCTTAACTTGGAGAGTCACTAAAACCAAAACTATCCTCCTTAAAACCAGAAAACCATTTGCTTGACGTCCTCTGTCCTGTAGCATTATCCCCATACACGTCGCAAATGTTTCTGGCTACCTCCGATGCTGTCATCCTTCATTAAACTAATCCGGAAGAATACTTCGGAAATGAAACTTATCGGCAGATGAAAAACTGTATGCCGAACCGAGACTCGAACTCGGGACGTTCACTTTTTGCGGGCAAGTGCTCTACCAACTCAGCTACCCAAGCACGACTACGACCCCTCCTCACAGCGTCAATTCTGCCAGTCCCTCGTCTCTTACCTTCCGAACTTCACCTAAGCTCTTCTGCGAACCTTGCAGAACTAGCACTCCTGGAAGAAAGGATATTGCGGAGATATGGTTTAGCCACAGCCTGGGGGATGTTTCCAGAATGAGATTTTCATTCTGCAGCGGAGTGTGCGCTGATATGAGTTCGAGTTTCGGTCCGGCACATAGTTTTAATCTGCTAGGAAGTCTCATATCAGCGCACATCCCGGGTGCAGAGTGAAAATCTCATTCTGGGAACGTCGGAAATGTTCCGATTTATCCACTTGGTAATCCTCTTTCTATTGTCCATGTTCCACTCACTACCTCCAAATGACAAAATGCCAACCTGTATACTCAAATACCAACAGTGAACTACATATAAAAAATGACAAGTAATAACTAAACCTATTGCAACCGGAATACCAATATGTAAAACAAAAACACCAACTTAATAGATCTGTCAGAGATAATCAGCTGGTTATTATAAAGGCTCCTGTTAGCCACTATCGGGATTCACGAAAGCCTGCGAGCTCCAGTTGGGATCCGTTCGGAGGATTAACGACGAGTGAGTTTGTGCCGGTCACCACAGATGTGGCTTTTAGACAGTTTCGCAGATCTGACCAAAGGAAAACCGGGCTAATACGCACGTTCAATCTCAGCTTCTTGGTTCGTAAACACCTAGAAGATAGCTGGGATACGCAGTACACAAATTTCGTCACGTCGGGAGCGTGGGGCGGATGGCGGTTGGGGGGGGGGGGGTCAGTAGGTGTGTAGGTGGAGGTCATCTGGCCATCCTCTACCACTGAAACTGTGAAATCCTAATTAACATTGCATGCCCGTTGAGATAAGTTATAAGACCAGGGAATCCGCCGTGATATGTAAGTCCCTGGATACCTCAATGGTTGTCTGGCGCAGGCTGTTACTTCATTTAGTGTTGCCTAGGATGCACCTGCAGTATTCAACTACGGACGCTAACTGGCATTACATATGGGAAAAATACATTATGTGATCAAAAGCATCCGGACACCCCCAAAAACATTCGTATTAGGTGCATTGTGCTGTCAGCTACTGCCAGATATTCCATATCAGCGACCACAGTAGTCATTAGGTATCCTGACAGAGCAGAATGGGGCGCTCCACGGAACTCATGGGCTTCGAACGTACTCAGGTGATAGAGTTTCACCTGTGTCATACGTCTGAACGCGAAATTTCCACACTCCTAAACAGCCCTAGGTCCACTGTTTCCAATGTGATAGTGAAGTGGAAACGTGTAGGGGCACTTACAGCACAAAAGCGTACAGGCCGATCTCGTCTATTGATTGACAGAGACCTCCGACAGTTAACGCAGTGTCGTAGTGTGTAATAGGCAGACATATATCCATACCATCACACTGGAATTACCTTGATGTTTTAAGCACCTTCTTGCTTCCCACTATTGAACAGTGGTTACACGACAATAACATCCCTGTAATGGACTGGCCTGTACAGAGTCGTGACCTGAATCCTGTAGAACACCTTTGGGATTGTTTTGGCACGCCTACTTCGTGCCAGGCCTCAGCGACCGACATCGATACCTCTCCTCAGTGCAGCACTGCATGAAGAATGGCGTGCCATTCCCCAGGAAACCTTCCAGCATCTGACTGAACGTATACGTGAGAAAGTGGAAGCTGTCATCAAGGCTAAGGGTGGGCCAAGAACATATTGAATTCCAGCATTACCGATGGAGAGCCCCACTAACTTGGAGGTCATTTTCAGCCAAATCACACAGTGTAGCTTCTCCCACGTGCAAGTGTGGATCTGCTAAGCAAATCTTAAAACACATACGTGAAAATTGTCCAGAGACAGTCTTCACTGATGACCGCACCGAATTCCTACATGCTACCCAAAAGGTCGACACAACCATGGCAACATTTGGGCGGGCATTATCCTGCAACAGAATGTCGCCGTCCATTAATATTCCTGGGCATTTGGATTTGATGACGCGCTTAAATTTTTAGAAAGGATCCGCTGTGGACCCCATAGAGGAAGACAGCTGTGAGCAGTGGTGCCCATCCTTGCAAGCGGAGGCAGACAGTAAAACAGTATGCCCGCGCACGCGGAGGTGGATGGCGGCTGCACCGCAACAGCTCGGACAGCTGTCCCTCAGGTTAGCAGGCTGGCACTGACTGGAAGTGCATCTGTAGTTGGATCACCGGCTGGTAGACGCCAAGTCCACAACATCGGGGGCTCAGAGCCAGCGTGGGCCAGCAGTTACTGCAGGTCTAGATCGTGATCGCTGCTAGCAGATTCACGTCGACTCGTAGACCGGCGTGTACCTCTCGTCGCATCTCCTGGGTGCCGGACTTCAAGCAGATATATGAAAGTGGGAGGTATTTATGTGGTCTTCGTGTGTATTTGTTTTCCCAAAGCTCAGTTCCGGTCACAAAACCCCAACAGAGCCAGCAGTAAGGCTTGGCGTAATCAGACCACACCACCCCCTTTCTGCTGTTTTGTTGTTATTACGACACTTGATCGTCACGTGGCCTAGAGATGTGGTGATTGCCTGGCATCGCATTAGCAGTTATTATCGTATCAGGAAGCTACTCCTAATAAAACGGCATCTGGTCGTCTCTGGTCCGATCTTCTTTCACGGTCTCTTACTTTAGCCAAGTTGGCATTGTTTCTTTATTCATTAACGCCAAAAGATAGAGCAGACGTTACAAACCTCACCTCTCTGGTAGATCCGGTCTCCAGATCTCAGTTCATAGTAATTCTGCAAAGACTCAACAAACATAATTGTGTATAGTACATCCAAATTTTTCCTTAAACTAGTCAGCCTAAACTAAAAGGTTCATTGGTTGCTTGCTTAACATAAACGGCGTTAGTCCAGTGGCTTTTCTCATCCCTTAATAACTACTTAACAATAAATAGATTCACTCAATAAATGCCTTACCAAGCGGGGTGGCGCAGTGGTTAGCACATTGGACTTGCATTCTGAAAGACGACGGTTCAAGTCGCCGTCTGGCCACTGACATTTAGGTTTCTCGTGATTTTCCTAAATTGCTTAAGGAAAATGCCAGAATGGTCCTTTTAAAAGGACACGGCCGATTTCTTTCTCCATGCTTCTATAAACCGTCCTTGTTCTCCCTCTCTAACGACCTGATTTTCGATGGGACGTTAAAATCAAACTTACCTTCCTTCAATAAATGCCTTACATCTGAACAAAAAAGCTTCTGTGCCAAATTTCACTTAACTATTTCTCAATAGGTAGTGTAATCCATCCCATTGGTAGCTGACGTCTTCACGCAAGTTGGCAGTTCTCTGCCTAACATAGATGAAAGCTAAGCCACCAACAAATCACCAAATTGACAGTCATGGTTTCTAATGTGCAATGCTCGTAATCTCGGTGTTGTTGCACGTGTTGATGCAACTGCTGTGTAGAAATGAGTCCCTCTCATGTAGCTATAAATTACTCCAGTGAGTGTATAAGATGTGATCCCAGCCGCACGGGGTAGCAGCGCGGTCAAGGTCGTCTTTTCACGGTCCCGGCGGCTCCCCCCGTCTGAAGTTCGAGTCCTCCCTCGGGCATGAGTGTGTGTGTTGTCCTTAGCCTAATTTAAGTTAGATTAAATAGTGCGTTAGCTTAGGGACCGATGACCTCAGCAGTTTGGTCCCATAAGACCTTACCACAAATTTCCAAAATCTGATCCCAGGACATTGTTAAGGTAGGTGAGATTCTGGGCTGAGAGTACTTCCAGTGGTCTTTCCGGCCATAGCAACGAATTTGTAGCGGTTATCCCATCATTGACCGCATGGTGTCCCTAACTGCACTATTAATCAACAATCCACTACCATGTAGCTCTAACTATACCACATTCCTAGTCATCCCCGGTTTGTTGCAATGTGCAGCAATTATCTCGCAATCAGACATGGAATAGATACCATTTGTGCCGGAACTTTGAAATTAGTGTTATGGGTCTAAGAAAACCTATGGGCATCCTTTTCTTCCACCTTGTCTAGAAATAACTGAACGTCACATACTCTCATGTTGGTCTAGGCCACTCGAGCCGGGAATTACCAATAACCTGTTCCCAATTACTTCCATGTCACGCTACGCTGATCCGCCCAGTTACTTACAACGAAACATACATTGTTTTAAGTACATTGACCAAATAAAATAAACAATATTTCCTGAAAAACACACAAAACAGTTCAACTACTAACAGTGAGTCTCATCAGTCCACAACCACTGGAAAGACATACGCATACCTTTGATCACAACAAATGTTCACGCGAAATATAATTCACACCCACCATAATTCACATACACACACACACACAGTCACACACACATACACACACACAAACACAAACACCAGTAGACAAAACCTCTCCGTAATGAATGCGCTCCACTGTTACGTTTTGTGTTGACGCCACTAGGGAAAAGGTAACCGCAGTCTCTCTCCCTCCTCCGAGATCTAACGCTCCTAATCTGTTCCCATAGAGAGAAGAAAAATGCAAAACCCTTACACTCTCTATAACAACAATATAATACCCTAAGCCTACACTGTGCCATTGTTAACAAAAAATGGTTCAAATAGCTCTGAGCACTATGCGACTTAACTTCTGAGGTCATCAGTCGCCTAGAACTTAGAACTAATTAAACCTAACCAACCTAAGGACATCACACACATCCATGCCCGAGGCAGGATTTGAACCTGCGACCGTAGCGGTCACGCGGTTCCAGACTGAAGCGCCTTTAACCGCACGGCCACAGCGGCCGGCTCATTGTTAACAATTTTCCTATCAACAAAACGTCCTAAATAGTATTACAAACAAAAATTATAACACATAGTACATGCTAACAACAAAACCTGACAGTCTCACTCCTTACTTCCGTGCCATTAATATGTATGGCATTTCCCATGTGCCTTGTGCAAATTGCTCTTGCTCTCCACTCCTCTTCTTCTGCTTCTCCTTATCCTTAGTGACTGGCACCGAAACCTGCAGAAAAGGGCCTGGAATTCCGTGAAAGGGGTCGAATGCGCTTCATGTAAACTACAGTGGTTCATTTTGATAAGTCTGATTTCACTTTCACTGTTGACAACATCTCAGTTACCTGGTATGCCCTTTAGTATCACTTTGATATGTATGTGCTTACCAGTATAACCTATATCCCTACTCCGTATTTTGGTAACTTACCTGAATGCTTCGCCAGCCGAAGTGGCCGTTCGGTTAAAGGCGTTGCAGCCTGGAACCGCAAGACCGCTACGGTCGCAGGTTCGAATCCTGCCTCGGGCATGGATGTTTGTGATGTCCTTAGGTTAGTTAGGTTTAACTAGTTCTAAGTTCTAGGGGACTAATGACCTCAGCAGTTGAGTCCCATAGTGCTCAGAGCCATTTGAACCATTTTGAACCTGAATGCTTCCCTGTCCTCTTTTGGTGCTCCAGGGCCTTGGTGTCTGCCTTTTGTACAAATTACCATTCTTAATTTTTGAACTCACGTAAGTTACACAACTGCTTCGTCCAATCTAATATGAAGTTGGTAGCCAGGTCTCATAAGCCACACATCACACTGGTAAATGCCAAACGACGCCTCGCTTGGTGTAAGGAGCGTAAACATTGGACGATTCAACTGTGGAGAAACGTTGTGTGGAGTGACGGATCACAGTACACAATGTGGTGATTCGATGGCAGGGTGAGAGTATGGCGAATGTGCGGTGAACGTCATCTGTCAACGTGTGTAGTGCCAACAGTAAAATTCCGAGGAGGTGGTGTTATGGTGTGGTAGTGTTTTTCATGGAAGGGAGGGGGGGGGGGGGGAAGGCTTGCACCCCGTGGTGTTTTGCGTGACACTATCACAGCACAGGCCTACATTGATGTTTTAAGCACCTTCTTGCTTCCCACTGTTGAGAGCAATTTGGGGACGGCAATTGCACAACTGCATCTTTCAACACTGTCGAGCACCTGTTCATAATGCACGGCCTGTAGCGGAATGGTTACAAGACAATAACGTCCCTATAATGGACTGGCCTGCATAGAGTCCAGACCTGAATGTTACAGAACACCTCTGGGGTGTTTTGGAACGCCGACTTCGTGCCGAGTCTCACTGACCGACATCGATACCTCTCCTCAGTGCAGCACTCCATGAAGAATGGGCTGCGATGCCCAAAAAAACCTTCTAGCACCTAATTGAAGAGAAGGTATGCCTGCGAGAGTGGAATCTGTCATCGAGGCAAAGAATGGGCCAACACCATGTTGAATTCCAGCATTACCGATGGAGGCCACCACGAACTTGTGAGTCATTTTCAGCCAGATGTCCGGATACTTTTGATCACATACTATACCTTCTCATTTTCCTCAGCCTCATCTTAGTTGACCTACATAACAACCCATCAATCAGAGTGAACCAAGGGTGTGTTGTAAACAGCTTGAATTCTGTGTCAGAAGCCAGAGATTTCCGCCGGTCTACAAGGCTCTAACCCAATCCCCACACTATTCCGACCTTCCTTATAAACCCTCCTGTGTTAACATGCTCCTATCCAGGTTTACCAATCACTTCAAAGTCAAACTGACATGGGTTCAATTCCGACTGCGTGAGTCTTCTGGAAGGATTCCTTAACCCCAACAGCCATTTCAGTAGTGCATGATCCATTAACATTTCGAACTTTTTGCTATACAGATAACATCGGAAATAAATGTCTCTGTATATCAACCTCAACATTTCTTCTGCATCATGGAGTAATTACTTCCAGTTTTGGTTTAATGCTGTGAAGCGTACACCACTAGATATAAATTACCCTGTCCTTCCGGTTTAAAACAAATCTCACTACGGTGCTACAAGCAACACATGACAGGATAAACTCCATCTCATAATCTAGAAAGACCAATACAGGGCTTGTCGTTAATGCATCTTCTAACCTGATTTGAGATTCAGCTGCCTATAGGAATTTGGTTGTACAACATCTCCAAATCTCTTCTCTAATTTTCTGTTGTAATTTGTCAGTCCCAGAAATGACTGCAACTCCTTAATCGTCGGGGGGTTCAAAAAATCCCTTACTGCCTTTATGTACC